>NW_009954317.1:1231839-1291989 GCF_000747805.2 Chaetura pelagica | reverse complement strand
CCCCCGTGTCAGAGGTAGGGTTAGACCCGCTTCAGGCAATGGGGGTCCCTGCCGCATCGCTAAAGGTAACACCCGAGTGCCGGGAGGAGTGCAGGGATAATCATTAACGGTTGGAAAAAAATCCTCTTAAGATCACCAAGTCCAACCATCGACCCAAACGCCACCGTGCCCGCTAAACAATGACCTGAAGTGGTCCTCGTGTTTCTTTTAACACCCCCAGGGAGGCTGACTCCACCGCTGCCCTGCTCCAATGCTTGGCCACTTGCAGTAGAGGAATTTTTCCCCAAGATCCAATATAATAACGCACATCCCAACTTGCGCCAGTCTGTTCCCGACATCCGGCTCACTGACTCGGAAGCCGCTGGCCTCCCCACCCATCCTCACCATCAGTGGCTGCACACCACAAGGAGGCTTACAAAGGAGGGTACTGTGTACAAGACCCTGCGCTTTGTCTTTTCTCGGATCATTCCCTTGGGCTGCAGAATTTTTGAGCTACCTCGACCCAGAATTCTTCCTTAAGGAAGAACAGGCATTGCAAGTCCAGTTGGCCAACACAGCAGGAAGAGTCTGAAACCCCGTACAACTCAAGAAGTGACTCCTTTCATGTATGCCAACATTTCAGCAAATCTTAAAAAGCATGCTTTTTCCCAGTAGAAGCCAACTCCAGAACAAGAATTTATGCAGATAATCCAAAGCCAAGCTTACTAAATCAGTGTTTGTTAAGACTTCGTCTGGTTTTTTTTCACAACAAATCGTTCATTCACAAAGCCCAGGAGCACGCTGTGTGCTTGATTTAAGGAGGAGAAAGCAGGCGCCCTGCCAGCTGCTAGGTTCTGCACTGTCATACAGAAAGTCCAGCTTCCACTTTCAGAGAGACCTTCCTTGAAGGTGAGTCATTTGGTGCTCTGGAGAGGAGCCCAAAAGAGTAGCTGGCTTTGTGATATACTTAAGAGTACACTCGGCTCCCCGGAGACATGCAGCAGAGTCGGGGCAAAAAGCGACGCTGTCTTCAAGGCGCCTGTCAGAGGGGTGATCAGTTCCCTTCCCTCACCCTTCAACAACCCTTCTCACAATAGAAAAATCTAGAACAAACTAAGTCCTGGCCCAAACACAGTGTTCATCAAATCAGAAACTAGGATTAGGGCAATATACACCAATTTCGGGGGCGGGGAAATAAATAAATAAAGGAAAGACGGTTTCCCCAGGGTGGCTCTTGCTCAAGTCAGATGGGCACTGTAAGTTGCTTTAGCTGCACATGTGCTCTTCTAGAAGAAGGTGTCTGAAAGAGCCCTTTTGTGCTCTGCTGCAGCTGCCCAGCGGCTGGGCAGCCACCTCCTGTGGCTCTGGAGGCCCCTGCTGGAAGAGGGAGATGGGACGTGCACGGCGTAGTCTGGGGCAGTAAAGCAGCTACTTTTCAGCTGGCAAAGGTGCAGTGAGAAAGTAATAGCTCAGAATTGTGCAGAGGGTTTGAGAAAACACTTCTAATTTACTCTGATTTTATTACCTCACGATTCTTGTGTGGGGCAGAGCCCCAGCTGGCTCAGTAGTAAAGTCACACTGCATAGGGCTCAGTAGCAAAACAGGCAGATAGTGATCAAAGGACTGAACTTAAGACACAGAAGCCATAAACTCTTGGCTAGTTCAAAAGAAAACATTATCCCAGCAACACTTCCTTTCCTGCTCTCAAAGTCTTTCACCAGCTAAAAATCAGAACAAAACAGAGAAAAGAAAGAAGTGTGCAAACACAGGAAAGCTGAAAGTAATGCAAGTTGCTTTTTTCCAGCTTCAAATAGTTTAGAGGTTAAAAATTAGGTGAAAAGCATATTTCAACGGGTTGACTTCCTGGGCTATTTCACACAAAATACCTGTATTTAGATTATCTAATATGCTAGAATTTGCTACCGAGTTAAAACAGGTTCTTTCAGTATCACAAGTATGGAAATAATGTTTATCTAAACAGCTTCAAGTGACTCTCTGCAGACCACACTCTGGAGAGCAAGCCCTGCTAAGCAACCTCACAGACCATCAGGTAGGACTTCAGAAGGAGCCAGTTCATCTGCCACCTCCTGATCCTAGCTCAGTGTGCATGTCTGGCATGCTCAAATGCAGCCAGCACTGCTCTTACTTGACCCTCTTTCCTTTGGCTTTGTGGCTTAGCAGGTTATTTGCACGCCCAGGAAGAAATAGGTAGCACTTTGCCCAGACTTCTGCAATACAAATGTTTTTGACTAAGCACACCACAGCCCAAAGTAATCTCAAACTTGTTACTCTGGCTGAGGTGGGGTTTTTCTGTTTGGTTGTTGTTTTTTTTCTTCCAGACACAGCACCAGAAAAAATTCAAACTTGAAACAACAAAGTCTGAGGTTCTCCCATGCAAGAATACTTAAACATGAAGAAGAATAAAAGGACAGCTTAAATTGTTCAGCTTCCATTTTTCAAAAGGCACTTCTAGGGCCTCATGTTCCGTCTTCTTCTCAGAATTAAAATTACAACATTAACAAAATGCTAGCAACAACCAGGATATATTTAATAAATATTGTGACATATAACCAGAACAATTCTCTGTGTCATCCAGGGTAAATTTACTGGCCATCACCCACTTTACTGCCATCAGTGAATTACCACTGTTACTTCCCCTGTCTCAAAAAGACAACCTTGTTAATATGGGTCTCTGTAAAATCAGGAGAACCCAGGCTGCATATTCTACTTTCCAGTAACATTTCTAGCCCCTTTGAAAAACAGCCCTGACTAGTAAAAGAGGAAGAACTTCCCAACAACGTATAGGACTCCTGATATTTGTTTAAATGCAAAGATTTTAATTTTTAGAGAGCCACAGTCAAATATTTGTATTTTTAGAAGGGTTCGATTTCCTTAAGAGCTAAACTGCACCCAGTAGAGTGGTGTGGGAGGAAACCCTAGAGCTGAGAACCTCTAGTTGGTTGTAGATGAGAAAACACTTGGTTCAAGTGAAGCTGCTTGTTCCCCTGAAGTCAGTAAGAAGTCTTTGTACTGAAAAACCTCAGAGTCAAGGTTATCTAAGTGTCTTTGGCACCTGAGAGAGACTGGCATCCAGCCCCACTGGATGTGGGGCTAATGGGACACAAATGCTACCAAATAGTAGAAAAAAATAAAGTTTTCTGCATGAAGGAGGAGGAAGGTAGTAAAAAAAAAAACAAACAGGGGGGGAGGGGCTATAAAAAGCTTGCAGGAAAAAGGAATCTATGGAGACATTGCTAGTGCAACTGCTCACTAGTTGGGAACAAAACGTTTTGGACAACTCTGCCAAGAGGAGTTTTCAGAGTGGTAAGGTCCTTCTCCTCAACCCAAGCGACAGCTCTGCATGTGGAGATCTCAACACTAGTCCAACCAAGCCTTCAGAGCATGTTTCCTTGTCTGGCAGCTCAGCCAGCTCAGAGCCAGCACAGCCCCTTGCTGACACGCAGGCCGTGTCAGCGTGTTGCGCTCGTGACTGCGCCGAGCAGAAAGCACCAGCACGTCTGCGCTCCCAGCAAGACGCGAGCGACGGCGAAACTGCAGTGGGAAGAAAATGGATTCATCGGGCCTCCCTGGCAAGGTGCCACGTGCTGCCCCTGAAAAGCTGCTGCAAGGTAAACAAGGCACAACCTGCACAAAGTGTTCATTGCCGTCAACTGAAAGAGCACTTTCAGGCTCTGCCCAGCACCAAAAAAAAACACAACAGCTGTCTGCAAAAAGCCTAGGGGTCAAAGTGACACTGAGATAATTAAGCTCATAATCCTCAGGGCAACCATCAGCTCCACAACAGGCCCCTCATTGAGCAGCCTGGTCAACGCACATCATTCAGATATTCTGGTCTTTTCCCTGTGAACTCCAGAGGTCAGGTAACCAAAAATGAACCTGGCTTCCAATTAAGTAAACAAACACATGCATAATTCAATAAAGCATATTTCAAGCTCTGGGATTTGTATAATAAAACTGGAAAATCAGACACTCTAACGACTAAAAGAATCCCAAATAAACTACTTGTAATTAAAAAATCTCATGATTTTCAAGCCAAATCTCGTGATCTGTTTGTGGCCTGACTCAGGGTTTTCAGTGCTTGGGGTTGGCAACTCTGACTAAGCAGGGATATGAAATAAGAGCGAGAGTGACTGCCCGCCAGGCTTCTGTTTTCCTGGGACAGAAGACAAAAGCAGCTCTGACAATTCCAGCTGGCAATACCATCCAGGCGCTCCTCCAAGGCCAAACATGCTGGGTAAAATCCTCATCAGACAAAATAAAGAAAGAAATAAAAAAAGAAGAAAAAAAATCCTATCAGAAGCAGCAGTTACTGTGGTTGCTTAATAGCTGTTTTCCAAAGTTCAATACAGCATATACTTTCTTTTTCTTGAAAAGGGGGAGAGAGGAGAGATGGACCACATTACAGACTAATCCCTTGCCAGATGTCATTAGTGATGAAGTCCCCTAGAAATTGCATCAGTATGAAACACATCAGAAAACAGTGAGTTCCCATTTCCTCCTCATGTCTGGCTAGACAGAGACTTTAAGATCAACTTTCATCTGTGGCCTGGAATCAACCCTCCTCTGTGTCTTGCTTAGTGTGGCAGGGGTGTTAAGCAAGTAATTGCAACCATTAAAAAGAAAAATAGCTCGCTTGTTCCTGCTCCACATGCCTGTCAAATACTGACTCCTTCATTAGGCTTCCCCAAAGCTGTTTCAGCACATTGCAGCAGTTTCTCCCTGCTCCTGACGGAGGTAGGGGGTTCTCCAGCTAGGGCATACATCTCCAGCCATGCCCCTTGCATCCACCTGAGTGATCCCAAATTGGGAGCCTTCCTCTTGCAGCTGATAACCTCAAGTGTCCCCTCACATCCAGTATTTGGCAAGACAGCCTGGTGGTCAGACAGTGGAATCTAATTTCCATCTCGCTACAACACACAGCCCTCCCTACCTGCTCACAGATGAAGCACAGAAAGAGGCTGAACTGAAGGGCTTTGCTGGTTCTGGCTGCTTTTGCTTCCCCTAGTAAGACAAGAACATAGCCTGTCATGGTATCTGAAAGAGATGCATCTTTAGTCCTTTGTGTTTGGATTTACTAAACTAAAATTGTATCATAAACTGAGGTTTTCTGGAGAAACTCAGTTCCTGAAACACATTTCTGAGTTGTAAATCTTGGACTAAAGCTGTTTATGTAATGCCACCTATTCATACAGCCCTAACTAACCATAACTAACCATTCCATCATAATCAGTCCATTATCCCTGCTTTATTGTATTTTTTCTTAAAACAGAGATCAAAGATTTGGATATAGTGGCATCATGCCGATTTCATTTTTATTACTGGCTCCCTAGTCTATCATAAATATTCATTGGCCTTCCTTAATACAATGCATTGAATTCTGCTCACTGCTATCTCTGGTACGACTGCAAAGTACAAACAGGGTTGTTGCTCAAACATATTAAATAAAGCAACAGCAAATTCGTGACAGTCAACAACAACAACCAAACAGAAAACAAAAGAACCCTTTTCCCCTTCCAAGGAAATTCAGAACCACAGGAGACATTTTCTCTCGCCCTCTCCACGACTGCAGACATTTGACTGCTGTGGGAATTCAGCTGTGCAGAAGCAGCAGCAGCTGACCTGCTCCCACAGACAGAAGGCATTTTTGAAAAGTCCACAGTTGCCACACAGCGGCCTCTGCGATACTGCAGCACTCCTCTGTTCTCACCAGCAAAAAATGATGTTACCTGGCAGTGACACAGAAACTGCTCAGAAACGTGGACCTTCTGTGTATCAACAAATACTTAAAAAAGGAGCAGGAGGTGTGTGGGGAGACACATCCTCCAGGCTCACAGTCAGGAAAAAAGTTTACGCAGTTTTATTCTACTAAGTCCCAAGAAAAACTGCAACAGCCCCAAACTTCAGAATGCCTGCAATTTGTTTCACTCACCATAACCATCATTCACACGCTCCTCTGAACTCCCCTTCTCACCTCAGTGCACCTCCTCCCAGCAACAGACAGGCAGGGTATGAAAATCCCTATTGCACCTACAGGTATTGCTCCTGCTCTGCCAAAAAGCACAGACTCAGGCCTCTTGGGATAACAACTGGATACTTGAAACAGCACCAATCACTAAAATTAGGGTGGCAATGGGGATGATGTTTTTCCTCATGTTAAGTAACTCTGAGAGTATTAACGCGTATCAGACACCTTATATTCTAAGCAAGAATATCTACTCTGTTAAAAACAAAACAATATGGTAGGACACAGAATGCACATTCAAATATTTATCTGCTGATATGACTCAACCGTGGAGGTCATATGCTACTCATTAAAAAAGAGATGTAACAGAAATAATCTAAAATAAAGATTTACATTTATGCATATAAATCACACAAAAGTCCACACACCTGGACATGTGAAACATATGATAAAACTGCTGACTTTTTTTACATATTAACCTACAATATACCTTTGGTCTTTTACCTAGCCCATTGCCAATCTAATAGAACCTTCCACTAAATTCCTAAAAATCTTTGGCTGCTCCATTATTGAAAATATCTAAATAAAACCAGACAGAAAACCAAACCAAAACAAAAAACCTCAGATGCCTTCATGATGTAGAATTTGCTTCAAATGAGCGTGGAATTCAAATGAGCAAGTGAGCATGGAATTTCACTTCTAGATTAATTAAGTCTTTAGTGAAATCCATCCCACCTGTATTTAAAACAAAATCCAACTGTTGCTCACATAAAGGATCCTGATCAGTCCATTAATTTTGTACCCGAGTAAGGTGAGATTACACATGTTCAGAACTACGCAAAGGTTTCATTTGTTAAACAGCTCCCCTTCCCTTGCACTCTTTTCCATTTCTTTTTAAGTAAAACTAATATTAACAGAGAAGATGCCAAACAGTTTGGAGGCAGGTAAGATCTTCATGGTCAGCTGTTCTTAAGATCAGACCCATTGAAAGGTTTTAATATGAAAAAAGAATGGGGAAATAAGAAGCATCCTTAAGTCACATACACTGTGTAAAGGGGGTAATTCCAGAACAAAAATTCATGGAATCATAGAAATGGTCATTTGAAGTTCAGAGCAAGTTTGTTGTTTTGGCTGATGCTGTCTAAATCAGTATCAACAAGTATGCTTCTTTAGAGGAAAGATGTACGTGAAAAACACGGATGATACAAGTTCCAAAACAATTAATCAGGATTTAGGGTCTAATATTTCTGAAACACATCTGAATAAAACCAGATCAGATTCCGAAAATTTGATAAATATAAGCTGCTGAGAGGCTACAAGCTTCAGGAAGAAATGTGTTTACAACCATGTCTTTTTTTTCATCCTGCCACTAGATTTGTTTGTGACTTGGAGAACAAACAAACAAAAATCAAGATTTTGAAACAAAGAGGATTAAGTACCACTGAGCAGTGTTCAACGGGCAGCTAAGCTAAAAGTAGCAAAAGTCTCTGGAAATTATGTATTTGGATCACGGTTAAAGTTAACAATTACACATGTTAAAGAGAGCGCAGAATCACAAATGCACCCAGCACTGCAAAGTAGTTAGGCAGTGCTCTTGTCTTTCACTAGGTCAGGACCTTACACTTCACAAGAGGTCAGAAGTGCTGTCTCCTACCTATCCTTGATACATGAGACTTTCAGTCAAAAAGTTCTTGTCCAGGTCAACAGGAGCAATGCACTCAGCCTGAAACTATCTTTGACACAGACCACTACAAGCAACTCAGAACTGGTCCTAGTAAAGTGGATTTTAACAGGCTTCCAAACACAAGCAGATGGTGGTCCAAGTCTCTTATCAAATATCTGGGACCTTGTTACTTACTTGAAAAAAAAAATCCCCCCTTAAAAAGAAGTCATGCTTTTCATACACCAAGTAGCTGCACTTACAGGTTTTTGCACTCAAAGCAAAATAAACCTCTATAAATGTACATGATTTGAAACCCAGTAGAATATCTGGGGATGTCCTCCATAGAGTACAGCAGAATTCTCCTTTAGACCAGAGCAATGCATGTGACAGGAGGGATAAGGGTTACCACAAAGATGAGGGATGCTACTTCAGAAGAGTTTGGTTGATATAGTGTGTCAAAGCACCAAAAACATACAGCAATAACAAGATACCTAAGTGGCTGATGGCCCAAGGCACGAAGCACGAGGGCTAACAACACCTAGCTGCTGCAAACACCAGTATCACATGCCTTGTCATAGCTCTTTGCTTCATTATTCCAGCTCAAAGCCTAGAGGGGGGCAGGGAAAGTGAAACTGCATTGGTTTGTTTCACTGGAGGTTTTGTTTCTTTGGCTTGTAAAATGTCAGCGCACAGCTATAATGAGAAATTACTACACTTTAAGGGTCTGACCACATTTAGTGTTTAGTCTTGCATATCTGAAAGCTCTGATGCTCCTGCTGCTGCAATTACGGGCTCAGAGGATTCACAGAAATAACAAAGCTTGAATTCTCTACTGCAGTGAACCAGTGCAGACTTTGGGTCTGCAACAGACCACCACCTCCACAGAAGCCATCACACAGATGGAGGGGTTTGTCCCAGCAGTTTTTGAGCTTTCTGCCATATTTCATCGCTAACTGTCATGGCAAAGCCACAACAGTGGCTTCCTGACAGTACCAGACATAAGTGCTTGTCACAACAACCAGGCTGGCACTGCTTGAGGTAACCAAACATCCTTTCTCCCTGCACGTTCAGCTCCCCCCAGACTGTGGCTGTTTTCCAAAGATGAGAGTTTTTAGTGAAGGATAATGCAAAATGTCCTTTACCAGCTGAAAAGTTCAGGTGAATTTATTTTTTATAAATTCAATATAAACAGCATTGAGCTTAAAAAACATTCTATACTATTCCTAATGCCCTATTGCCTTACAGCCACACTGAGCTTTGTGAGGAGAATGGCCTATTGACAACAGGGAAAAAAACAGGCCAGTGCAGAGGCATTTTTATAAATGAACACATATAAAACAAACAGCACAAATAATGAAAAATTCAACGTAATTCTTCAGAATGTCTGCAGTGCCACTAATCCAAAATGTGAGTAGTAACACATATAAAATAATTTTAGATCCTGTTCTTCCTCCCATTTAAAATAAATGTCCTTTTAAGGTATAATACATTCAGCAAGACCCAGAATTTTTCTTTTTTCCTCTTTTATTTTTACCTACATATGGTATTTATCTGAATGCTGCGTAATTTGCAGATGCAAATAAGTAAAATAATCTTGAAAAGACGAGGCTATAGAATAGAACACAGTTTTAATCAAGAATGCCTTTGATTCAAAGAGCTGCCACACTGGGACACTACAGTGACTCCCAGCAACATCTCCTGGCTTGTAAGACACATTGAGACCATTCTCCTCAGCAGAAAAAGACCTGCAGCTCCTAATGCTTTCAGCTTGACTGGCAGATCAATACATTCATGAACCAGGCCCATCACTTTTGACAAATTCATTGGAGTTTTGTTAACAGTTCCACATGAAAAGACCTCAGTCTTCTGGCACAAAATGACCAAGAACAATTATTGGCCACATTAGGGACTACATCTTTCAGGAATGGAATAAATTTGTATTTACACTGAAGTTGTAATATTTTTTCACATGCATATTTGGTGCTGTTGTTGCAAACAAAGAGGAGAGAATAGCTTACATTTCATATCTAAAGTAAAACATTAACACTGCAAAACTAAAGGCTACAAAGCTACTTCTATGATTTGAGATCATAAAGGTAGTGCAAATGTGTAAGAGCAAGCCAACATTTTTCATGAGTTTTTCCAAAAAAGGCAAAAAAGCACAGCTACTTATTTCTGACAATTAAGGAGCTTACACAGTCTTTGTTCTGCTGACACTTAAAAATGCAGTTTTCAATTATTTATACTTCAACACCTAAAGCAGGAAAAAAGTATAAAGACTGTTCTGCAGCACAAGTAACCCTTACTGGAGGGTTCCATCTGTTTGTAATAGTGTTTCCCTTAGGAACTACCAGTTGGCAGGGTATATGGGCTTGGATTCTGTAATGGACTATCATCCATAGACACTGATCAGTCAGTAATGTTTCACTAAACTTACCACATTCACACATTATCAGAGATAGTATTTTTTTTTTCCCCAGCCTCACTTAAGAACAGTTAGGAAATCAGAAGGTTGTCCATGGCCAAGACATTAACATGCCACCAGATGGAGTGGATTGAGAAGCTGCCATATGAGTAATTCTGTCAAGAGTTCAACAACTTCATCCAATTCACTGAGGGAGAGTTTAATTAAGCTTCTAAACCCTCTTTAAAGCAGCTGGGAGGACCCTCCCCTCCTGGCCCACCAGCTCCATCGTAGTGATGGTTGCTTTCAGCAGGGCAGCAAGATAATGCTAAAATATTAAAGGCTCTAGTCATTTGGAAAGTGAACATACATCAGTGGTCTACGTGTTGCAGACCCTTTCGGAAATGTTATGCCGATTCAAACTGAGACGTAAGTAGGTCTAGAGGCAACATTCACACAGAAAATCAAGCACGATAGTGAAGGACAAAAAAAGACTTGCCTAATGAAATTCAAAAATTCTAGACCAAGACCCTTCTGATTTTTATAAAATGGGTCTAAAAACGGCCGTCAACAAGAAAACCAAACACAGATGGGGGGCAGATCTTGTACAAACACAGTCCTTTCTGTCTCCCCTGTTTTTCTTCTTGACCAGTCAGTCTAGAGAAGGGTTGCTTCTATACCACAGTTGACTTCTCCATACATTGCTTTACCCAAGTGTTTTAACACTGTTCTGGAAGAGCCTTCTGTAAGAGAGGGGCTGTAGATCAAGTTTCATTCCAGTCAGTTTCCTAATCAATAAAAATTGGACTAGGACTTAGCGTACAACTCCTGGCAGATCCTAATAATCACCAACAATTACTTAAGAAAGCAAATCAATGAGCAAGAGGTTTTATGTGTCATTTATATAGCTTAATCAAACTTCTGAAATTAAACTTTGATTCCTAACACAATTAAATGTTGTGGCACAAAGCAAAACAATGCACAAGCAAGCACTGCCTCAAGGGCAACTGAGGAGGGAGGAGCCAGGGGAACATGAGCAGCCCTGAAACACACCAGCAAGGGGAGGCACAACAATAGAGGTGAGACAGTGGATACAGGAACAGGCATAAAAACAGTGAAATAAGCCCCTACTGCTATCTTTTTCTCCTTTTCCTTCAATAAAACAGGCAATGTTCCAGTAGTCAAATGAAAGATAAAGACACTGGAAGGTAAGGTTCTCAGACCTGGATCTTAACTGTGGGAAGTAAAGGGTAGAGAAAAAACAAAATATTTCACAATTTCTTCCTTATTTCTCACTGTGGAAAATCTGCAGAAACTGGAGGTTTAATATTTCTGTCAATCACACAACATACATTATGAGAGATAACTAACAAACTCAGGCTGTCTGTCAAAATGTCATGTGTCCCTCCATAGCTTAGTTCTGGTATTACCATTATGTATTTACTACTATAATTTTTTGTAGTATCTGCATAACATAGTTGAATGACTTAGCAGGCAATAAGATCACAGTTCAAAAAAAAAGTTGGAAACATGCAGAAGAGGCTATTGATTGTGCTGATTTTACTAGTCTGAAGTCCATACTATGAACAATGACTCAGAGGAGTAGCAAGTCAAAGAAACACTTGCAAACCATACAAGCTTGTTTACTCATTTGATTGTACTGAATCATTACATTCCTCAGTGTAAAATCTATGGGACTTGAGAGAAAGCAGGAGAGAGAAAGAACGTTTTCCAAAGAGCTCTTCCACCCAACATGCCCCACCAAGATGGTGGAGGTCAGATAAGGAGTCTGGGTGTACATCTCTTAAATCCACTCCTGAGAACTAGAGGCTGGGCTGGCTCTGCGTGAAGAGGCCCTACATCCCTCCCAATACAACACACTCCCTCTGGTGGTTTCACTTCATCTGGCTTTATCCACAACAGGGTTCGAAGAGCAATTAAAACAGGCAAACTTTTGCTTGCTTGCTTGAAGTCATACATGAAAGCATTGCTTTTTGCCCCCTGTAGTCTTGAGATGACATTAACTTTCAGTGGGTCTGTGCAATTATTTTGGAGAGGTTTGACAAAGTTCATCGTAGTGTGCACTTATAAAAACAAATTAGTTTTTTCCATATGATGCAGTGGCATTATGGACCCAGAAAGCTATTAGAATACGTATGAATAACAATTAAGAATAATATCTGTTTCACCTCTGAAACCCCTTTTATGACATGAAAAAATTTGTCTGCTGAGGCCTAACCACATTTTTCTCTGAGCAGGAGGTGAAGAAGAGCTTGGTTTTCTCTATGTGCACTGGTTGTTTTTGCATAGAGCAGGGCTGATATTTTGTTATTGCTGCTTTTTTCTTCATTTCACTGTCCTGCCTTAAGATGATTTTTTTAATTATTCTGTCTAGCAGGTTGCTTTGAAGCCTGGGCAATGTGTTCCCATGTCCATATGTTGAAATCAAAACAAACAATATATGGTTAAATCAAAGATGCTGAGTATTTTTATCTACAGTAAAAAAAAAAAAAAAGTGTGTTGGTACTATATTGTGCCATATGACTGGACCAAAACATTTACATTTAAAAGTAAAATCTCAAACACCCAGAGACAGGCATAGGCATCTTAGCCACAATAGACTTCATTTTTCTTAAGGTTAGATTTGGGTTAAGATTGAATCTCATAGCTAGTAGATCTAATTGGTGGATAATTTTCCCAGGTACAGTAACATGAATAAGCTCTGTTACTTAGACATCTGAAAATATTTGGGTGTAACAGCCTAAAACAGTGTGACATTGGGTTGTAATCAGTATTTTTTTCTCAAGGTAAAGTGAAACCCATTAACATGCTTGACTAAACATGTCAGCTGTGAACAAATGAAAAGACAGCACTGAAAGATTAGATAATAGATCTGTGATTCATATTTAAGAGTGTGTAATTCTGAAGGAAGTTGGGGAATATTCAGAAATGCGGAGAAAAGGAAGCCACACAAAAAGCATGGGGAGCAGGCTCAAAAAGAAGGGACAGCTGACACGTAAATCTGAATCCAGCTACTGATACCCAAAGGCACAAGCAAGACGAAGGGGGTATTTGAAAAACTTGGTTTTTCAAGAGAAAACTGGGCAATAATGGGAGAGAGAGGAGTGCAAGAAATAATTAAACGCTTACAGAGTACAGACGACGTCTTTTCTCCCCCAAACTGGCAGCTCTGCTTAAACATTACATACTCTCATCAGACATTTATGAGTATTAAAAAGTGTATGGAGTACCTAAGTCTGGCACCACAGGCAGCAGGAAAAACTGCACACTTTCAATTAAAAATCCCTATATTTCCAATTGATGTTTTGATGAAGTCAGATGTGACATAATAAGACTAATCTCCAGAAATAAAGGATATCCAATATATAATAATCACACACAGTAAAGCTTGCTACTGCTGATTCATTTCAACTTCCTTGCCTTGACTCTTGTCAAGTCCCTGATACAACACTATGTAAGGCACGTAGCGTCTTTTGTTCCCATCTTACTTTCCGCCTTATCACATTGTTCCTGAGACACCACCTTATCTTTAAAACATGTAGGAAATTGAAATCATGTCAGATTCCCTTAATGTCCTAGAGCCAACGTTTTAATGCCATGCTATTAGTTCTATATTTAATACTAAAATGGTAGCAGTACCTCTTCCGCAAAGTTAGTTTTCTTGTCGAGCATTTCTCGCAATGTCTGAAGAATTTTAATGCAGAGCTTTTCTTCTTTCTCCATTAGCTTCTTTGTGTGATTAATCAACCTTAAAGTAAAATATTAAGCCTTAAAAAGAGCATCACACGTGGTTGCTAAGCCATACTACAATTTCTTTATGCAAAAATTGCCTGTCACTATACTTTTTTCCTCAAGCAAAGGAAAGTAGACAAGAGAAATCATCATTAAAAAGGAAATAGGAGTTTCAAGGTGTTGAGAGTTTTTTGTGTCAATTTGAGTATCTTGCTGCCCACAGAGAAGGCAGAATTGTACATCCCCTTCCAGATTAAGATCCAAACATGTTATTTCATCCTTTCTGGATTTAAAGGTAACCATGTATTTATTTTAACTTTTATTTAAAGGTAACCAATATTGACCATGCATCTTGCAAACTTTAAAAGCTACAACCTTTTACACCTTCCAACCTTAACAATGGTTGTGTTTATTATATAATTAGCAAGTGGCATTCAGCTAAAACAATCCCAAAAAATCTTGTCTTTTCACAAGGAGTCACATGGAAAAGATGAGGAGTAATGGGTACAAGTTACTCCTGGGGAGATCCTCATTGGACATCAGAAGAAATGTTTTCACTGTGGGAGCAGTTGGACACTGGAATAATCTCCCCAGGGACGTGGTGGTTTCCCCAGCAGTGGTCAATTTTAAGACTCAGTTTGACAGGGTGCTGAGCTGTCTCATCTAAACTGTGTTCCTACTTGGAAAGGTTGAACCAGATGATCTTTGAGGTCCCTTCCAACCTGGTATTCTATGATTCAGAAATTCAGGTATTTGGATGAAACTTAACCACAGTTTACATTCACAAAAAAACTACAAGATTGTTTCAAGTCAGAAAACAAGGGACATTTCTGACTCCAACTAAGGCTGAGATGGGAGTTTGGGTTTTCATCAGCTTAGGGCAATACCAGAAAGAGCCTTTCTATCCCTGTGCAGAGCAAGTCCTAATAGTGGTTCGTCTCATGGCTGGAGAAATAGTTTTGAAAACAGAAGGGAGGGGGAATTCTGAAGGCCTTGGACAGGATTTTTTTCCATCAGTACTGGACTATAGTGGGTAGAACAGTATTCATCAGATTACGGCCTGGGATCAATCAGCATGCAGCTAAGGCCACTGATTTGCACTAAAAGATGGCACCCTTATGAGTACTAAATCACAGGCAGTCACCAAAAATAGGGTTGGGTGGGATGACACTGCATCACCTAGGCCACTGATCCATAACCCAACAGAACTGATTATATTTAGACCACTGCTAAGTTAGTGCACTAATGCCATCATAGGCTCAGTGGAGACACCGTGCAGAACCCTCCCACTGTCACCTTCACCATTTTCATGAGCTGTGAGTTCAAAGCAGTGCAGCTCTCAGGCCAGCAACACTAACAATATTTTTAAAGAGTTACAACATTATCTCAGGATTTGTGCATAGCTCTGCAAAGCATTCCTTTGTCATGGAAATTATTTAAATAAAACTGGAAAATCTATTGCAATCTACTTGATTTGATATTGCCTTTGAAAGGAGTTTGGACAGAGGGGACAGGTTGGGAAAAGCTCAAAACTTAAGTTTTTTCCAAACATACAAAGTATATTGTTATAACACTACCTCTGTAGCATATGCAAAAAGCCAAGGAATCAGGAGAGCTGCCAAATGCATTCATTTCCCTCAAGTAACCTCTGTTTAAATTATAGTTTCTCAAGGGCAGTGAGGGCATCTCACTTGAGGACTAATAAAAAACATTGCAAGACTCAATTAGAATGCACAGACTGCAAATAAAACATCTACTAATTCAAGACCAGGTAGGGGTGCCAATGAAATGTATTTTTAGGAGAGCTGTTGGCAGTTTAAAATAAAAATCAAAAGATACACTTGCTTTACCAAAAAAAATTAAAATTAAAAAAAAATCTCTCCCTGAGCACCCCACCCTGCCTCACTATGGATTATTGAAAATTCTACTGTGGGAAGTCTAAGTTTCTGCTGTAGATTTGGAGAAACTTACTAGCAAAAGTAGCCCATTAAGAAAACAGAAATAGGTTGAGCCTGTCACAGTTTTAACAAGCTACTAGCATTCAATTTCTAGACAAGCAAGGCAAGCAGCTTCTCTCTCTGCTCCTCTCCAGACTCCTAAATTGCTGAGAAACATAAGACGTGCAGGAAAAGACCTCAGTTTAAGATTTCAATATGTACTCAAGACACCTACATGCTTAAGTCACTGCTGAAAATGAGAGCTAAGTGCTGCTAAATATTTTATCTCTCTGCCACCTCTTCCAAAGAAGCAAATAGGCCTCTCCTTACACCACTTACTTGGACATGAAAGCACCACATCTTATTCTGGCATCGCTCCCCTCAGGAAAAAGAAGTTCTGGACTGTGCAGCACATCAACCAGCACTGAGAATTCAGCTTGCATCATGGGAGTGAACTGCTGCTCCAAGGAGGACACTACATCCTAGGGAAAAAGAAGAGGAATGTCATTCATAACTATGTCCAACCAAGAAAAGTAAAAGAGCATTGCTATGGAGTTACACAATGCTGTGCAATGGCTTATTTGACCCACTTCTGACAGGCAGCAGAAAAAGCCCATGTTAACCCAGGTGGCACTAAAGTGACCTCATGAGTTTCCTCCTGCCACTCTTCAAGAAGAGGGAAGGTGGCCATTACTATCTGCCTTGCTGTTTTCTCTCTAAAATTTCTTCTCTGCAATAATGCCCACAAAACACTTGGCAAGAGTCAAGATGATGGTGTGCTGGAGGACACGTGGTGTTACTGTATCACCTGAGGTATTGCTTCCTTCGTGTTTAGGGCTCCTCCATTTGTCTGAGTCCTGCTGTTTTCTTATTTAATAAATTCCTGACGTCACTTAACTCCTACATACACAAGGTGATCTCCACCTTGTAGGCATTCTCCAGTGACACAAATCTGACATAATGGCTCCTAAAACTCCCAGAACCTCCTCTGCAGCCAAAACAGGGCATGTGACCGTGAAAGGCAGAAAGGAGATCTTTCTCTCCAAACCACTTTGGGGAAAAGAACATACTTCCTAGTCCTTTCTAGTGGACTTTTGTAGGATCCAAATTCAGCTCATGGATCAAAAGGCCCTCCATGTTAGCTTCACTTCAAACAGACATCAGCAAAGAGCTGAGCCTTCTGTTCCCCACCTCTCCCAGAAATGCAAGGGTCACTGTAATCCAGCACTGAAAATGCCATGAGTGTTTCTGGTGTTTTCCACATCTGGCACGTATTAGATTAATGCACCACCAAGTAATTTGCTATTTTTGTACCTGTAGTTTTTCTATTATATTCCTGTAATCCCAGGCAGGCCCACCAAGAGCTTCTTTAAAACGAGGTCCACTGCGGGCTGACATTCTCCACCCCATGGCTGCCCTCTGCACCATGTTGGAGTGACTCTTCATGAACAAGGTGTTGACCTGGCTGTCTAAATCCACTGGAATTGCAATCCCACGGTTCTTTGCTTTAATAGGAAGAAAAATTTAAAAAGACATTTACAGTGGCAAAAACTTGAAAACCTTATGAAGATCATGGTATGCAAAATCCTGATCATCCTGAAGCTAAAGGGCAAGGGGATCTCAGTTCAACAGGTTTTAAAATTATGGAATAAAAACCTAGGCTGGTAGAAATCAGTCATAATGTAGTAGAAGAAAGCAAACTGTACCACTTCAAATTAGATAAGGATCATTTCCAGTATATATTTTCATAGGTACAGATGTTTCAAGAGGGTGTTTGACACGGTCTCCCACAGCATCCTTACAGCCAAATTCTATAACTGTGGATTGGATCACAGGGCAGTGAGCTGGACTGGGAATTGGTTGAAGGGCAGAGTTCAGTTATTGTAAGTGAGGCAGAGTCTAGTTGGAGACCTGTGTCTGAGTGGAGACCCCCAGGGTCAGTACTGGGTCCAGTCCTGTTCAATATATTCATCAATGACCTGAAGGGATAGAATGTACCATTATCAAGTTTGCTAATGATACAAAACTCGGAGGAGTGGCTGACACACCAGAGGGCTCTGCTGACATCTAGTGTGACCTGGACAGGACAAGGAGCAATGGGCACAAGCTGGAGCACATCAGGTTCAGGTTCAAGCTAAACATAAAAAAAACTTCTTTGCTGTGAGAGTGACAGAGCCCTGGAACAGGCTGCCCAGAGAGGCTGTGGAGGGACAAAGGAGAGAGTTTTGGAGAGAAAAAAAAAAACAACAGGGCAAGACTTGCATGAATTGTTACAGGGCATCTACTAATAAACTACTACTGCATCCTAAACAGTCATTTGCAAAGGAAGTTTGAAAGACAATCCTGGAAGATATCTGCCCTCTCCTGTAGGCATAAGTTTGTATTAGCCACATCTCTCCATTCCACTGGAGATCAGAGTGACATTCTTCACTGGCTCAGCATGAGTTGTCTGAACTTCAACAAATAAAAACAGATCGATGCAGCAATATCTCAGTTTGAAAGATGAAGTCACAATTCTAGTGGTTAGGCTTTGCATTCTGCATCATTTCATTTAATTTCCATGGCACAGTGTACACTCAATAGAAACTTAGAAGTAAAAGAGAGAAACTATTCTAGTTCCTTTGTAATAATGACTAACAAGAACTAATTTTTCTGTTTTCCTTATTGAAACAAGGTGAGTTTTTAAAAAAGCATTTGCCCGTATTCTGCATGTTTCTCAGAGGCATTTCCCCGCCCATCTGCACTAATATTCACACTTTCCACAGTAGCAAAAGGCATAAAAAAATACTCCACTCCACCCTCCCAGTTCTTCAGACATACACAACTTTAAGTCCTGAACTTGTGAAGTCAACAGATGCCCTTCTGTGCTAAACAACCCGTGCATCGAGGTGCACAGGAGTACGTGCAGGCAGAGAGGCAGGTGTTCAGCTCTGATAAATGAAGGCTCCTGTGCTGCCAAGCACGGTGAGTCACACATGCCAGGCAGAAACTTTCTCTTCCCCCAAATACTGTATTGCAATAGCAGCATTTATTTTAAGCCTTAAATTTGGCTGTGACACCTCAACCTCCAATCTCCCAGACTACAGCAAGGTCACTCCTGCCCTAACCCCTTTAATAGGACTGGCAGGTACAGGGCACCCTCCTCTCTTCATCCTGCAAGGGTGTATCTTGATGCAGGACCAGGACCTCCACCTGCAGATTAGGCTGTTTAACTGGGCTGGAAGACAGATCTCTTATCCTGTTTCTGGTGGGCACCTTCTTTTAAACAGGTTGCCATAGGGAATTGAAAAAATAAATAATTCTTAGGTCAAGACAGGAACACACATTTCTGAACCATCAGTATCAGGTGTACAGCAGTTTCCACGCTGGAAATTGACTTTTTCTTTCCACTCTCTACTTGTTTTGAAAGCAAGGTTCCTGATTATCATGAGGAAAATACCATGTATGGCTGGCCATTATTTCTAATGACTGTTTTCCCCTATTATTTGACTCGGTTATTTTCCAAAACACATTTGCCCTGTTGCTGCTTACTTTATTAGAGAGGTCCATTAAAGTTCTGCCAGTGTGGATAGGGTGCTGCAGCCTATTAATCCAATTTATTGTGTCCTAATGTCAATCACTGGAACATTATTGGACAGTGCTCACTTCTCAATTAAGTGGTATGTATGCAGAATCCTGATACATCCAGGAATAAATTTAGCAATAGGGAGCATGCTGTTCAGAGAAAAATCCAGACTTCTGTAGTCCTACAGATGCCATTTGAAGTTAACAACTTCCATCAGTCTCTGAGA
The DNA here is from genome assembly GCF_000747805.2 of Chaetura pelagica. Classification (NCBI taxonomy): domain Eukaryota; kingdom Metazoa; phylum Chordata; class Aves; order Apodiformes; family Apodidae; genus Chaetura; species Chaetura pelagica. Next base: position 1,272,479 of record NW_009954317.1, on the reverse strand, counting down.
AGCAGTCAAGGACTATGATTGTTCAAAGAGTCGCAGCTAATTAAAACTATCACAAAGAAAACCAGAGACAGAAAAAAAAAATTCTCCTTTGTTTTGAACAGTTCTTATATGTATAATTCCATTTGTAATTAAGATTTGTATTGGTTGTCAAAGGGCACTGTTGAAGTCTAAGCTATAAACAACGCCTTTGTCTTCTTATTTCTTTGCAGCTTGTAGGAAGTTTATCTTTCATTTGTTTCACATTTCATTATTTAAAACAACATGAAACATATTTTTACATTTTCGAAAGCTGATGAACAAATGTGAACATAAATATTTATTTTTAATTTAGGTGTTGTAGGCTGCTTTCCTCTTCAAAATGTGTCAATCTCCCTTAAAGTAGGAACATAAAATACTTAAAAGCATGTTTATTTTTGTTCCACTTAGAAATACTTTTGGACAGCACTCAAACTTGCAAAGTAGGGTTAAAGCTGGTAGACAAAGGAGCCAGGAATGGGTAAAACTGTCTTTCATCTCACTAGTGAACTTGGGGAAAAAAGCATGCTACATGGCTGTAAGTAAACTGATACCATAGGTATTCTTACCATGGTGGATTACAACATGTCTTCAGAGAAGGTAAATTCTGCCTTGCAGTGGAGGGGATAGTGTAGCTTTATATACTGCCCAATTCCTACCTACTAGCATGCTGTGCCGGGCTAATTAGACCCTGAATACACTACACTGTTTTGCCAATGCCAGGGGGACTTTGAGAGACTTCAGAGGTGGGCCCATATCAACCTCATGAGTTTCAACAAGGCCAAGTGCAAGGGCCTGCACCTAGGTCAGGGAAATCTCAAGCACAAATACAGGTTGGGCAGGGGGTAGATGGAGATCAGCCCGAAGGAAAAGGTCTTGGAGGTGCTGGTTGATGAGAAGCTCAACATAAGCCAGCAATGTGTGCTTACAGCACAGAAAGCCAGCCAGATCCTGGGGTGCATTAACAGAAGTGTGGCCAGCAGGCCGAGGGAGGTGATTCTACCCCTCTTCTCCTCTCTGATGAGATTGGTGCCCCCAACACAAGAAAGTCATGGAGCTGTTGGAGTGAGTCCAGAGGAGGGCCATGAAGATGATCAAGAGAGCTGGGGCATCTCTCCTATGAAGACAGACTGAGAGCATTGGGGTTGTTTAGCCTGGAGAAGAGAAGGCTCCAGGGAGACCTTACAGCAGCCTTCAAATACCTGCAGGGGCTACAGGAAAGCTGGGGAGGGTCTTTCTACAAGTCCCTCAAGTAGTGATAGGGCTAAGGGTAATGGCTTTAAACTGGAAGAAGGCAGACTTAGGTTAGAAATTAGGAAGAAATTCTTCACTATGCGGGTAGTGAGACACTGGAACAGGTTGCCCAGGGAAGCTGTGGGTGCCCCAGTCCTGGAAGTGCTCAATGCCAGGTTGGATGGGGCTCTGAGCAACCTGGTCTGGTGGGAGGTGTCCCTGTCCATGCAGGGGGGTTGGAACTAGATGATCTTTAAGGTCCCTTCCAACCCAAACCATTCTATAATTCTATGATTAGATAAATGCCAGAGGAAAGGTGATTTGCTGGGAAATCCGTTGCAGAGCTAATTCTCAATCTGCTGCTCAGAATTATGCTGTCAGCCACAGCCACAGTTGAGCCAAGATGAGTAAGCAAACAGTACCCATGGAAATAATAAGCAACACAGGGACACAATGCAGCCAGGTGACAGTAAAATGTTCTGCTCTGTGCTGGATGGTTCAACGTGTACCCACGGCATCAGCAGCTTTCATCTCCTTCACTGGTTAAACTATGAAAAAATACTCTAAGATGGGGACTCAACAAAAAAGAGCAATATTAATGTTGATAATCAAGTAGCTAAAAATCAAGCCACTCTCTAAGTGTGAGCTAGACTCCTCCAAAGACCCAAGAGCACAGCCCAGCTCCTAACAGAAGGGCTGAAATGGGCTGAGATGTATTTTGTTAAATTACCTGCATGTGGTTCCCTTCACAGAAATACAGAAATTGGAAGTAAAAGGACCTATTTCAGGAATGCTTGCTGAGGAACTGTCTTTTCACTATGCTGCCTCCCTGTCTTAGGATCAATTTAGTACTAAGCATTTCCAGGAAGCTGCCCTTGCCTGTGATTTTCCTTGGAAGCCCATTTTTCAGAGCAATCTATCTTACCATAAGGAACCTTACTGTTCACTTTGATATTCCCACCTGTTGCTCTCCAATTTTAAATTTCACTCCATTAGCTTGTGTAGCATCTGAGGTCACAGAAAAGCCACAGCTGTACCTGCCTGTGAGGGACCAGCCCTCCGGACCTACTTTGGGAAATGGCATCAAAACCTCACTGTAGCCCCTGCTCATACGCACCCCAAAAGGCTGCCTGGGAGGTTGGAGACTGAAGGAATGGGCTGCATAGGCCTTGGGCCTGCATAGATGTTGAGGAGGACTGAGATAATGACATGATTGAGGGGCAGAGGGGGCAGGTCCACTCCAGCTACTCGTGTATGCCACATGTATGGCTCAATCACACGTACTCGTTGTGAAATCAAGATTCTAGGCCTATAAAATAGGGGGCTGCAGTGGTGGGCTTGGGGAGTTTCATCTACACTGCCCATGGACACCAACCCTCCCCCATTGGCTGGACCAACAACGCTGGATCCAGGACTGGTGATTTTCCTGCCCTCGTCATCTCTTTCTCCCTACCTCCCTTTCATCTCACCTTTTTTTTCTCATCCCCTTTTCCTTACTTAATAAATATATGCGGGTGGTTTTGTTTAGGTTGTTCAATATTAACTCCTACTAGTGTAATAAATGTGTTATTTGTTATAAGCAGACCTTGTGTGTCGCTGCATCTTAAGCTGATCAAGGGGTATTGGACAGTCGAGCTGTTACTCGGACCGTAACACATTAACTCTCTCTGGGAAAAGACCAGGTCTGAGAGAAGGATTTTGAGCCCAGTTGCACCTCGGCTCCTCTCTGAAGGAAGTCTAGAAACCAAAGGGGTTCAGTCCTCATCTCCCTGGGCTGCCCAGTCTGAGCTGTGACATGTACAGGACTGGATCCAGCTGCACCTGGCTCCTCTATTGCAGCAGGTGTTTAGAAAGCAAGGGGGTCCAGTTCTAACCTTCCTAGGTTCTTAAATCCAGGCCACGTCACTGGCTGAGAAGCCTTCACTCTCCTTGCTGTTTCTGCCCCTCTGGTAGTTGCAGGCAGCTCTATCATGTTCCCCCACACTTCCCAGTTGTCACTTAACGGAGCGATGCATATTTAGTTCAATTAATTTTGCTCCATAAATCAGTCCCTCCAGCTCCTTAATCATTTACTGACTACTTAACAAATGCATTTGGATGGAGAGACACTACTGCCAGCAACAGCAAGACTTTTTAAGGGAAATCAAAGCTTTGTGTAGACAAGACACAAGCCTGCCAATCTTGTACCCTTCACTTGGATGTTGGTTTTTTTTCCAACAGAAAATCTACACTAAAATATTTATCAGTCTGTAAAAAGATCATCATTGAATTTTTCTTGCAATTAGGGAAACACAAACAGTTAAAATAGAATAAAATATGTGCTTCATCTGAAATATATTCTTCTTGCTGTCAAAAAAGTAGCAACAGGATAATTATTTTATTTGAACTAAAAATTGAAAATGAAGGCCTAGCTTTTTATAAAATGGAAAAAAAGATTTTTAAACTCAAATGGGAAGGGAAATACATTCTTTTCAGGGCTGAAAAAATTGTTATAAGGAAGTTCATCTATGTGGACATTAAAATAGACACAGTAATCCCACTGAAGTGATCAAATACAAGCTAAATTTTATGTTTAATATTTCCTGTTTATCATTTGTCAGGTAAAAGAAAGGGCTTTGGAGCACATAATAGCACGGTCAAGAAGCACCGCATTCTGTGATTCTGTACAAAGGGGTATTGGTGACCTGAAACTGGGGAATAAATACTCATCTAGAAAGGACTTTGGCACTCCTTCAGACCATCGTGCTCTCTGTTACAGACAACACATGTTCTTTAATATCTTTTGAAAAATGTATCGAGCCCTATTTAAAATGCAGCTAGCTTTTCTGCCACCCCCCCTTCATCCATTTTCTCTTGGCCCATTGACCAAGGACATCCTTCCAAGGTTGGTTCCAAACCTCTGATTTACTGAATCTGAATTCATTTAGGTTATTTAAAACATGCATAATTTATGTCCAGTTGTTTTTGGGTCAGCACTGTCCTTTAGCTAAAATGTCTCTTCTTTATGACTATCTTCATAAGTACTTTTAAAGAGCAACAACACAGGTCTTGGTTTTGCTAGAGAAAACACATGGGGCTCCTGTAGTCTCTTGTAATGCAGTTATGCTTTCCCTGACCATCACAGCAGTACTTCCCTCTGTACCTATTCCACTTTTGACCTTATGAAATAGCAATCTTACAGGACTTGCCTCAGACTTTATAGGATGGAAACAAGGATTCTCCTTTTGCTTCTGCTGTACAACATCCTCGAGTATAATCTGATAATGAGTAATGTAATTTGGTTTGCTAATAGGTTGTTTTTTTAAAGGGTCTGCCAAGATAAATGGTTCCTATCAGCCACTGCTTACTCACCTGGGAAATTCCAACTATTTCAATATTGGTGGTTATGCACACCCATGCACATAAAATGTCCTTAGGATACACACATAATATCAGAGGAAAGATGCAAATTGTAAAAAAGTAAGGGAGAAAGCTAATGGATACTACAGACAAAAAAGCATAGTACAACTCCATTCAACCTTGTATCAGAAAAGAAAACTGATGATTGGGGATGAAGATAAAAGACTTGTCACTTAAGTGAGAAGCAAAGACAGTTTTTTGCATGGATCCTGAAATACTGGTCAGCTCTGGGAGAAATACCCTGCTCCAAAACAATTTCTGATACACTATCCAGACCTTTAGCTGGGAGGACAGTCACAGACAGACAGATATTCCCAATTTTACCATATGAAAGACAGTAGATGGTTTAAAATGCAAACTTTGAGACTGGAAATAGTGCAGCCAGCAGCAGTAGAGAGGTGATTGTCCCCCTGTGCTCAGCACTGGTGAGGCCACACCTGGAGTGTTGTGTCCAGTGTTGGGCACCTCAGTTCAAGAGAGATATTGAGGTGCTGGATTGAGTACAGATGAGGGCAATGAAGCTGGTGAAGAGCCTAGAGAATAAATCTTATGAAGAATGCTTGAAGGAGCTGGGAATGTTTAGGTTGAGGAAGAGGAGGCTGAGGGGAGATCTCATCAGTCTCTGCAACTACCTGAAAGGTCATTGTAGAGAGGTTGGTGCTGGTCTCTTCTCACAGGTAATTAGTGACAGAACAAGAGGGAAGGGCTTCAAGCTGCAACAGGGGAGGTTTAGACTGGACATTAGGAAAAAAATTTTCACAAAAAGAGTGGTCAGACACTGGAATAGGCTGCCCAGGGAGGTGATGGAGTCACCATCCCTGGATGTGTTTACGGGTGGTTTGGATGTGGTATTGGTGGATATGGTTTAGGGGAGAACTTTGTAGAGATGATATGGTTGGACTCGGTGATCCCAAGGGTCTTTTCCAACCTGAATAGTTCTGTGATTCTATTCTGTGATTCATTCTCAATCTTGCAAAGATTACAAAATGTAAGAACTGAAAGTTCTTTGTTAAAGAATTCATTTTAAATAAACTGAACTGTGAGACATCTTAGTTCCTCTGTTTTCATAAAATCATGGGACCTTTTAAACATTTTCTATTTGTAGCTGTTACACCACTGAGATAGAAGTTGTTTTGATCATTCATTTTTTGGACTACATTTTCAAGCAAAAGCTTGGCCCTCTGTAATCACAGAGAAAAAGTGATATATGTATACAGTGTTTATTCTCGTTATTGTGATGATCTGCTTCAGAAATCCTTATGTATATTAATGTGTCTTGTTCATATATTATTTTGTGTTTCTATTCATGCCAGGTAGTCAAATGTTTACTGGGCAATAAAAAGCTAATGCACATTGGTATTCCTGTGTTCCACAACTCCTGGAGCCACAAAGGGGTCTGCTGAAGAAGACAAGCAACACTATGCTTCTTCCTGAACTGGAGGCAGACAACAGCCTGGAGACAAAGCAGCAAGCGAAGCTAGAAAAGCTTATGAAGTTTTTCCCTAGTGGTCAAGCTGAGTTGAAGTATCAGGTTTATAAGAAATTAGCTCCAGCAATATAGCCTTTTGTTGACCTGAAAGATAATACACATTCTTACAGTGCTGGTACAAGGAGAGATGTAATGATCTTAAGTTCTTGAGGCAATACTTAAATCCTCCTGCCAGCAACAAACTAGTAAGCACTGAGCAGAATGTAGATTGCATAAACTTGCTCTGAAATGGGTCTTTTAAGGGTACATTATTATATGGATCTTTGATATCTTGGGAAATCTATGTATGATCTTTCTTCCTGCTGTTTTTCTAAATCCAGGGCAAAGACACAGGGGAAAAAAAGAAAAAAAATCATGTTTGTTCTTTCAACTCAATGCTACATTTATTTTCCATCAAAAGTCTTTGGTCGCTGCTGTAAATCTGTCCAATACTCACTGTCTCTGATATAGGCAAAATCTTTCTAGAGGAAACCCTGCTGTGAAACATGAAGGCCCTAACATGAAAGCTGTCAGACTCTCAAGCAAAAAAAAAAAAAAAAAAAAAAGCAGAAAAGTGCTCACAGATGCTTAGCCAAAATCCAAACCTACTCCATATACACAGCCAGAAAATTAAAACAAAACAAAAACAAGGCTGCCCTGTTTGTATTCTGGAAGAAACCTCTGCCTTCTCCAAGCGCTGAACCATTTTGTGTGGGGTAACACCTGACAGAGAAAGGCAAGGGCCTCAATTTTAAAAGCCTCTAGTACCCCCAGCAGGGGCAGTTTTACAAAAGCTTTCAGCAGAGCAGGCCTACTCAATTAGCCTCAGCAAGCCACGATTGGCACCAGGCCTAAAAAGAGTGATTATCACCAGTGGTTAAAATATCTGCTAGCCATGGAAACTTTTGCACAGGGGTGTTTGTTAAACACTCCATTTCTTCTCTGCCTAGCTTGCTTTTTGGGGAAATACCCCTCACCTGCTCCTTTATACTCCCTGTCAGATTTCTGTCAAAATATTTCTGTCACAATAAAACACCAAATAGTCAAGTGTGGCAGGACGCAACCCACGCTCCCCCTTGCTGTGGGGACAAGTTCAGTTTGGCTGTCTCAGCACCACACTCAAGTGTCTCCAAATACCCTCACCTCAGTGAGGTAACACAGCAACCTTTCTGAGCTAGAATTTGATTTTAGATGTAGTGCTACAAAAATGAAGACACCGAGCTCTCTAGAAGCACACACAAGGCATACTTGGCTTTAAAAATACTCTCACCTGCCCTACTTCCTCCTTTCCCCAGAGTCCCAAAGGAAGTAATTTACTGAAGACTCTTTCCAGAACCACCAGAGAAGAGCAAGGACATAAGTGCTAAACACACAAACAGGGATTTGTGGGGCTAGAGTTTTATTTGAGACTGTGATAGCTGTAGCATAAAAGAAATGTCTTCAATTTCCAGGGTTCTCTTGCCAGATGGTTCCATAATTAAATCATTTGCACAACAAATAAAACAATTGAAGGTTGCTGAGTTTTTAGGTAACTGCTTATCCTCATTCACACAAAAAGTTAATGAGATGTTTTGGCTAAAATGTTAAAGGATACTTCTGTAAAGCTATTGCAGATTCTAAATTTAGGACTGTTACAATGACACAGATGCTGCAGATGGTTAAGGGACTCTTTCATATTACTTTATAGTTTATTAAAACTTTTTACAAATTGCATCGACAATAGAATTTAGCCAGTTTCTATATACCCCTTCCTCTAGTCAGTTTTCATTTACACTGAGCAGAACTTCATTCTACAAGTAATCAGAATGACTGACTTTTAGAAACTACCTTGAATGATCCTTTTTTCTGTCATGGCAAATGTCTTTAAAATTGTATTCATAGAAATTTAACTTTAGAACAAACTTTTGCCAATCTTAGCTATGTACTGGTTAAAAATATGTTTATTTTAGGACAAGAAGTTTTATATCTTCCACTTTACATGGTATTTGAATATATATGAAAGCATTTAACTTACTAGCTGCTCTGAGGACCAAATTTGGTCTCAGTGCCAATGCAAGGCAATATTCCCCTGGCAAGGCTGAATGTGTCTCCCAGGAAATGGAGAAAAATGACAGGTGTTCTCTGATGCACAACTGCAATGCATGGCTGTTTACAACAGCTTATGCAAATGTAGCCCAACATAACTAGAAATGCCCAGGTTTTCTCATAGCTTATGTTGTGTTTTAATATCATAGCTTGCTTGAGGTAAAGCTCAACCATCACTCACTTAGCTAAAATCTGACAGGTTTTACCTAACAACTCCATTTGATGGCACAGATTTGAATGGGTTTTAAAAGAAGGAGAAATTTAGCCTCAGAAAGTGGGATTTCTGAAATCAACACTGTAACAATTTTAGGATGGTAGAGTCAAACTAAAAAGTGCTCAACCTGTCTGCTCTTAAAACAGAGAAAACAATAATGAAAGTAAAACCTGGCACTTACCCACTTCAGCCAAAGTCTTGATACATGACTCCACAGAGGCTTTTTGAGTTGGGTTTGGCCAGGTACAGTTGTAAATTCTAAAAGCAGACTGCAGTAGCTGAATGAAAACAGGCTGGTGTGTCTGAAAACAAAAAGATAAATATGGAGCTTTACCCATTAGAATTTCCTCACAACTGCTCTAGGATTTGATAGAATGTAAACCACACGCAAGCTTGTAGACTCAAGTTACAACTCCATTAAATTCACTTCCTGACTGGAAGGAACAGAAATCAATGCATCCCTAAAAAAAGCCAAAACATGCCATTTTTTCTCAAATTGCCACTGATATCAAGCCCGGTAGACAGCAGAAGAACTACCCATTTCTCAGGTATATGTCTCTTTGGTCACAGGACACAGCATTTTTCACAGACAAATAAAAAGATACCCCTTCCAGTGAACTCCCAAGAGCCGGGAGTAAATCTGATCATACTGAGCTTTCTACTGGTTCAGAGCTGTGAGTGGCAAAAATTAAGAAGAAGTGTTTTAAAGAAGAATTAAGCTGCTAGCCCTCGGCATGACGGGACAGAGAAATTAAGAGAGGATGTAAAGATACAGCACTCCTATAAGGTATCTCATTAACAGTCTGAATTACGTATTTGTCAATGTCTCTCTTCCTTACCTGGAGGCTGGTGCTGTTATCTGAAAATGGTGAATTGAAGAAGCCACTCACAATGTTCATGACAGGCTCAGTGACATATTTCTCCAGAGATGTGTCTGCATGTTTACGATCTGTGGTTGTGTTACAAACCTACAGGAAAGAAGGAGGAGACAATGAGATTTAATTTTGTTAAATAAGCAAGCTTTGCTATTTTGTATTTATGACAAGGCTTGTAATATTTCTTCTTAATAGAAAACCATATTATTTTTATATAAAATCTGAGATAACTGTATTAGAGTTCAAGCTGTATTTGTGATAGCTTATCTTTTTTCTTGGAGGTTCACACTGTTTTTTGAATACCCTTCTCTTTGAACTAGCTCTTTTTGGTTGGCTGACTAGCCTGTCCCAAACCATGAAAAAAAATCCCCCTAAATCAGCATGTTGCATGCCATTTACACATTTAGACAGATTGAAGAAGAAAATTGGCCTTTCCTCCTATTGTGGGGCCAGGTGGAAGAGGCTTTAGAGACAGATGAGACAAAAACACCTTATGTTAGAAAGATTTCCTGTAACATTTAACTTCTCTCTCCAGTCACCACAAATGGGTGGTAAAGGTGAAGCTCATTTGCAGGAAAAATGTTTTAAAAAGAGGGAAAGAAAGGAAATAGCACAGTCAATACCAACAGGACTGTAAACTGTAAGACAGGCAGCATTACTTAGGAAAGCCACATGGAGAAAATATAAAAGAAAAGCTAAAAACAATGAAAGAAGAGAATGGGTGGTACTGGGATGGCTCTGGAGCACAGAAGGATGATTAAATGGTGGGAGGATGTGGGAAGATTTGTACAAAAGATTTCTGAAGACACCCTTTGGTACAGCACTAAAAGTTTGTTGCTGCATAAAGATGTCACACTTAAAGAAAGGAACAAATTACTGGGGTGGATTGCATCCTTCAGTATTCCTTTTATTTCTTTGTTTCTTTTCAGCATTTCTGATGTGGAAAAGAGCTTTGTTGACTTTGTATATGTCAGTGTAAACAGTACTAAAAGGAGTCAAAGAGCCAAACACGGTGAGAAAGGCAAGACTGGACAAATAAGGAGTACAAACTATAGTCATACTACCTCTTCAACAGCCTTTAAATTAGCAGTTCTAGCCATGTTAAACAAGAAATGAAAGGCAAAGCTCTTCTCTCCTTCACCTCTGCAAGGCAAAGACTACTGTAATGTTCTAGGGAATGTATTCAAAAGCAGAATTTATTTTTTATATAGACTTCTGGGCTAGCCTTCTCATTATTATCTGAGCATTTAACACACAGTCATGAACCTGAGTGGTACATACTCACCATGACATGGCTTTATGGATGAGGAACTGAAGTCCAGAGAAGCTGAGTGCATTGCTTAAGCTGACAGAGAAAAGTTGGTGACAGAAGGAGAAAGATAATCCACAGCACCTGAATCTCACACAGGGCAAACATGCTCTCTAATTACATACTGCCACTGTCACACTTGGACACTACAAGACAGCAATTTCACCAGGAGTGTTTTAAGGAAGGCTACTGACATGACATCTGAAGGCATTCAAGTTCAGGGGAAGACAGGGCTCACAGGAACACAAAAGCATTTTGAGTCTAACACACAAGCATTGTCATATGGTAGGTAGAGGAATAAACAAAGGTAACTTGACACCACAGAAACGAGGCCATCTACAGGAGTTTTGCTTGTCTGCTTTTCTAAAATGTGTCAGGTAAACAAGTAATGCCCTCATGTAGTGCATCTTTCACCATCCCAGGAAAGGAATTGTTTTGGTCAGAAAAGCAAAAGTGGCTAAAATGAAACAGCAAACTCTTCAGCCTTTTAGTTTTGGGAAAAAGCAGGACACCACCCCCAGTCTTCATGGAGGAAACAGATTTAGTTAATAGCCACAACTTTTTTAACTAAAAACCTCATGAGGTTCTTCTGCTTCTAATTAATCTTCATCCCATTTTGGCTGGAACCAGTAGCTCTGAGGCTCAGCACTTGCAATCCCAGTGGGAAGACAGGGAGCTGTGCAGTGCTAGCATGGTGAATTCAGAAATCACCGAAACTAAATTCTAAAATGCTTTTAAGCTTCCCCCTTTGCTGGACTAAAAAGCAGAGCCATATGTGGGGATGCCAACACTAGTCTGAAAAATTCCCAGTGCAGAAGGAATTCGGAAATCCTCTCATTTTTTCTTATCCCTCTGCCCTTTGGGAACTGAAAAATGTTTCCCCTTGGAAGAAAAAACCTGAAATGCATGAAAAGGAGATAAGGATTGAGAAAGCAGTGTTTAAAAACCTCTGAAGAGGCTTTGGGACCAAAACTCACATGAATACTACTTCAAAATGTCTGCAGACAAAGCCAGGATGACTTTACAGCTGTCAGATCCTGGTTCTTTTTTTTAATCCTGCTCAGACTACAGCTGCTGACTTACAGGCTGGGCCACACACAGGATAGGAAAGCCTTTCCTTTAGCAGCACCACTTTGCTTAGTGCAATGCTTTAATTCATACATGGGAGAAAGTAGGTTGGCAGAAACTGTAGAAAGAGGGTGTCTGCAGAAAGAGGGTTTCTGCAGAAAGTGTGACTGCTTTTGGCAAACTGAATTTATACACAGATCTGCCTCATGCCTGCTTGGCACTGTATCACATTGTTGAAAGAGAATGACAGTTGGGGACTAAATATTTCCTTCCTGGATCCAGAAACAGATTTTTTTTAAATAGTTACTCCTTTTTTTTTTTTTTAATAGAAAGGGAAAGAATCCAACCTAAGGATAACACTCTCCATCTTTCACCTTAGCCCTCTCTAATCACAGACTCAAACTCAAAGCTCACAAACTCACCCACTGACAGGCATTTGTAGTAGCTAAAAGAAAAGCATTTCCCCTTCCCCCACACAAAAGCATCCCTTTCAGCTCACTGGAACACAGAGGATCAAAGGACTCTTTTTCTAAATGCTTTGAAAGCTATTGTAACATCTTTCATGAGGCTGACAGCGTTCTAACTTCCCTGATAGCTACATAGCACTGATGTATTTATAACACATGGCTCTGCCTGGGCCCCAGAAAACCAAACCTGAACAAATACACTCAATAACCTGGAAGGTATAGCTACCCACAGGGAGCTGGCAGAAGAGCAGGACAGGCCAGAGCACTCCTGACATGCTTTTTTAGTTCTTTTAGCCATTAAACAGGAAATTAACAGGACTAATTAGGCACCTGCCCTGAGGGCTTTGCAGGAGAGCAAAATAAACCTGCATTTTGGTAGTCGGTGCCAGCAGCACCTACTCATACAAAACTCCTCATTAATAACACACTCACTCTTCACCTCAGAAGACCTGGAGTCTAATTTCTCTTATGAGAAGAGTATATGAAAACAAGCTTAGTGGTCATTAGCATCAGGACAACTCTACATCATTTGGCACAGCACAGTTTGTCTCCAGGCTTATGAAGGGAACTGTGGACAGAGACTTCTTTCTACATGTCAGCTTCTAGCCCAAGGGCAAAGAGAACTGGTCATATTCAAGGGCTGGGGAGGGTAGTCTGTTTGGAGGGTCAGGGCCTGGACATACCAGGAAAGGGCAATCCAGAAAGGGAATTAAACAGGAGAAAATGCTTCTTGGGGTAAAAAGGGTGAGTTAAAAAAATCAAAATTCCCCTCCGTGTAGGTTTCTGATCTTGACTTTCAAATAGGCTTGGTTTGTCCAGAAGGGCTTTCACTGTAGAACATGACCAGAGAGACAAGACAAACATCAGGAAAACAGGGTTTGTAGAGGTTTCATTAGTGCTGAAAATAGTTACCACCAAAAAAAGATAGCACAAGCTTCCCTGTCTTAACCTGTTCCCAGGGAAAGAAAATATTTTAAAAAAGGAAAAAAAAAGAAAAAAGAATCCCAACCACCAGTTCGCTGTATCTTAGGGAAATGAACAGGTCCCACTGCCTATCCTATAGCACAAGTCTTTGCACTCATTCTTTTGGCCTCAATTAATTGTATTTTCTCCCAATAGGTTTTATTTTGTGGCACATTATTACTTTGGGGCAAAATTCCACTGTAGGACTGAATTGAGATTCACCTTCTTTTCTTTAATTTCAACCATATGAAGAATGCAAGGAGCAAGAACTTCAGGATTATGAAATATAACAGACCATGGACTGGTAAAAGACAGGCAGATACTATGACAACATGCTAACATCTCAAAAATACTCTGCAGCATCAAGGGTCAAACATAGTCCTCCAGCCACCAAAAACCTGTGGTTCTACTTCTTGAGAAGAAGGAGCAACTCCGTTAGTTGGTTTCAGTATTAGACTTTCACAAGAAGGACTACCCCCTAGAAAAGGATATGTAATGTAGGCTGTAATCATGATGTCACACTAGCTTCCCCTTGTGGCTCTACTACTGCATTTTACCATTCCAGAAGTCGTAAGTTTTCCCTCATTGTCTACCTCCAAAACGCCAGGGAATGGAAACTTAATTCAACAAGTAATGATACCATGACACTCACTAGTGTCCACGGGAAGCAAATGCCTGTGGTACCAACTGTGCCTCATCACCTCACACTTTATATGTGAATTAGGACTCTGAAAGGCCCCAGCCCTACACCTGCCTTTCACATCAGTGACGACAACGCACTGACAGTAGAAGATAAAACCAGGCCAAAGTGAGATTAAAAGAAGGAACATGAGCCAAAGAACTTATTGATCCCTAATCCTCACTGTACTAACAAAGTAAAGCAGTAAGATTACAGATCTGGCCATCATTTTTTGCTCTTTAAAAGCAGAAAGGAAGAACCATAGAATGGTTCAGGTTGGAAGTGGCCCTTAAAGATCATCTTGTCCAAATCCCCTGCCATGGGCAGAGACACCTTCCACTAGACCAGGTTGCTCAGAGCCCTGTCCAACCTGACCTTGAATGTTTCCATAACTTGCCCACCTCTCTGGGCAACCAGAGTATAGGACTATACTGTCATATTTTATAACTCACAAAGCTTACCCTTGCCATATCAACAAGGAAGTTCTCAAATAACTTCCAAATATGGTTACTGGCATAGATTTCTTTCATTTCCACTTCAGTGTCCACGTAACAGTGGTTAACAAAATTAACATAGGCAATTTTCACCTGCAGGAACAGAAAGACCACAAACAATATGAAATGGAACAGTTGTTTTTTTATCATTAGCATGCTGTTCTGTATATGCAAAAATAATGAACAATAAAGATAATCCTTCAAGTACTAACAAACACTAAGAAGAATAATAAAGCATATGTTCAGTTCTGAAGATTTAAGGAGAAGCATGGCAACAAATGAATTCATGTACTTACTTGAAAGATCACATGAAGAAAAATGCAAACATTCTTACTCTAACAAATAAAGCTCCCAAATAACAAGCCAATAATAAATCTGATATTTAAATGATACTAAGACTACAAGGGTCTGGCTCCAAAGCCAGAAGCTGTCAAAATGCAGGACAACCTGTGCTTGCTGGTTAATTGCTGTGAGTTGATGCTTTGTGACAGGCTTGTCAAATACAAAAAAATAAAATAAAATAAAATGTTTTTAGCAGAGCTGGGACTGAAATCCCTATATTCCCACAATCCTAATGCAGTGCTTGCATTTGAGGTGGGTGTAAATAAAATCTAAATGGAGGAGAAAATTTGTGCAGGGCTGAGACTGCAGCCACAGCAGCAAAGGGCTTAACAGGAGGACTGTAGTCTCAACTCTTCTCCTGCATGACAAGACTGCATGTGCACACCATAAAAATGGATATCCAGTTCCTGAAATGTATAGATTAGGTATAAACATACACAAATACACTGAAATGTGTTGTCAAGGTCCAAGGAAAGGAGATAGTTGAGTATATTTAATACAATCAGGAGAAAACTCATGTCAGAGTTTCAGGTTTCATTTGGGCTTTTCTTAAATACCATCTCTTGAAATTAATGTCAGGAGGAACTTTTTAGCAAATCAAACATTTCTCTTTTTAAGAAATGAATCAGTTGATCACAAGGGGACTTTTTCATGGCACAGAAAGAAGGAGTTTTTATTCATGCAGGTCCCAGTTTTGTTGATACGAGCTGAATTTTTCAACCGGATAGCCTGTAGAAATCCATCTGACTGAGACATGGGGCCAGAGTAAGCTCCTTGCAAAGCCTGTGAAAAGCCTTCTTTTGCTCACATCAGGTTTGGTGCAAACAAACATTCCCCTTCTGATCAGTATAAGGTATCACAGTCCTACTGAAGCATGACCAATAGCAGCTGCAAAATTGCGACTCAATATGAAGTGAATAAAAAACATTTGCTGGACTGCAATTTAATGTAATAAAACAAAACTTCACCCAAAACTCCCACCAACTTCAGCATGGCCAGAACGTTACCAATTGCTTCCAACAAATTCAAGGTAGTGGCAAATTTTGGCTTGACGAACCAATCAGCTTAGGCTTCACAGCTACAGCCAGAAGTTATTTGAGCATTAAACTCTGAGAGTGGCTAGACAAACCCAGGAAAACAAAACAAGGTGTCTGCCCCAAAAAACTGACCATAAGAAAATAATGGCTGTCCTTTCTCAATTACCCACTCTAAGAAACACCATCTGCTCCCAGCTTGTTTTCTGAGCAAACAACCAACTTGTCAGTTTATTATAAACATCAAAACGTTTTCTGAGTTCCTGAAAATGAGAAGTCTGCTTCCTTATTCAGTGCATCTTACCTCAGGTATGCAGTCATCATGGGTCACTACTCTCACGATATCATCCAGTGGCAGGAGTGAATTGCACTTGATCTCTGTGTATACGTTCTTCCCCTCTGTACAAGCAGCCAGCAGTTCCACCAGAGTGACGTGGTACGCCAAGGACCCGCTCTCGTCTGCTCGATCTCTCTCTGAACACATCATCTGGAGTAGGACTGGAAATGATGCCCTGTCATTGTAGAATATCAGCACATCTTCACCACCATTTATCAGCTGAAAAAGATATTGCAAAGTTTTAAGCGCCCCACACCGCAGTGATTTTGGACTTAATGACTCGATGATTTTCCTAATTTCTTCTTCTGTTCTACCTTTCAGTGGGCAAACACCATCAAGTGAAAATAATAATAATAACAACAACAACAATAACAATACCCACAACACAAGAGCCTCTGATGTGGCTTATCAAATGCACATGTCAAAACAAAATCCAAGGCAAACTTCTGCTCTTCTCTACATAAGTGCAAATCTGGAATAACTCACCAGAGAGTTCACAGAAGGTGAATTTGAAGTTTAATTTCTGTGTAGCTCTGTGTTTACCTAAGGCAGTGTGCCATCCTTATTACTCCTACCATCTCCATGTTTGTTTCAAGTTCATTAATTACCTTCACCTCCTATTGTGAGGCCAGGATGCATTATTATCCCTGTTTTATGGATAGGGACATAAGGTGGAGAGAGATTCAATCTTCTGTGTTATCTCACACGAAAAGTGAGCGGCTCACCCAGAATTTTGCAAACTCCTTCTGTGCCCTTGCTCAACATCAGAAACAAAGGACAATTCTACCCAACTGATAGGAATTTGGCAGGTATGTCTAGACATTGTCAGTACCATGCCAGCATTTCCATTTAACAGAAAACTGGCATATGTGATAATTATTTGATTTTGCTGCAAGTGCATCGACCATCTCAAGAGGATCCAGAGTGGAGGTGGATGCTGGTAGCTCCATCTCAGCAGATCTGACAGAAATGTTTTGCTCTAACCCTGCTTTGAAGCCCCCCCATACACTGAATATACCTACTGAAAGCTCTGTGAGCTTGAGTGGAGCTGGACCAGGATGACAGTCCTGTCTTCTCTCCATCACTTTCTTTTTAAACATAATGCACTCTCAATGTGGGTGAAAATGAGCTCCTATAAACGCTTCCTTGTACAGAACACACCTTGGCAGCACAACAGCCATATGTATTTTGTGAATAAGGCACTTGACATATCCAAGTCTATACGTGACATGAAATCCTAGCTTACTGAATTCAAGGGTAGAAAGAAAGGTTGGTGGAGCTGTTGAGAAACGGGAAAGCAGCAAGAGCAGGAAATCCAAGTCTATACGTGACATGAAATCCTAGCTTACTGAATTCAAGGGTAGAAAGAAAGGTTGGTGGAGCTGTTGAGAAACGGGAAAGCAGCAAGAGCTGGAATGAAAGTTATCCTTGCAGAGGAACTGAAAAGTATGAAAAAATCCAGCAACATTTAAATACATTTTCCAGGTTTCAACATCTCAAATTCTGAATTTGTACGTTTTCTTATTGTGTTTTCCCTGTTTCTCGCTTATTTTTACTTGGAGAACTTGATTGAGTGAATTGGGAATTTAGTCTTTCCTGCAATTTCTCATTTATCTTTGGGTTTTTAAAATGTTTCTACTCACAACTTTTCAAAACAGACATTTTCTGGACAATTCACAGGACAAGAAAAAAGTTTTTAAAGGGAAAAATCCTTGGGAGGGAGGAATGAGACAGTTCAGTGACACTGACATCGTTAATTTCATTGCACTCAGTGGCAAAAAAAAACCCAAGGAAAATGTGAGTATTCAAAATATTAGAAAATTTACCTAACTTTTAAATACTGATGTCTGGAATACTATGCTTTAGGACATTTCACATACAAAATAATTTAAAAATCCACCCCAAGCCCTCTCTGAAGGTACATGCTCTGTCACTTTCTGTTAAGTTGTTCATCACATTCCTTTAGTTATTTTCCACTTGTGTACATTTTGCATAAAGGAGAAGGAAGAAAACTCCTTCCAAGTTCCCCTAGAGTTAACACTCCTATGTCAAATTCAGACCTAATCTGTATCAGTAGTGCTTGATATTTGATCATATCATGTCAAACTTATCCCTCATCCTTTCATGTACCTATCACTGATGAATGAGGAAGAAATACCAGGAGATACTGAACTTGTGAAACATGATGCTGCTTAGCTTGCTTCCTACATACTGACTGAGGAACCACAAACCAAAGCACACAATGTTGCATCAGCACAAGAAGAGCTTAGGGGGACAAGGTAATAATAAAAAATGTGAGAACAGAAGATGTCATCTCCTTTCCCTGGTTTATGCACTTTTAAATATGGTTTGAAGAAGGCATCCAAACATTGATCCAAGCAGAGAAAATTCATTTCCTTTTAAAGCAGAAAGGAAGAGAAATACCCAATGTTAGGCAAAGTTCTCACTGAACATCTTGAGCTTAGTGATGGAAAAACAAAACAAAACCAACCAAACAAAACCAATCCAGCAGCATTTTCTTCCACTGAAGTATATTTTCAATGAGTTAAGAACTCAGTGGAAGTTCAATGAAGATTGGTCAGTATCAGAGCAGCTGTTGATGCTCTGTCATCTATCACTCCAGAATACTATAGATAATAGAAAATTCTGCTTTTCCTTTCCAAGTAATGTTTTCACTGATTGGCACTGTTCTTCTGGGAATGTCAAAGCATGCTTGTAATGAGAAAAAGTGCCCTAGGGAACCCTTCAGGTCCGTAAACGTCATTACTAGCACTTTACAGACATGGGAACTAAGGATATGAGAACAAGTGAATAAGTCAGATTGGGAATGTTCAACCTATTTTATGAAAGTGCACTTTCACAATGGTGCTCCTTCATCTGTATGCACTTTCTAAGACATGTAAATATGATCAGTTTATCCCTTACTCCCAATAAAGAGGAATAAGCTACAATATACTTTCCGTGGGCAAAAGAAAACATAGGAGTAGTTGAGGCATGCTGTGCACTCATTATTTATCTTGTCTTGTGGTAAATTGTTTACATATCCCATCTGAAGGCACATAAAAAGTTACACCATTTGTTGAAGGTCACAAAGTATATCTCAGTTATCTCCTGAGAAACTGTCCTGACTCCAGGAAATGTTCAACCATTTGGCTACACTGTTCCCTTTGTATTGGATTGTTATTCAAGTGCCCTTCAAATTTCACTATTAGCATCCTTTTCTAACAAATCATAATTACTTACCTGTAATTTCCTACTTTTTTAAAAACAGATCATCATCTTTTCCTCTCTCATCAATATAAGAGTGTCCCCTCCCCCCAGAAAATTCCTGCAGGACTCATCATGTAAATGTCACATCTCAGTTCATTATGATCTTCATCATGCAGTCAGCTTGAAATGTAATATGACAGTTTATCTTTGTGCTATTATAGGTCAGTAACAAAGTATTTAAATTGATCAGAATCTAAGAATTTTGTTTGATGAGAATATAAAAACCTACAAGAAGCTCTGGTGGAAGGGAAAAAATTCTAAAAACACACAGATGCAAGAACAGCTTGAATGATGTAAATCAAAGGCTTGTAATTGATATTGCATGTTAAAACACCTGTCAGTCAAGTTGAAAAGGTTGAGGTAGATTCCATTAAAGGTTATCCATGTAGGCTGAAGCTTTATTTTCTTAATTAGAAGTTTTTCCTCTTTGTTGCCGTGGAACAAAATTTCAGCAGGGTTTAGTTTTGCTGATACTGCACTAAAGCTTATCTGTTTTCTTTGTGAAGATGTCTCTTCAAAAATACAAAATAATGCACTTTGTAAAGAAAAGAAAAATGTTCTTTGCACTTTGATCTTACCTAGACTTTTCACTGTATTCAACTTTAGCCACTGGTTAATGTCATCGAACTGTTAACATAATTACAGCTAAATGCACGAGTGTCAGCAAGTTGAAGACTTCATTTATCATGCACACTATATATCAAATGCTAATTGCAGAGAAGTCAATTAGGCATTTTCCTAGTAATTTGATTGGAATACAGATTTGTCCACAAACCACTCTGTGGAATTTACCAGCTTAGGCTCCAAGCCTAGCTAGTTTAAGCTAGAGTAGCTCTACTGATTCACAGAAGTGCTCTGGAACAAAAGAAACAAAGGCAGAACCTAGTACCTAGAATTGTTAGAATCACAGAATGGTTTGGGTTGGAAGGGACCTTAAAGATCATCTAGTTCCAACCCCCCTGCATGGACAGGGACACCTCCCACCAGCCCAGGTTGCTCAGAGCCCCACCCAACCTGGCCTTGAACACTTCCAGGGAGGGGGCATCAACAACTCCCCTGGGCAACCTGTGCCAGTGTCTCACCATCCTCACACTAAAGAATTTCTTCCTAACATCTAACCTAAATCTCCCTTCTTTCAGTTTTAATCCTTTACCCCTTGTTCTCTCACTACAAGTCCTTGTAAAAAGTCCCTCCACTGCTTTCCTGTTGGCTCCCTTCAGATACTGGAATATAGTTACATGGTTACCTGCTAAAAAAAATGCCTAGAACACTATTTAGACAAATCCATAGATATAAGAGCTTCATATATGACAAAACCATGCCACAATATGCCATGTTTGATGTGTAGATGAGATCCAAAATTACAGTATGGGAAAATGAAGGTTTATGTAACTCCAAGATTTCCATACTACATCATCTACAAATAGACATCGCTGTATCACCATGCTAACACTCATGTCTTCTTTCTAGTAGTTCTACAGATGGCCTTACAAAATTAGATTAAACCCCCAAATATGTCTGCTAAAATATTCATTATTTGTGATACTGTTTAAGCGATGATGCCACTATCTCCCATCGGTATCAAAAGCAGAAAAAGCAACCTCAAAAGAATGTGTTAAGAAGTTCAAAATCACACAAGTGATGAACATACAAACCCTTCACTTACCTCTGTCATTACCATGTCCTGGCATTTCTTCACGTATTTGCCATCTGCTTTCACAATGGTCTGCAGGAACCGCAGGTACTCTACGTGCCGGCCGTGGGTCTCGATGCAGTGTACGAAGTGCTGCACCACTCTTTCACTGATCTCATTGCACAGAAGGTAATTATTCATGAAGATATGCCGCATGGTTTCAGCTTCCAGGAGCTAAAGAGATTAAAATCAAAAAGGCCTTATAAGAAAAGCAGATTTGTTTTGAGATTGAAAGATTCGCAGGACTCTGGACTAGAGAAAGGCACGTCAGGAAAGGGAAATGGGAAAAGACTGATGTGAACCAGCCCAGATCATAGGGCCTGGCTTTCATTAATTGAGGGATTTCTCTACATTTTCTCATGAGTACAAAATGGTCCTAAAGTGGACATAAAAGTAACTTGTGCCCAGGTGGAAGGTATGCCCTACATACACTACACTACTAAAGCACTCTACACGGACTTCAGTATACAAGACAACAGAGACCACATTCATCCCCCTCATCGTCAAGCACTGACATTCAGGCAACCAGATCAGATGATTATCTACCTCTGGTTCCATCTATGGCTGACAGAGGCAAGCATTTCCAGTGGGCAAATCATTGCACTTGCAGGCACATCACTCTCTGAGGGAGCATCTCTTTCCACATTAACTACAGAAGGAGCCTCAGGCTCTGTCTCTATCCTTAGGGAGCTCAGAACAAGAGGAGCAGATCTGTAGCAAGAAAGGGATGCTGCTGAGGACCCAGCATCCAGACTTTATGCATTCCTAGGGCTTTTGCTTCAGACTTGCTATAGTTTGGTCCCTTGGTCTAAAGGCTCATGACTCAGGTGTGCTTCTAGAGTATACCATTCTGTTTAGTGTCATCTGAAAGGAATCCACACCAAGTCTGCACCACAATGTGAACAAAAGTGCAATAACTGGGATGATCAGAATCACAGAATCATCTTCAAAAGAACAGAATTACAAATGCAAGCAGGCTCTATACTTGGCACCTGAGTTGTCAGTGTTGGATAGGGTGGAATCTGGTTTCTAGTCCCCACTGTGGTCAGCTCAGCACCTTCCACTATCTTCACAAAAAAAGTGTAAATAAAAACTAACAGAACAAATGCTCCCTAATGTTCACAGGCCAGGGGTCTACAGTCTTAATATTCACACTGTCTCTAATAAAACATGTTTTGCTCAGTAGATCTGCCACTGAGCAAGGTATCATTCTATATGACTATATCTGCAATCATATATACAAAGGGACCGTGACAAAAAGGTTTACTGTAAAGACAATGATTGAATAAAAGATCCATTTTTACATTAGTTGAATCAAATGGAAGCATCATCGACAAAAATGTATGGGTCTGATTCTGCTGTCACACAAGCTTCACGACAGCAGAGTCACAGTGTCTTCTATCTTGACTTATAGTCCATCTGTGAGTTAGGGTAAGATTAGAGTCAAGCTAAACATGATGCCATGATGTGACGCGTATTCACAGATGCTTCCAGTAAACCAAACAGGTAATATTGTTTTCCACTTCTAAAATATCAACATTAAAAACAACAGCATACAGAGCTGACAAGGGAGAAATAAACAGGAGAGAAAAGAGACAACAATAAGGGACAAAAACAAGGAGATAAGAGAAGGCAGAGTGCATAATTTAATGAAACTATTTCTTTAGCACTGTCATTTTTCAGCAAGTCAAATCTCCTTCCAGTTATAATATTCTTAAAATGAAATACTTACCCCTGGAGTTAAGAACAAGTTAAGATTCTTGTGGAGGAGAACTTGATTCTGAGGATTTCCTCGACAGAAATTCTGAAGAAAAGTGTGGGCTAGATTCATAACTTCATTCATCTTCTCATCGCTCTGCAGAAAGATAAGACAAACACAATCAGCTGGGCGTACCTAAACATACTTGTTAAAACTAGTCAACATGAATTAAGCAAGGGACAAATCAACTCTCTCTTGAGCCTATAGGGCAGAAATTCTCCCTCTGACAAAAGCAACTGATCCAGTTGCCTTCAGAGTCCATTCATGGCTGTACTTTACTCTGAATTGACTTGACCATAGGGAGTCACAGGTAAGAGCACAAATTCAGATTTTCACATTCATGGTTATAATCTCCTAGTTTAAAAAAGTGCTGAGTGACTTGCTTTTCAAAATAAGCTTTCTGGCCTTTCTGGCCTTCACAGATTTTAAACTTTTGAAAAGCTCTAGCTTTTATATAGAAACAGATATATGTGTGCATGTGTGTGTACACCTACACAAATATATATGTTCATACACATACTCCCACACCAATATATGTCTACTTTCATCTCTATTTTATATTCCTCTCACATAGTATTCTAACTATGATTTGATGAACCACCTAAATGGACAAGCACTATTTTGCTGAAGACAGGTGAACCCAGTGTCTGTATCATAACATTGGTGTGTAGCCCAGAAAAGGTTTTATCTCCTCTCAGTGCTTTCTAAAAGATCTAGAAAAATGTGCTCTTTAAAAAGCTATCTAGATCACCTATTTCTATGTTCAGTGCCACTAAATCAGTACAAAATCACATTATCTTCTGAAAAGCTTGCAAGTGGAACTAGGTTAGACTAGGCATCTACAGAAAAAAATGAACTTTTTAAAGCTTTCTACATCAAATATTTCTATGCTTAGTGCGACTAAATGGGTACAAAATCACATTATCTTCTGAAAAGCTTGCAAGTGGAACTAGGTTAGACTAGGCATCTACAGAAAAAAAGAAATTATTTCAGACTTGATCCTTGAAAGTTTTATGTCCTTCTTAGGTATCTAGGGTAGCACTCACTGCAATATCCAACTGTGGAATTTAGATACCCTGCCAGGAGCTCTGTTAAATCAATACTTCTTACTGTGCAGTGACTGCAGATGATCTAAGGTTTACCTGTTTCAGGACTGGGATGATACTGCAGAGATATCTGAGTACCTGAGGCCATACACATGAAGTTCTTAATAAATCCTGTTCCATGCAGGCAGACATATTTAAACTTAGGCCTAAACACATTATTCTTAAGTTAGAAAATGGCATCATCGTTTCATGTTTGTGCCACACGTGACTGAATTAAGTTAAAAACCCATTCACATTGATTCTTGGGCCTCTTGAGACTTTTCCCTTTATTGAGTTCATATTCTTTACTACTAAAATTGTAAGAATAACCTTTTCATAGGGTATCTGCAGAAGATCCAAGACCACCAAGTGGGCGCCCATATTTTTCAGCAATCGCTGCTGTTGATTCCGACATTTTTTATTCTGAACACAAAGTTTGCTGAGTCGAATCAAAATCTAGAAATAAAGAAACAAATAAATAAGCATGCAAGCAAGCAAAAAAACCAGTCACGTCACAAAAAGCCCAACAAAATACATTTTTTTTTCAAAACAATTACTAAATCTACTTCTCAAACAAGTATGGCAAGCAAATTTCTTGCAGAAATACCAACCTCTTTAACAATATTGTAGTTATTGCTTTTATTGCTGTCTATCTGGGGTTTTTTGGTCCCATCTTGTATTGGACTCAAAATATTTGACTCCTGTAACAAAGAACACACAAGTGAAGATCTATTGCCATTTCCTCAACATGAACTAATTATATTTAATAGCAGTAAGTGAAGAAGATTACAGCAGCCCATAAGAAACAGATATAACACAGATAATAAAAAGACTAATTTATTCTTTATCCACTGGTCCAGTGAGTGAAAAAGATTCACATTCAAGTCCTTCCTTTGTTTCAATTTTCCAAGACAATTTGAGGTAATTACATCCTTATACTTTTGATCCTCCTAAAAAAGAATATGTCCCTAAATCACATGCTAGATGTTCCAAGGAATTTAGATACTATGAAAATAGGGACAGTAAGTGTATTTTGATAGCCACCACTTGTTCCAAAAATCTCTAATACAGCTGGAAAGATTACAAAGTCCATGTATGTGAACATTAAAAAGTCTGGAGAAACATCTTAAGACAATCTCTGTAGTTGAGATAAGTAGGTTGGAGTTCTGAGCAGTACAGGAACAAGCAGCACATGGAAATTAGAAATGTTCCTCCCATGAAGAGGGCACTTCTGTCCTTATCTCTGGATGTTGCAGGAAAGGATTTAAAAATAAATTAGAACCTTATGTTAAACTGCAACATCCAGTCATGACAGCATATGCTCTGGGCCTTGGCTCTTAGAAAGTCCCAGCCTGGTATGATAAATAACAGAAAGCAATTCAGCAAATAACTGCCACCACCCACACACCTTGCCATGCATATCTCAATCAAAACACAGAAGGACATCTACACAAATACTGCCACTTAGATAACTAGCAGTTTTGGGTTTTTTCCTGCTGTCAGCTATGGTGAGCCTCTCTTAACAGGAAACAAAAAGAACTGGAACAATGGGCTTTGGATACTGAAATTATTAAGCATGTAGAAAAACTGTAGTGGATCTCAAGAGTGCCTCACAGTATAACCATAAAGATGTAAACTAGTGTAATAGCATCAAAAAGAACCAAACAGGTGCATTTCTGAGTTTCACTGTGTTCTCAAACTTCCTACTCTTTTAGAGAATTATGCTAAAACACACACATGCACGCCAGTCTGAATGTTTATACTTCTTGAAACCTCACTCTGAACTTTCTTAAGCTGATGGTGAAGATAAGGGGCTCTATAAATCCCATCTGGTCTTAATTCCCAGTGGGGCAAGAACAGCTGCACTACTTGGCCATGGAATCTGTTTATAACAGCGTCAGCACCGCTGTTCAGCGTGGTCATGTTGATCTATACAACCATGCTGGATTTTATTTGTTTGGGTCTGTTAGTATGCATGCTGCCTCCTCTCCAGCTGCTTGAATCAATACTTTGGAAGATATTTCAGGCTCTTTGCTATAATTAACCACCCTCCTCTGTTCTGGGACTGTGGGTTAACCGAGATTAATTTACCTGTTACTTTTCTCAGCATTCTTCCTCAATCAAAGTAGTTTTATAATCCATGTGAACTATATGTCTTAGCTGGAAGTGCTGAATAGCATTAAACTGCTGAATCTATCCTTTCTCTTCTGAAAATAAAAATCTGTTTATTGAACCTGTAAGAGTATGCCAGGGATGTAGTTATCAAGAGATAATCACACCACTGGGATACCAGAGACACTCAGTTGCATATCTTGCCATGTCACGCCCCAGAATAGACATTCTCTGTCACACTCTTCCATAAGGAACAGGAGGTCATAGATATGGAACTGAGAAAGGTTCTTGTCTGAGTACCCCACCTTGAAGAAATGGTATTTTCTGAAAAAGACCACTTCCTCTATTCATAAATTTCTTGGGGTGTCACTCTGTGTCAGTCTTAGGACCCTTCCTTTCCAGGCCTCAGAGGAGGTCCAGATCCCAGCACTTAAGCTGAGCAGTTCCGTGCCACTTCAGTAGTCTCACATCTTGTCAGGACTTGCCATGCAAGTCAGTTTTGCTCTCCACAGGCAGCATTTATTTACCAGGGCAACAGGGGCCCTCTCTGAAGTTTAACTTCACACTCTCAACCCATATATGATGTTTCAGGAGATGTTTGTTTAAACATTCCCAGAACCAAAGCAAACTGCCACAGACCAGAAAAGGAAACCTGGCTAAATTTTCTCAATAAGTATCAAAGATGAGAAGCTCTATAAATGTCACTGCCCTGTACTGCCAGCTTCACCTGAGAGTCCTTGCAATAAGACTGTCTGTTTCTCCTCCTTAGACAGATCTGTGTTTCTGGTGCTACACCACTTGTGCATCCTCCAGTGGCAGCACAATAAAGATCGTACTTTACATAATCCACGATGATGTCTGTACAGACTCGTAACACCCTCACCTAGAAGTAACCACATGAATAGGCTTTATCCACTTTTCCCTTCTCAAGCAAGGCTCAGTTATGTAAGATCCATTTCAGCACTTCTTCCTAAGCCCATACAGTGTCTAATTCATGTCAGACCTAACTCTGAGCATTCTTTCCTATAAATCTGATCTCCAGTTCCTGCATAGATGTAAGATTTGTTGTTTTTCCTGTGGAGAACTCTGGATACTTTGCTTAGAACAACATGGCCATTTTTCTACAAATTCCATTTCTGGAGCCAAATGGCTGTGGAAAAAAAAAGTTACATCTCTAACACTGCCAGGTTAAGACAGAAAGGTGGACACAATTACCCCAAAAGACTCAGAAGTTCAAAAGCAAAAAAAAATATGTTTGACTTTTTAAAACTTTAATGTCAATCTTGCAATGTACTTCAGTGAGGACAGAAACTTGGGCTTAACATAAAACTATTCTGTGAGCACTTTAATGTTGTTTGGGAAAAATTAAGCACAGGCAAATGAAGCATATTCCCTAAAGACCTAGAGATTCATCCAGCTCAGTACTGAATACCCATAATCCATTCCAAGAAAATGTGGGATCTCACAGGGTTGTTTATCTTCCTTGAAGCCAGCCACCTGCTTCACACATTGTAGATTATGACCAGCATCTCACCTCTTACATCTGACTTAAGATCTCTAAGAGAGTATTCACTATCTGAAGTAGTTTTGCCAGGTAAAAACACTTCCTGACTATTAAAGAAAAATTTAACAGGGGAGAAAAATATTGGATAAGATTCTGAGCTATTGTAACCTGGCACATCTCTCATGGAATTACCACCAGATGATCTAAACAGTTGTGCAGGTTACATATTATTGTTTTGATACAATATTCCCTCAGATCTGCCAGAGATAATGTTATGCATCTACTGAAGCACTGCTAATCCATACAGACTGATGGAAACTCATGGGAGGGGGGAAAAAAAAAAAAAGGAAAATATCCCATTTATCCCATTTAGAGATGCTTCTGCTTCAAACATACTGTTTTGTCCCCTCTTCCTGGGGTTTCTTTGCTATCAGGGCTATTCGTAGGAATAAAAGGGAACTTACAATACTTTAAAATGTATAATAGCAAAAAGAACTTGTAAATATCCTGCTGTAACTCTGTATTCTGTTTCCCCCCACCTTTCCTGTTCATTAAATACATAAATTAACATTTTCTTTCCTACTAGAACTATGCTTGAGGACAGAAAGCAGGAAATCCCACAAACTTAAACTCAATGTCCAGATTCCTCCCCAGTTCTGACACCACTAAATTCAGCGAAGCTATAACAGAGAAAGAGTAGGACCTACACTGAGAATCTTCAGGATTCTCCCTTGAAGAGTTGAGTTTTCCCCCACATGAATACACGTAAAATCTGCTTTCCCATATGAAAGGCCAGCGGTTGGCAAACATCCTGTCTTCTAAATGGCTCCTACTCTTCCTTCAATACACTGGCTTCACAAAGCTGCATAACCTCCACTTGGCTTCCTACTAAGCTTCCCTTGGTGGCTTCCTTCCCCATTTACTTGCCACCAGCGAAGTCTCTACAACGGAAGAGAATAAGGAAAGTGCTGTGTCAGAAATCACAGCTGTTCGTCTCTCCTCAATCGCTGTGATGAAAATGGAAAAGTGGGAATAAATACTGCTGGAAAAGCCTGCTCTATCCACTGTTATGCCACAAACCTCAACCATAGCAACTGCTGCAACGCTTGGCAGTGTCTCAACAACTAATACTGGAGTTAGGTTACGTGAGGATCTCAGCTTTTACTGAAAAAAAATCTATTGTATTAAAAATATATATATATAAATGAGGTCTTTGTAGTTCCAGATTCAAGTTCTAAAGTTTCTCAAATCATAATTTATCCTGAGTGTGGGGTAGGGCAAGGGTAAAAAAAAATAGCCCAAAACATTAGTCCACCTGCAAAATCTCAATATACTTAGGTCAGTCTTATGTCTGGTGAAGAGTGGAATTAGATATGATGTTTAAAATTGCGTGTTTAGTTGTGCTCCTGTCCCCTAGTTGCAGGAACAGATAAAGTAGACTCCAACACAACTGCCAGCACATGATCCCTAGATCCTTGGCCACAGAGTGATGCCATACACTGTGGTTTGCTCACTAGCCTGAAAGGAAGGCAGCTCTGTGACATAAGAATGCAGCTACTGAAAGCAGCAGGAAAGAATAGTGAACACATTGATAGAAGAGTTTTTATTTCCTATTCTGTCTATTCCTAAAGGTCAGCCAGAATAATGTCAATTCTCACTGCTACTTTGATTAACCAGATCACAAATTTGCAGTTGTTCATTAAACTACCTATCAATATTGAAACTATTCTAATAGCAAAGGCTTTAAACTCACCTCTATTTGCTCTTCTCCACCTTTGGTTTGATTGTCACCCACCTCTCCACTCTCATAATTGCTGTTCTTCTCAACCCACAATTCCGATTTTTCTACAGTCAGACGTAGCTGATCAAGATCAGCCTTGATTTGCTTGTAGTTATCAACATCTTGATTAGACACCAGCAACTGAACCTGGAAATACAGAAAATTGTAAAACTATTACAGCAGTAGCACCAGCACTTACGCCTGGGTAATTTGCTGGACAGTTTCCATTCTAAGCCCCCCTTTTAATGTGCTTTATGTAACCTTCCCTATGAAATTGAAACATGGCACAGGCAGGCTTTTTAGCCTCCATTCATCAAAAGACTTCAACAGAGCCACAGATCATAGCTGCCCAAAAAGAGGACAGCTATAACATTCACAACATCCTCTTGCCTTCTTTCATATGCTGTGAAACATTTTCGGCATAAGCACCAATTTACCAGCTCTTGAGTTCTATGCAGAGTTAGTTCTGATGCACTGATTGTGATCCTCAGGCTACTAAAACAATACATTTAAATTATATTAAAGCAATACAGTTAGAGATAGCTTATGCCATCAGCACAGGACTTAAAAGGGAAAAAGAAAATATTATATGACAAGGAATCAGGATATCCAAAGAAAAGTCAGAATGGCCAGCAGCTTTAATGATCACTTACATCACCATAATCATATATTGAAAAATAACAGATTTTAACTGTTAGTCCAGCTTTGAAAAACCTGTTTGAATGTAGCTCACAAGCTGACTTTCAGGTTCATATAATTCCCAACATTGGAATGGCTGCTTCTTACAAAGATTAATCTCACTTTTTCTTTTCTTATACTGCTCAAAATATCTGTTGTTTCTGGTTTTTTCCCCCCACTGTTATTTGTAGTTCTTAATTTATCATGATCTACACATTTGCTTTCTTTGTAATGATCTTTGCTCTACCAAGATTATTAATGAAGGTAATATCCCCAAAAACTAAAAACAATCTTTACAGTAAATAAAAAAGCACTACTAAGAAAACACACTTATGTAAAAGATTAGGTTGCATGGCAGACAAGAACACTGATAGGGACATTCTTTTTAAAAAAAACCAATCACTACATGAAGGCAAATATTAACTATTTTGTAGTATAAAGGTTTCATCATATTTTCTCTTCTCTTGGTAAAATCTTGTTATTTTACAAAATTTATGAATGCTGCTTCCCCACAGACATCCATATTCCATGTTCTCAGTCTTTTTTTGTTTATTTGACAATTAGCCTTCTCCATCCCTTACAAAAACATGGTAAGCTTGCCAGTCCTTGCTTACCTGGGAATAACAGCTATTTATGCAACTAAGCAGCATGACCTAACTTTCAACAATCTGGTAGGAGGCAATTATGTTACACTGCAAAAATATTAAACAAAAGCTTTCCAGGTCCTTATCATTCATCTGTTTCTAAACAAGAGAAACCTCCACATCTTACATAACGATGAGACAACACGGTACCAAACTCCTGAAATAAGCATTACATGGTCTTATCAACATATGTTATATAGAGTTACATAACAGAGATGTCTCTATCATCCAGCCCCATGACATCAGATCTCCCCATCCTAATCCATTGACACATGGAGCCTGCACATGCACCGTTATCAAGCAGAAAGAATAAAAGCTCAAAACAAGGCCTGGTTCAATCACTCTCTTCCTGTTATTTGGGCATCTTTGTGTCACGCAGCGGAGCACAATGCAAAGACACCTGAATTAGAACTAGTAACACCACATGAGTAAGAAGAGAGCTTCATACCCAGCCTGAGTAGCCCTGAAGAGAGGCAAGTGATCTTGCTGACTGCAAGTCTTCTTGCTGACCACTGCTTGCAGAACAAGAGCTACTAATTCTGCCTCTGAGGGACCACATCTTGCTGTGAGATGCGTGTGTCCCAGCTGTCACCACAGACCTACGTTTTCCCTAATGGACACAATGTCAAAATAACTACTTCTGGGTGAACAACTATAACATACACTGGCACACATGGTCAACTCTAACAACAAAAGAGAAAAATCTCTGCTGAATCTGGACCTCTAAGAAGTAACACCATGATGCTAGAGACAGCAAATCAGGCAAGCAAAGCAGCCTTTGGAAAGACTGCCCCCGCAGTCAGTTTCCTGGGGCAACACTATGCCCACCCATACCTGTTTAAATGCTTGCAGGACTTCTGCTCTCTGGCTGAAGTGCTTAAATAGCAGGTGCAGAGCACCTGAGAGCAAAGGAGGGTAGTCATGCATGATGAGGTGAATAAGGACCCGTAAAAAAGTTCTGCCCCCTTCATCATCAAGCTGAACTGCATTCTTCTCCTTTCTGCAAGAGAAATGGGGAAAAAAAGGACAAAATAAAATAAGATAGAAAAGAAAAAAAAGCTTTTGACATCAATATGCGTGTACACACACACAGTCTTCATTTGACAGAGCTCCTAAAACCAAACCAAATAAATTGCAGGATGGAAAATATAAACATAACATTAACATATTTGATAAGCACTTCAATCCTACAGTTATATGCTGTTGCAGCAATCTTGCAGCAGAATGGACTCTACAGAATGAAAGCAAAATGTATGAAAAGTATCAAATACTGTGTATAAAATCCATGCGGCAAAAACATTCAGTTATGTTTTGGATAAGTCATCCCCAATCCAAATTAATTGAAGCAAACAGCATTGCATCAAGAGATTAATTTGGCCCTTTTTATTTTCACTCCTTCCCTTTTCAGCTGTTATTACAATTTCATTTAAGAAAAAATGAGCTCAAAAATAGTAAAAATTGCCAAAAGCATCATATTTCTGGAATGGTATTTATAGTCTGGAATGGCAGAAAGCAGATTTACACTTAACATATCAAAGCAGAAATAACATTTCCAAGAAACCATTCAGTTTCTGTTCATTTTAAAGATGCAGATGCCAAGGGCTGTGTGTTGTCTTATCTTATGGGAGTTCAGGGAGAGGACTGGAGGCATTGCTTGTGCTCATAAAGATTGAGAATGCATAAGGGACTGAGAGAGGAAAGATCAGAGTGCCCACATTGGAGATCCTTCTCCCTAGCTCCAAGAAAAACTTCAAAGTCTATGGCCTTCTCAAAATGGAATTCATTTTTACTGGTATAATTTTAACTATACCCCTAAAACGAAATCAATATAGGGATATTTTCTGTGCTTTTTCTGTTCTTGTTGTTCACAGCACAGTTGAAATTGCGTCCAAAACTCTGCAAGCATAGCTTCCTCTGGTGGTCCAGAAGATCATGGCAAGTGGTCCACAGTTGATTTGAGGAATCTTATGAACGAGATTACTGTTGATATAATTTTCTAAATAAGTTCAAGCACAAGGTGCACTGACAACAGGTCATGTGGTCTATGAGAAATACTAAGGATCAACAGTAATCTACTGGTTCAAGAAATTTAGGGCTACAGCCATAAGGTACACCAGAAGAAGGTATTATTTTAAAGCACCCAAGTGCAGCATTATAACATAAATAAATAAATAGTGTTTTACCTAGTACATCTGTACACCCATCTCCAGCTGCCTTGGGAACATGACAAAAACTTTCTACCAACTCTATTACAATTAAGAGTGGTCATTTCCAATCCCATGGACATCCATACCAGCAAAGTTGTTTGTTATTTTGCAATCCAGGTCTTTTCTGGCACTTTTCTGTCTATGTATAGGTTATGTAACAAGATGCAGCCAAAGGAAAAGGAAGGGGTATGAAATAAGCACAGAATAAACTGAGATTATCCATGAGAAGTATCAAGATAAACAGATATATATAGAGAGAGACGTAAAACTTCAGATAATATACCTGCCAGCAAACATAGTTTCAGCCTGAGCTGCAATTTCATCTATGTCAGGAACGATTGCTGAGAGGAAAAGAGGAAAAATAAATAAATTAATTAATTTGAAAAAAGCCAGAAATCATTATTTTATCTGCACAGCAAAATGGAATTCAGTTCCTCCTTGAAATGATCACGTATGTTATCACATTAAGGTCTAATGACACATTACACTAGGTAAAATTTGATGTCTGCAAGAGGTGAATGTGATATAGGAATGAAGTAGCTTTCCAGGGAGCATTCCCAGGCACACAGAAGGGCTCAAGAGGCTGACTGATGTCTGTGTGACCACCTGCAAGGATGGGGGAATTGCTTTCCGTGGAGGTGCTGTATAACAGAGGGGAGGCTAAGGAGTACTCAAGCCTTAAGTAGTAAGGGATATTGAAGCTATTCTAAAGCAAAATCATGGTGTGCTAAAGAGCTTGGTTTGTGATAAATACTCTAAAGTTCATGTATCTGCTTAGTAGGGGTTGGCTCAACTAGCAAAAAAGGTGAAAGTTACATATTCTGTATCACCTGTGGATCACTGGTGGTGGTTTGTAGAGCTCCTAGCACCACGGGGCTCAGGTTCATCAGTATAACTTGTTAGAAGGGGGCAGACCAGCAAAAATGTTATTTTAATGGGATTTCTTAAAATTCTCATTTTTTCACAAGCTTTTCTACATTAAGCAGCATGCATCTTTCTGCTGCAGTTGAGTTCATTGTATGCAGTATAGTCTACACAGAATTATTTTACACTGTAATACAACAGCAACATTTACCTGAGGCAACCCCTGGTGTGTCAGGCGGAGATGCTGTAGAGCAATCAACATTTTCATTGTTTTCCCCAAACTCTCTCTTATAGATAGACAGCATGTAGGATATTCTATAGTCCAGTCTAACACTGAGAATAAACTACAAGAAAAAAAGTTTTAAATAAGACTTTTCTTCTGCCATTTAGTAACAGTTAACATTTTTCTGTGATGGAATGTACAGGGATACCTGCTTATTTTAAGTAAATTATTGTTAATAAGTATGTCCACTACAAAAAAAAATAAATCTATTACATTCATTAGTTTTTATTGTTTTCTTTGTTCACTCCAACCATCCTGAGACATACTGAACTCTACCAATTGCTGAATACTACAAAGCTGTCTGGACTTGTTCGGGGGCTCCAGGATGCTGCCTTGTCCTCATTGCCTGCAAGCCAGATCAGTATATTCAAACCCATGGTGAAACCAGTTACTTCAGATTCCAGCTGGACTTCTGGTGTCTCGTGAAGATAAAAAGCAGAATGGGGTTGAGAGTAAAAACAACAGGCTCAAACCTCACTCTCTCAGATGCTGGTCAGCCAAGGGCAGCGGTGCTGCAGTAACTCCAGGCTCCCACGGAGTGAAGCACAAGTCTGCTGGTGTCTTTTGTTACATTGCTAATTATCAGCTGAGGATGTGAGGAGCAAAGAGCATGTCCTTCCTGAGCCCCTCCTAGTGTTGCCAACACGTAGCAAAAAAAAGTTTGGGTTTGGAACCTACCACTGTAATGGTAGCAGAGATCCCTCCTCTCCCTCACTCAGCACTCTGCTTTTTTCTAATTGTTGGTGCCTTTTGTTCCTCAGCTGTGAGAACGGAAACTCATCGAGGAAAAATCCTAATTCATAGGCGGAAGTGCTGAATTTATATTGGAATAATAAGGAGAATAACTAGGCTGGAAACATTAGTACTTATTTAAGGACATACACATCCCACATTTCAACAGCTGACTGCCCATCAACTGAGTTTCAGTGCTTCCCACACTTGTGCTCCTTGCCCACAGGAAATGCAAGCATACAAGGAAACAGGTTTAAGATAATTTAACATATTTTACAATCAGCAGGGATGAAAGTACATATGTTGAGCTACCAAGACTCAGCTGACAGATGATGACTTAGCCAATGGTGACAACCTGTTTTTTTGATCTTTAACTCATGTTAAACAGGCTTCCCAGACCCAGAATACTGTTAAGAGGATTTGTCTAGGGCTATACCATCTAAGAGCAAATAAAATGCCACTTAAAAAAACAAGATTTTAAAAAAATCTTTAAAAAATAAGAATAATAATTTTTAAAAAGGCATGTTTATTTTGGTTCCATGATCAAGTTACCCTGTAATTGTTCAAGCAAGATTTTTAAAAGTAAAAATTTCCCAAGTCCATGCATAGTCAGCTAAGCCTATCAGGCCTTCTGTTTAATTTTGGCTGAACGGAAACTCTGAAGTAAAAAATGCCATTACTTAAGGGAATAAGAGGATATATTGAGAATTAAATTATTATAAACAGAAGTATTTTTTATAATGGTTTTATTCACCATTGTACTAGCTACGCATGATAATTCAATAAATCTAAAATATTCTTACTTGTCTTTTTAGGGTAATAGCACAGTAATGAAAGGCAATGTGACATAAATTAATCCTCCTTCACTGCATATTAAACGAAACTGAATTATTTTGCATTTCTTGTGAACTAAGATCATATTTATGCACATTTACTGTGATTCATTCAACATATGACAACTTGCTGATTTGCAGTAGTTTGACCATGTGACTAAACAAAAACTAACAAACCACAGATTAAGTAACAAATTAAGATTAAATGCTCTCCAATCCCAGGTGCTCTTGCTCTGGAGGTGCTGTGAAAAAGGAAGAATGAGACAAAATATGATTCTCTTGCCTGTGAGCAGCCAGGGAATGCACAGGACAAGGTTGGTGTCCTGAAAACATCCTCCCAGGCATCATAAAGTAGAGCAAAGCAGTATGGAGAGAAAGTCAAAAGACAAATGAAAATTAGAAGTAATACACATGAATAATGTTATTTAGGTGATATAACTTCATAACACTCAGTCCCTCACCATAGGCCTTAAAATAAAGGAGCCCTGGAACCTTAATATGCATCATTAAGGATATAGCAACAATTGATAAATCAGCTTACAAGTAATTAAGGTAATCTAAATAATTTATAAGCAGTCAGAACAAATTTAATCCTTCAGAAGTGACAATGGTACTAACAGATCCACCTGGATTTCTAGAAAACACTGAAACATTCCTTCAGGGTTTAGGCACTGCAGAAGCTGGGATGTGATATAGAGAACAAATGTGTGCCACTTCACTTAGTAATAGCACAATGTGAAAGATGCATCTCAGGAGGCATGCTAGTGTCATATAGCCCAACAGTTCAGCTGAGAGAAAATCACAGCAGCCCACAGACTATTCTTAATCTCACAGCTGAAATCTGAAACAGACTTCAAAAGTGTGTGGCCCTGCATCACTTCAGCAGGTCTAGGTCCAGTTCTACCCTTCATCAAACTACTTGAACAGATGAGTCAAATACTAAAGTCAAGTAAGCTACCCCAGTGCAAGATGAGTGTCAATGAGCCTGGAAATAGACACAAAGGCTTCAGAAAACATTAGTGAGGCAGATTAAAGGACAAGTTCTGCCCTTTCTCAGTAATAGTGACAGAGTTTCTGCAGCATCTACATCCTTCAAAAGTGAAGTAGGTGTAACAGAGTGAGGACAACTGTACAGTTTTTCACACAGGGGAGTATTCTTCCTCATATCAAAGTGTTCTTTTTACAATTAACTGCCCAGTGAATAGTAAGAATGTAGGTAATAGAAACTGCCACTATGTGAATACATAAAGATCTATGAAATGCTTGCTGTGCTATATTCCACTGGTCATTATTACCTGCAAAATCTCAATGATTTTCAATTTGGTGTCCATTACAATCACATCTTCACTGTCTGAGGTGCTGGCTTGCTTGCCTGGGTGAATGCTTGGCTGTACATCAGGGGCACTGATGGGAAATATAGATCCTCTGCTCAGTACCATTTGAGTCATCATCTCTCCTACACCATGGATGGTCCTCATAACATTGTTTCCTATGCATTAAACACAAACATGTATATATTTTCCATTAGTAAAGCTTGCTTGCAAAGCTATATATCACAGATACACCCACATTATCAAACCCCTTTACAGTCTTCACAGGCATATTGAAAAACAAGTCCTCAAGTCCTCAGCAGAAGGAATTCTTTCAAATTACCCAATAGTTTAGGGACACATTTTCTACACTGATTTTCCATGAGTTCATTTGTTACAGGTCAACAGATGGGAAAGATGCCAAAAGATTTCCATGGTTCTATTAGGACGTTAAAGAAATAATAAAAAGTAGAACCAAAAAAAAGCTTAGTAGTTCACCTAATCCACTCCTTTGTCTGAAGGAATATTATGTACCATCTAAGACCATTTCAGAGAGAGGTTTAACTTTCTTCTAAGGAATTTAAGCATTGCATATCCCACATTATACAGCATCCCTAGGCAAGCAATCCCAGTACTTGGCCATCTTTATTGTTAGGAAACTTTTATTGGTATTTCATTTCTATCATCTACTGCTGCAATTTATGACCTTACTTTGTAGACACATGGGAGGAATTAAATTTCCAAGCCTACTCCCACTGATGTCTTCACCATGATGACTGGACATAATATATGTGCTTGAAGGCAAGGTTGCTTTTGGCACTGCAGAAGCTGGAAGGAGACTAAGTATTTTGTATGTCACACTCAGAGAGTAAAGATTTGAGGCTGTACAGGCCTGATCAACATCTCCATGTGGCCCAAATGACAGGCAACAAAGCAAACTGACACAACTAGCCACCCATTCCCATTCAAAAAAGTCCCAAGAGAACATCAGGACCCAAAGGGTGTCCTGCAGGTCAAACTAGTATCTGTAATCACAATGCCCTTCCTAAGTAGTACCTGGGGGGAAAAATTATTTTATACTAACATGGCAAAAAGAATTTATCCAGTCTAGTTGCAATGGTATCAATCACTGATGCCAGTTCAAAAAAATCTACCATGAAATACCATCTGTTCCCATAGATTGTAGTGCACTTTCTTTATCATGAATTTTGGTATGAGAAGCATCTCAGTGAATCAATGACTACCTTCTTCCAAAGGTGCAGAGAAGAAAGAATGAGAGTATCATGCTACCTACCTACATGAATTAGTTTCCTTCCTTGCAAAGCACAGACCTGAAAGAATGGAGGAAAGGAAGGGAATGATATAATATCTCTTCGCAGAAAGTGTCAAGACCTAGACTACTCCAAAGGCAAACAAAAGAATGGAGGAAATGTAGCTTTGCTGAGGTAAGCCTGAACAGTTCTTGTATGTCTTTTAGTACACTTTAATCACCATGCAACTGGAAAGTTTTACTCACACCAAAGAGACTGACTTCCCAGCTAATCTGCTGTAAAAGGCCAAAGCTGTATTTTATTTTGTTAGCAATATCCTCCTCTTATGCCCTTCTTTCTTCAATCCACAGAGCTCAAGCACTGCATGCAAGGAAAAAGGACACCTTCACCCCTGACTTTAAAGGGAAAACACACAAAGAATTTGCTTTTTCAAAGTGAATGATGAAGATTAGTGTCATGTTTGAGGTCCCATTCAGCATCCAGTCTGGTGTGAAATCACACTGAATTGGGTCTTTTGAAAATAATACTTCCAAGTCCCTATAAAGGAGGGAAAAAATGTATTTCTAACTTTGCATGATGTTAGAAAAAAACCCTAGAAGTCAAACTAAGGGCTAGATCCTCACATTAAGCAGGCACAGAAATTTCTCTTAACTGCTTACACCAGCATAAAGCAAATAAAATCATTACAAATACCCCCCTTGCTGCAAAATGAAAAAGGTGTCTTTTCCTTTCAAATCAAACAAAACAGCTGGGAAATAACATAGTATGAATATCTCTCTCCCCCTCCCCACCCCCTTTTTCTCAATCTGCTAAACATTTATTTACATTGACCATCACTCAGTTCACCCACATACAGCTAGATTATTTAGTGAAGGACCTTCAACCCTCAAAGTAGCTTCAGTTAAGCTGACATTTTGCATAATCTTATCTTCAAACCATGAAATAAATTACCTCATTTGCCAACTGATACAGAAAGGGACAACTCTCCACTAGACACTTCTACAGCACTGACTCCATTGAGACAACTGTGCGTGGATCAGCAGATGGTGCTCGTTCAGCACCATGAAAAAATCTCAGGGAGCTGGCAGCTCTGCTCATGGTGCTCTGTTTTTTGTGAGGAAACTGTGTATATGTAGGGGAGGTCAAGTGCATGAGTCACACAATTTGTAACACATGCTAGTTGGTCTATCTCATAACTTCCTTGTGCTCAGCCATCAGAGGTCATCTCATTAGTAAGGGCAAATCAAGAGTGAGGAAAAAAAAAAATGCACTATGAGATAAAGAGAACTCATTCAAACATATTACAAACATCTCATTTCAGGTCATAGTCCTGCACTTCACTTTTAACTGTGTTTTGATGCTTTGTATTTGAATTTGTTTAACGTTACTTTTTAAATAAAAACATTTGATGTTTTATAAGTGCATTTGTTTAACATCACTGTTAAAAACTGGTTTTTAATGTTTTTTTAGTTATGTTTGTTTAACATTACTTTTAGAAAGTATCTCACATTTTATTGAATTGTCTTTATCTTATCATGAGATAACCAGAAACAGTTGCAGAGCAAGGTGGACACCTCTGATGGCCAGGCACAATGAAGGTGTGAGATTAAACCAGAGGACCAAGGAACACCAGTGGTAAAAGGTGGTACAAACCAGTAAGCAGTAGCTATGAAGCTGCTTCCCAACAGCATTCACTGTGGACAAAGGATAAACCCTCTGTCCACAACATTTCTTTACTATTGACATGTATGCAACTGATATACACAGCTAGAATCAGGAAAGCAAAGGAGAATTAAGATGGTACTTATCACTGTCATTTCAAATTAAGAGAATCATAGGATATTGGATTGGAAGGGACCTCAAGGATCATCTGGTCCAACCTTTCTTTGCAAAAGCACAGTATAGACAAGATGGCCCAGCATTCAGTCCAGCTGAGTCTTAAAAGTGTCCAATGTTGGGGAAATTTATTTCATAATGCGTAGGAAAGGATTTTAGTTAAAGTCTACTTAATACAGTTTAGTATTTACAGCTGAAATAGGTAGTGACTCAATACTGCATTTCTGTCAGTAACAGCAGTGAGACAAGATGTCATGAGTAAACCCATATTGGAAAACTTTTTAACTAACTGCCTGATGCTATTATTTTCAATAAACTAAGAACAGACCTGAAGAGAACATTCCAGAGTGAAAATAATACAGCAACTGGAGCAATTCAGCATTCTTTTCAATTCAGCATATCAGGAAAGATATTTTAATTACTATGTTTTGCAGGGTGCTGATGAAATGCAACCATCTCTTAGGAACAGACAGCAGTCAACAACCAGCACATTCATGCATGGCAGTGAACTAGCTGACTGCATCTCAACAATGGGAGGAACAACTCTATTCTTCAAAAAAAAGCCATCAGGATCATTCATGTAAATAAAGAGCAGGCAGTAGCTTCTTTTCCAGAAGATCCCCCAGTAATAAGCACTCATGGTGCTCAGTGTTATCTGCCCAGCCTTGAAGTCTAGACCATGTTAAGCATGGATATAAATCTGTCATTCACAAACATCAGGAGGCCACAGCAGTCTTGCTACTAAGTTGTTTCTTCTTGCTATGCTTTTGTGTTCTTTTGGCTTTAATACAGTTATC
>NW_009954317.1:1170952-1231782 GCF_000747805.2 Chaetura pelagica | reverse complement strand
AGCAGGAAAGGGTATGAATTTCTGAGGTAAGGTATGCTGAAAGGTTATTGCAGCTTAAAAAGTGACTGACTGCATGTCAGCTAAGCCTGCAACAATTCAAGACAAAATACACTGGCTCAATAAAAGAGATTTAAGTTCTTAGTACATATGCCCACAATGACTAAAATAACAGAGCTCTGATCTTAGTTACAGCTCCAAAGTGCTTCCTGAATACCAATGCCTGAGGAAAAACTTACTCACTGCCTCAGCTAGATAACTGAGCGAAATGAGGAGAGATAGCAAGTAGATAGGAACCCTGATCACTTTTGTGTGCACTTTGCCAGAAATAAAGGAAAAAAAGCCTGAGCTGTGCCTTCATATGGTACTGCCACCCTTAACCTGCTGACCTCCAAAATTTGTTGTCTCCTTTGAGGTTAATGTATTAACATTTGTATATGGCTGAGAAGTATGGCAGGGAGAGAACAGTCA
Source organism: Chaetura pelagica (assembly GCF_000747805.2). Lineage (NCBI taxonomy): Eukaryota > Metazoa > Chordata > Aves > Apodiformes > Apodidae > Chaetura > Chaetura pelagica. The sequence continues at coordinate 1,231,314 of NW_009954317.1, read as the reverse complement.
TTACAATGTCATAAAGTGTTAGTCCATCTAACCAACCACTTCTCTCACTAACAAACCCTTGCAAAAGTGTTCAGAGCTGTGACTGACCAACAGAGGAAAAGAATAAAAGGCCATCTCCATTAATCTTCCATTTTTCCAAATTTCCCTTCCTCTCCACAGTTCTTCCTCTCTGCTCACCCCTCTGCCAAGTCAGATGCAAACAGCCAGTGGACGTATTAGAAACGCCTCCTGTTGAATGTAGAATCTCACAAGATTAGCAAATGGAAAAGTGGAATCACTGTATGCATAAGTGGTAATTTAAAGGAGTTACAGATTGACAGGCACTGAAAGAAGAGGAAGGAGGAGAATACTTGTCATGTTTTCAAAAGACAACTGTGCGTCTCCTTTTCATTACTTTTTATTACAGTGATCACAACTTCCTAATGAATATCAGTTTCTGTCACAAAACTGTAGCACATAATCTCATACAATTTGGCACGATTGACAACACAGCAGCCTCTCTGAGAAGAAAGACTTTTCAGAGAAGTCAATTACAGGGAAAAAATAACAACCACCCAAGTAATCGAAACAGTAGATAATTTGACACTTCATTTTCTACATAAACATATTTTCTTGATAAGTCATTTACTGCCTGTAAAAATTCTAAAAGCAGAAAATATAAGTAAACAACAATCTGCTATGTAATACAGCCCGGATGGTAAGTGACAAAATACCACACTCAGAAAGAAAAACAACTGTCAAAGGCAGCTGGCAATTCACACCTTTCTTCAACTTGTTGCTACCCATTTGCCATGCAGCATCCTCAGTTTGCTCTCCAGTACCCACAGCATTTTAGGTATTTCACACAGGGCAGAGAACTGAGCAGTAGCTGAATGCAAATAGAAAATGGCCAGTCTCAACGGCTGGCAGACACACTGACAGCCAGCAGCCCTCTACTCCACAGATATCCCCAAGACACCAGGAAACTGACTTTCAGCCTTGTTTATTTAAAAATTATACATGCCTGATCTGGTCCCTCCCTTAGAGGGAGTCTGCCTTTACTAACATTATTTTTCAGTCATCCTCAACAGAGGAAAGATGCATTCCTAAGATTCAACACGCAAAACTGCTGGGCCATTTTTAGCCCAGTTTTCCATAGTGCTCATCTCTCTACTCAGAAATGTAAAAAGTTTTCAAAACTATATTTTAAAAAGCATTTTAGCACCTAGAAGCTCTCACTAAGGACTGGAGAAGTTGCATGCTTGACATTTTTGGAAACTAAGTACCTAAACAGGAGCTGACATACGACGGGTTCTTCCAAGAAATCTGGTACTAAATGACCAGAAAAGACAAATGTACATGCATGCACTGCTCCAACAACTTTTGTTAAAACCTGTCCATAGAAGCCAAATACATTCTTTAACCTTGCTTGTGTAAAAAGGGGCAGGGGGAGGAGACAAATCAAAGGCTTTGCAAAAATGTGGCATTTCTCACATTGTCTCTGTAACTAAGTTATAGAGAGAACTCTCTGACATCATCAAACTTAAGCATTCTTTTGACTAGGACACCTGATGCTTCAGCTTCTTCCAAATGCTTCCCCAAAAACACAGCCCTTCCAATGTAGCAGGGCACAAGCCAGACAGCATGCGTTACCAACATACTCAGCCCCTCCCTGTCATGCCAACTTCTTTCACCAAAGCTCTTCAGGCCTCCTTCCCCATCCACAACCCAAAGAAGTCCCAAAGCCTTGTCAGTCTTCCTCAGCCACTCTCATTTTTCCATGAAAACAACTTTTACCAACTGTAGCCTTGATGAGGCAAAACTAGATTCTGCCAGTGAGCTGGGGAAGCCTTAGGCTGGTTTTCAAGCTCACTGCTGCATTAGGAGATACAGATTACTGAAAATCCAAAACTTTTACCATAATCCAAAGTCAGTTTTCAGCAAAGCTGACGGCGTCTCATGCAGAGACTCAGTGTAGGTGCACTCAACCAGGTTTTAAGACAGTACTTGTAACAGCAAGTCACCTTCCCAATGACTGCTGAAACAGGAGCCTTGACTCCAAACAGCCTTGACTTTGCAGATTTCAGTGAGACCTATACTATTTCTCCACTATAAGCTTCTTAAGGCTTCAGTGCCATCTTAAAGCACACAACACTGCCAATCCCTGGGGATCCTCTGGCAGGGAACCATATGTGCTGCAATGTCGTAGATACCAAGGTCTAAATGAAAAACTCAATGTCAGCCTCAGAATTACATTTCTTTGCCTTTGTTGATTTGGCTACATTGCTTCATGCAGTTTAATGTTTCTGCATGAAAAGTTATAGGCATTTTTAAGACATATAGTAACAACACTTCAGCACCTAAAGGAGCACATTTTATTTCAAACCCTTTAGAGCTATATATTATTTGCCAGAAGGATTACGCCTTACAGGTCTGTTTGTGAAAGAGGTATTCATTTTTACAGGTTTTCTACAATATTTTCTCATAAAGACTCCAGAACTACCATAAACAGGCCAAGAATTACACTTTTTTTCTTCATTAAATTATTTTTCATCACTCAATAACTAGCTGACCTCAGGTAAGTCTCACAGAAAACACCTAATGCATGACATTAAGGACAGAAGGTGAGGCCATTTATACATTATATACAGCACTTGGAACTAATGAGATAAACCAGACAAAAACTCCCACAATATGCTATGCACACACATTTGCTACCCACTCCCTGAATGAATCTGGCCACCCCAGCCCCCACTTCCTACAGCATATCCACAAGCCCTCTCTTTTTGCATGCGAACTCATTCCTGTCTGGCCACTGTGAAACTTGACATTCTCCTTACATTCTCTAGCTTCCGTTGACGTTGCCTATTCCCCAAAACCACAACACAGTGTAAAAAAATACAGCTTTCCTGCTGGGGAATTAGACAAAGGAAAAAATATATGCATCAGCATGCTGGTCTTGAAGGTAAGAAGTATGGGCATCAAACCTTCTAACCAAGTTTACATGCATGAAATAGGTATTGATCCCTAGAAGAGCAATGGTCTCTGAAATCACATTAATGCACAAGCCTCGTGATAAGGAAAAGAATAAAGAGGAAAGACAAATACGTCATGCCCATGCGTGACAGAGAATTAAACTCCCAGACTGACCTCCCCTTTGCCTAACAAAATTTTGCACTGAACAGCAGCTGCCTCACTACAGACGTCTGTGACTAACACAGCTAACTTTCCTAAGGGTTACATCTTTTTTCTCTTCTACCTTTCTTTTTTCTTTTGTAAACTGCTGGTATAAATTATGGCTCTAGTCTGCCAGGCAGCCGCTGCCTCATTAGTTCTGCTAACTGAAGTATGCCTCAAGAAGAGATTTTAAATTGTTAACTAGACAAAAGAGCAGCTAACAGACATGGATGCAAGGCTGAGAAACAATATACTCTTTTCTAATGGTACTGGATGAAATCTGATCCCACAAGATCAGTAGAAATGTCAAGTCCAACCTTGTTCCCAGCCCTGTTCTTGTAGCAGCCTCACTACTAATGCTGCTTGGTATGCTTCTCTTCTTGCAGCCAAGAGTGCCAGAAGGTGACACTACCTATCTTGTTGCTCAGTTGAAGCTGAGAGCCTATCAGGATGTATCAAAGGGCCAGAAGACTGGATGAGAGTCCCCTGACACACTGAGGTACAAGCTCTCCTTTGCAGAGAGACAGTAGCCCACCAGTGCCGAATTCTTCAGGAGAGAGTGAGGGCTTCCCTATTCTGACCTCTGCCAGGATCAAATCCTTTGGGGTACATCACAGCAAAGCTTGCAGTGGGACATAGGGGTCAGGCTTTTCATTACACATTTCAAAGCAATGTTCAGTGATCTCAGGACATCTGTGGAGAGGTCTTTAGTCCCTTCAGTATACAGAAGGAACATGCAACGAAGCTGAAGACCCAGACATAATGTGAAGGAGCTCGGGCATTTGACTACCAGTTTGAATAGGTAAAAGGAGGCATCTGTAGAGCCAGTTGCAAGCATTGAGTCGTTTCATGTGACAATCACAAAGGCAGGGGCTATTGGAGCTTATTATAGGTAGCTTTTAAAATCTGTTTTTAAAAAAAGACTGAGCATAGCCTTCCTTGTGGAAGCAAATGGAGCTGAAAGACTAATGTCAGTGGACACTGGCTCAGGAAAATTGTAGTGATTTATGCAGAGCTCCAAAGGGAAAGACATACTCTGCAGATAACCTGCATTTGTCCCACCAGCTTCCAACCTGGTGCCCAGCACTGTGAGCTGCATCTCAAGACATAGGCAGCCTAAATTCAAGGATGTATCTCCTTGCATGCCATTATTCTCATTCCCAAACAACATTACCTAAATAGCACTGAGCTGCATGGCAAACACATAGCTTGCCTGCTAAAACTACCATGTCATTTCATCTTTCAGACCTGACATATGCTGTAGCTGCATGGTTTGACTAAAATCATCTATTTGAAAGATCTATTGCACGTAGAGAAAGGTGTGCATTTTATTCAACAGAGAATAAATAACCAGTATTGGACAAGGCAGATTGGCTCCTGACTCTTGAATGACTTTACCTTTTAATTAAAACTGCAAGAGATGATAATGTTCTTGAAAGGTGCTAGAAAGACAGCACTAGTAAATTAAGTCTTCACTTTCTCCTTAAGAAAAACTGCCTCTTTAGGCTACAGGTAGTATATTTTGTATATCCCATATTTTTAAAATCTAAAAGGGCAAAAAACAGAAAAAGAAAAAAGCTTCAAATAACCTCAAAGAAAGAATCAAAGTTAAGACACCGAAAAAAAGAGTTGGCTGCAAGATTTTCAAAGGAATTAATTTTTAGGATGTAATCTAAGTAAGAACCCTTTTTCCAGGACCCCATCTCACCAATGTTTCTAGCCAACTTTCCCCAGCCTGTCCTCATCAAATAAGGTCACACCTAAAAACTATATGCACACTAATTTATTTCTGGTTAAGGTAACTGACACTGATATTAAAATCAAGCTTTTTAAAGGAAGTAAAGGTATAACATTAACAATAGCATAAGGCTTTTTTCAGTATTTTTGCAGAAGCAATATACAGGAACTCGCACAGAACATCAAGGACTACCTTAGCCATCAACATGAGTCAAAATTTAAGCAAAGGATGGAAAAGGACATATTGAGGTAAAAGGTTAATTAAGTCTTTATGCAGCTTCCACTAAGCCTAAAAAGACATAGCATTTTGCAGATTTGCTCCAACAGTTCAAAACTTGTCATAGATACTTCCTTACTTAGCAAGCGGTTTTACTGAAATAAGTGGGTCTATTTAAGAAACATTTAACATGGAAGAAGATCCCAGATTGTTGGTTGTAAATGTGTGGGTTTTTTCATTTCTGAGGTGTACAACTCCAGGCAGGCTTCTCTCAGCCAAGACCCACTTCTTTCTTCCCCTCACCATTAATATGTTTCTACCCATTCCTAAAATCCTGACTACAGATTTCATTATGTGCAGCAGCTGCCAAACTGTAAAGAGCCAAGCTCACCAGTTCCCAACAACCCCACACCATAGGAATCAGATGATGGAAGCTTTTGTTGCTACTGACCTGGAACAAATTAATGTCAATAATGGAAAAGCAGTATACTCTATCTCTCCCAAATTTATACAGCACTGAGTTTTCATAAAAATCAATAGTTTTTAACAAAAGTAAAACGCAAGACCTAGAATGTAAAATAAATAGATTCTACCCAAAATTCTTGACATCTACAGACCTGCCACCTTGGATCTACTACAACTGTAGAATAGGAATTACATGAGTTTTCCATTTGGTCAAACCTCTTTCTCAAGTCACTTGTCCTAGAAACTAAAAATCAACTGCATTTCTGAATAGATGTAATTATTGACAAAATATTGCTGCTAAATATCCATTTAATATTATCTTTGTAAATTTACAATAAGATAGTGATAAAAATATGCAAAGCCCATGCTGGTATCAGTAACACTTTCCTACATTAGAGTTACAGGATCAGGCCCCTAGTGTTTTATTAAATGCAAACACATTTGTTTGTACCATCAAACCATCAGTCCCAGGCACCATGGCTGGCTTTCAGTGTTTGTCAAAGCTGGTTTTTAGAGCTACACGTCAAAGTTCTAAGCTCAAAAGTATGAAATACACGTTCTTACTGAATTAAAGCTAATGCCTAGAAATTCATGATCAAAAAAACAAAAAAAAAAAAGCCCACAACTGCTATAACCTTCAAAACTAATAATTTACTTCTCTATATTCCCAGTATGTACACAAGAACATCAGTGTAATGAGTCTTGCGATTCAGGGAAGCTTAAGCAAGAAGCTGCGTAAACCTGCACATCCCTAGAGCAACAGTGTGTTGGAGGGACACCTACCTGCAGTACTCTGCATTCAAAGGTATGATATGAGTGTTGCAAGTATTGGACCTGCCGGAGAGGATGTCGTGTAGCAACACCCTTGTCACAGTCTGGAGAGACACACAATCATAGAATCACAGAATGTACTGGGTTGGAAGGGACCTATAAAGGCCATCTAGTCCAACCCCCCTACAATAAGCAGGGACATCTCCAACTAGACCAGATTTCTCAGAGCCCCATCAAGCCTGACCTTGAATGTCCCCAGAGATGGGGCCTTCACCACCTCTCTAGTCAACCCATTCCAGTGATCCACCACCCTCATATTAAATAACTTTTTCCTAATGTCCACCTAAATCTACCCTTTTCTAGCTGAAAACCATTACCTAGTGTCCTGTTGTTACATGCCCTAGTGAACAAAGGAGAGCAGAATCTGATGTCCTCTCAAGGCAGGAAGAAGTCACCCTCTCCCCTAACTGACTGACTGGAGGACTCCCACCATCCTGAACAAGGGTAGGGAACAATCCATCTGTCTGTATTTTATGGAAGTTATGCATAGGAAAACACGTTATGAAAAAAATCAATAGATTGTCCTGATTTTAGCAAATGGCAACATATTTTCAAAAACCACAAAAAGCCAGGCTGAGTTACTTTCTATTGTAATAATTTTTACTGAACAGCCTAAGAGACCAGTTAAGTTAAAAGGGACAATAAAAAGCCAAGACAGGTAACTGATAGAAAAACTAACGTGTTCTCAACCACTCATAACAGAGACTCACAACAGCTCATAACATGTATCTCATAACAACTTAAGAGATTCCATGATTCTGTGATATCTATGTAAAAGGGGAAAGGGAACTTTTGATGTACAATCTTGTCAGTGCTATAAAATTGAAAAACAATGTATACCTATGGTTTTGCCTCGTGAACAATTATTGCTGTCAGAGTGAGGAGGGATCTAGAAGAAATTCTTAAGACCAATTTTTCTTTTGGCTTATTCATTCCCTAGGATCCCTAAAGGATCCTGGATACAATGGATCCAGACTTTACAGGACCTAGGTAACATCAGTACTTTTGCAGTCAAACTCATTTGGGTAGAAATAGATGCACAAGAAGCAAAGCATCCCTGGTCTTTCCCCTGCCCCCAGGAGATAAAAAAAGTACAAGAACATCATTAAGACACATGATCATCTCATCCAGCAAGCCTAATACAGCCAGGTTTCCTTGTCAAACACAGGCTTAACCCAATCTCAAGTCAGGACTCACTTATCCTTAGCACCATCTACAGTCCAACACATGCAGAAGGACAAATTCCAGCCCAGCACCACCACTCAGAAAACACAAGCACTGTCCCCACCTTACTGTGTGCTCAAGCACAGCTTATGAAGTGTGAAAAAAAATGGACACAAAAGCAGTCAAAAACACTACATCACTAGCCAGCAAATCCCCTGAGCTCAGCTCTTTCCAGCTCGATGTGGACACAATGCACCTCAGCTACAGCTACGTGATACCTAGAAAGACAGAGAGCACACAAGCAGGTCAAAGGCTCTGTGTGTTAAGGGCCTCATTCAAACCTCATTACCTTGTAGCAAAGATACAATCAGGATGGGGGTGCAGGACAACCACAGAGTGGGTTTTAAAGGACTGCTATCCAACAAGTTTAAAAAAAACAACAGACAGGAGAAAAAAAGGAAAAAGAGTAGAGCCAAATACTCAACTGGCACAAACTCTCAAAGCCCCAGGAACTAGAGCAACTTACGCCAGCCAAACTCCTGTCCCTATAGTCTGATTCATTCCTCACCAGCAGGTTTCCACATGAAACGAAGACAGACAGAAATTCCAAACAGTTGACATTTCAGCCACAGCAGTGGTCTCCAGAATGTCAGCAAGTACAGCACCTGGTGCTTTCTTCTTGAGCTCCCTCTCTAATCTTGGTCTGCAACTAAAGGTAATGCTGATGGGTTTTGTGCAGTTTTTCATAATGAAAAGTAGTCCCTTGTTTCACTTAAGTAATGTTTTTCAGAAATGAAATCTGTTCCTTGGGCACAAAGTTCTATGAGCTGAGTGCTTAAAAATAGTGAATTGGAATTACAAAGCTGCTTAAACTGTTTCTAAATTATGCTTCCTTGTGACACACGCATCTTCATAGCCTAATGCTGCCCTGGGTGAGTACACATGCACCTCCAGAGAAAGGAAGAATGGTAAGATGCTTGGCCATGGCAGTTAAACATTGAAAATCATTCTGTCTCTACTGAAAAGTGAATGTATAGTTTATATGGTTTATGACCTGTTAATCAGTAAAGAAGAGGGAGGCTAAAGATAAGATATGACCATCCAAAGACAGCCATCCTTTTCGTTTGTCAAAGGCTATAGAAGACCTTTCCAGCAAATCTTACACTATTTAAATATAACAACATCTGTGTCTCTGGAGAAAAAAATCAGTGCCTGTTTTTAAGCCTAGACACCACAGCCAATATCTCTATCCCTGGTCTCCCTTCAGATAGCACACATGACTGACAACAGTCTGATCTGGCAAAAAAAACCCTCTCTCAAGCCATATAGCTTGCAGGAAAGGGGAAGAAAAAAAAACACAACAGATCAAACAACAACTCGCAAATCATTTCCAAAAGAATATCAGTGGATTTTCACATCCTGACCTGAACTGGTCCAGTGTTCAAAAGATAAACATCTATGGAGACAGCTACAGTCAAGAAAGAAGCTTAAAGAATCTGTATAAAGGTCAAAGCTAATCAAAGACACACAAAAATCCCACCTTTGTTCCATGCCTTTTTGGCTGAAAGAATGTGTCACAAAAACAGATGTGTTACAAAAGTTTCCAACCAGGCTCCAGTCAGTGGTTGAGTGTTATCAAGCAGGCTACTGAACTTCCATTTGCATGGTGGTGACATTTTTCTGCACTCCTTCACACCCATTTATTTCAGAGTAAATCCACTGACTTGCATGGAACTGCTCTGGAAATGAGTATAATTGAGAGCAGGTCTGTTTGCATTTAATGGGTAGTTCTTTCCTCTCCTATATAGCCTGAAAGGAAACTCTTCCACAGAAATAAAAGGTAATTAAGGATGAAGCACAATTTTAATAAAAGTAATGAAGGTATCATTGAATGAGATGTATAACCATGATTAAAGACCTGAGTACAGAGAGAACTAAACAGAAGAACCACGTTTGCATTTTCCATCTTGCCAATACACCGAGATTTTATCTAGTCAAACTGTGTCTGAACATATGGTCTTCCCCTAGCTCTATAGAAGGACTGCAGTCAGCTATAGCATGCCCTAGTGTGCACAGCATTGCAGGGAAGACTTTTCAGCAGCTCTCAGTAAAATGTACTGGCAGTGATGGACAAAAGATCAAGAGAACCAAGCACATGATTTCTTGGCTCAGAGATTACAATGACAGTCTACACTTCTCCAGATTGCCTGAACCTCAAAAGAGAAAAAAACTCTGAAAGATGGCACATGCACGCAGGGCACAATTATGCTAAGGAAAACTCAAGGCTGGGATAAGGCCTCCTAGAGAAAACACAAAATAATTGTTGTTTCAAACAAAACATTTTTGGTGCTGTGGGCCAGCTGGCAGTGCAATGACAACTTACACTGGACACATATTAAAAGAGAATTTGTCGTCACCAAATCTCCGGGACTCTCAAAGCCCACATGACTGTCACACCTCCCTTCCACAAACACAGGAAAACTAAACTGTTAAATCTCAGCACCTTCCTGGCATGTTCGTTGTTCAACTCAGTTTTAAGCCATGGTAGAAAAGGCAGTGGGACACACAATATTGTCCTGGGATTATCAGACAGGCACACTACTCCAGGTTAAAAAAAGAACATTATAAACACATGCAGAGGATGGCTTCCTCTAGACTTCCATCTGGTGTTTCTGCAGCTGTGGGACCAGTAACATCTTACTCTCACTCTAAGAGAAGCCCTAAGACAACTAATAAATTCTTGTGCCACATATAAACGATCATAATTGCTGTGTCCAGGCAAATGCCATCTGCACTTGTTTAGGATATTCAGCACAAGGGACTCTGAGGCTTAGAACCAGATTTGAAAGTTCAGTTCCAAACAAGAAAAGAACAGCACCACCAACAAAAACAACCACTTCATGAAGTCTGCAGCTCTGTTCACACAGGTTCCTTTTCAGTCAATCATCTTAACGTATCCTGCAATATATTCCTGTAGATGGGTTTGCATGTAAATAAAGAACCTTAAAAGATGAATGACACGTTCCATAAATTATTTCCAACCTGCATAATGGATTACACACTAGAATAACAGTCTTTTCTGCTTCTCTCACCTCCATCCTGAAACTTGCTCAACCTCTCGAAGTATGATGATATGGGAACTTGAACAATATCTAGAATTGCCAGCAATGTCCGGGTCAGTCTGAGAAGCTCACTAAAACTATAAAAGCCAAAGTATATGAGGTTTCGAGCCAGATGTACCACCTATGAGAAAAAGAAGTTAAAAATTAAGGAAATATTGGCAACCTTTGCAGTATTGAGCTGTGCAATACAGTTGCATTTCACACAACAGCTTTCAAAGAGGTCAAGATCTAGAGTGCATTTGAATGAGTCTTTCCACTGATTTAAACAGGCCTTAGACTAAGGCCACCAACATCAAATGTTTTTAGACTTAGATAAAACAATTGGTCAGTCAAATCACAACAGAGAGCAAAACCAACATGAGATTTAGAAAGGCATGAAAGCATACAAAATTACATTTGGGAAAATATATAAGATCAAGAAGAAAGACTCCAGGAAATCATTTAAAGAGGCAGCAGCTGTGGGGAAAATAGCAGTTGGAAGAACAATAAGACAACTGATCTAAGTTTGAGCAGAGGTGATTACAGATGACCAGGGGCAGGAGTGATGATTTTTAGCAGGTAGGTTGGAGGAAGAACTATGAAAGCTGTATGCATTTCCCTTTCACTCAGTGTTATTTGAATCTAGAAGGTTTAGGCCTATCTGAAGCTTCTGTTAGGAATTTCAAACAATATTTAAAACACAGGATTAAGCTATTCAGAGTACTTTCTTTAGTTTCGTATCTTACACAGAGAATAATACTTACTTATATTGAAGAATCCCTGCATGCTAATTCACTAATGTGGAGAGAAAGGTCATATGGCCATTCACCCACACACATATCCCTCCCTCTTGCCACTGAAATGCAACCACCTCAGAAAAGGAAGGAAAAATACAGCTATTGGACAGCATACTATAATATTATTTTCTGCAGTAACAGTCATAATCACAGCCACTGGTATTAGGAACTGGTGCTTCTTTAAGACATTTTACACCAACATTTATTCTGCAACTATCTTTATTTTGAAGGACCCAATAACAACTTAGCTAAAATGAGGAGAAATGCTATAAGTAGGAGAGAGATAGCTGAGAAGTACCTCAAATGTAAGTTTATTTTTCTCTTTGTCTCCAAAAGGAAAGGGCTGATTTACAACTTCTTTCAAGTACTCTTCTACAAATTCCATGGTGAGTGCAAACTTTCTCTTCATTTCATTTCTTGAAGAGTCTGTGAAAGAGTCATACCTACAATGCAAGACATAGAAGGAAGAAAAATTAAACACCTCTAATATCAGGATCAGCTGTCACTAAACTAAAAACAAACCAATCACAATGCTATAAAACTACTGTCAATTCTCTGTAAAGAGAAGGGGTAGAGGTCAGCTGATTCTGCATACACAGGCAGAGAGGATGCACAAACCTTCCCTCCAACAGGATCTTTAAGGGTTGCAGTGAATGGGAATAACAGAAACAGCAAAACACTACTGTTCTGGCAGATAGCACTCTTAAATCTTGCTGTGGCAATTCAGTAATCATCAAGTCTCAGCTGTTCTCTCAGCCCATCAGCCAGAGTTTACTGTTTCCACAAGGAAGACAGCAGCAGATCAGGAAAGCAGCTCAGGACAGCCTCCTCTTTTGCATCACCAATTAGGACAGATTTTTCATGTAAGTCAAAACAAACCTTCAACCCACAAACAGAAGTAATACTGTCTGCTGCACTGCTATACTTCTTCCTCTGTTTCTTCAGCCAGATACTGCCTGTCTGGGTCTAGTCCAGTGGGGCTGCTCCATCATATCAATTAAGCCAGAGAGGGTTTCCACTAAGTCAATGGGCCCTTCTCCCTTACGTAAATTTAGCAGATGCTTAAGTACTTTGCTGGATGGAAGCCAAAGCCTCTGTAAACTGTTTCTGGGGCAATAGCTGTACCAAATTGTAAGTTCCAGCTTTCCAACAGTGGCTTTCAGTTAAGCTTGAAGCATAACACTACATGGTTGGTAGGATGGAACTCAGTGTTAGACACAATTAGATTACTTCGAATTCAGCTGGTCTGAGGAAAGACCATTCCATATTCCCTCAGCTTGTTTCCTATAAGAACAGAGTGAAAAATGAGACTGAAATATTTTCATATAAAGTTACACATGGAAGTGTTCATGAATAACAATAATTATTAGCTCTTCCCATAATAGGAATTATTACCTTTTCCCACATATGTTTTGCTGACATCACACATCTACATTTTGTTCTGAGACTAACCCCAATAAAACACTTTTGTGCTTTAGTCTGCAACACTTTCAACTCACTCATGAATTGTGATCTTAGTAGGAATTTCAGTCCACAATCTGGCATATCTGACAGGTACCACAGATTCCTGAGGATCTCTGTCCACATGCATGTGTAGCATCAGCCGACAAAACGAAGCCCGGAGGTCATAAGGGAGGCTTTCATCAGACATACATCGTAGGATCAAGTCTACTGACAGCTGTGCAGAAATCTGGTTGATGGCCAAGTATTGGCGGTCCAGGCACATTCTTGCAAAGAGGTTCAGTTGGTACCTTAAAGAAAGACAACAACATATTTCCAACTGATTTCCTTCAAATATCATACAACTTCTCTCAGAATCTCACTTTACTAGCCTGATGTCAACCTTTCTGATCTAAATGCTAAAAAATTACAAGTGTTGCTAATGAAAGGACCGACTTGCCATTAAAAAGTGCTATCTTCAGGCTCCAAAACCCATGAAGACTGGGCTCACTTTAAAATTCAAAGGAAGCATTGTTCAGTGAAAGGCTGAAGCATTTGGATTATTTTTTTCAACCTGTGGAAGACACTGTTTCATGATCCTATTTCCCCTTTAATCCTCAGGATGCTTTTTCCTCAGAGCATACCTTGCTCCAGAGCAGCAAAACTTGAAAATACATCCCAGTAAATAAAAGGTAAGAGGCAAAATTCTAAAAAGACACAAAGAGTTGTCATAAGCAAAGGAAATTGAAGATTAGCCTGCAATAGACAGAAGAGAGTATGATGCTTCTACGAGAAAAACTTGAAACACACTTCTAATCTCAATTTTTGTCATGACTTTGTTTCCTTTGCTGATACCATCAAATGATCCAGATAAGAACAGCATCAGGGTGTTGAAGAGTTTACATTTTATTCCACTTGAATAAGCAGTTTTACCTGTAGTAGGTCAGAACTTCTAAATCCGCTTTCGTGCCCTCCTTTGCCTCTTGAGCCAGATGTCTGATGGCTTTACCGTGAGGTTCCTTGTTACTGTCAATCCAGTAAAGCCACACTTCCTCTTCATCAATGTCATCTGAGATGACTGGGCACTCCAAGGGATTGTCCATTTGTGTTGACACCAGCCTGCAAACACAGATCATTCACAATGGAGCCACTAGCAAACTTCTACGAATGTAACAACAGAGCAGATAACAAAAAGGTATATTCCAATTATGGATGCTCACTTTGTCTGAATGAGAATGTCAGCATTTCCTGGGCTCAGCATAAACTTGCAGATGAGTTCCTGAGTTACTGGTATTGCTGTGGTGTTAGATACACAAAGGTCCGATAGATAATCCAAGAATCTGCAGTCAAAAAACCCACAGATGCAACAGAATGTAAGACTGGAAATACTAGACAGAAACAGTGCAGTAGAAATCTCTAGCATCCATCACTAATATCCTCAAGGGAGCATATATCATGAGATTTATCAACATGTGATCTTTGTCAAGTCAGACTATTGGAATTCACAACAGATAAAAATGGGTAATAGCTTTGAGAGCCACCCTGAACAGTGCTAAACAACCAGTCAGGGAGAGAAAAGAGAAATACCCCAAGTGTGATGCTTCTTAGCAAATCAAAGGCCAAAGTATTGTACCAGAATTTAAGAGCAGCCTGAGGCTGTCATGAGCTTGGCTGGTGGTAGAGCTCCACTGAAGGCCTAAGTCCCTGTCAGGAGCCAAATGCAAGAGTACATGTTCTTAGCCATCTTCCCCACCAGGTAACATGCGTGTCCCTAATACAAGTAGGAAGAAGATGTTACTTGTGCTGGAGACAGCTGTGTATCTCCACTGCACTCAAGTCCACGCCTCCACCTTTTAAAGGTGCCTTTTAAAATCTCTGAAATGACAGCAAACAATTAGTGAAGAGTGAAGATCTGGCAGGACCTGAAGACAGGATCTCTGCACTCAAAGCCATCCATGTAAAGAAGAAATATCAAAGCTTTGCATGGAAATCAGTTTCCTATGAATTTGTCTCTTGAATTTAGGTCTTCTGACATTTAACAAGGTTCAGGCTGAGGCCTTCCTCACATTTGGGACATTCATTAGGTATCTGCTTCATGTCCCTCTTTCATGGATTCCTCTGTGTGTATTAACAGTAGTCCATATTGCAGCCTTTGCCTCTCTGGAATATAAAAAGGGCCTCTTCCCTCTAGGTAGTTGCTTCTTTTCATGACATTTGTAAGAAATGAGTATCTTTGAGCCCACCACTCCTCTAGCAAACGTGGCTAAAACTGGGCAAGAGGCTCAAGAGCTGGTGGGGAAGCAGATTCGAGCAGACACACACACTGAGATCATATACTCCAGTACCTTAGAAATCAAGGGGAAAAAAAAAATGTACTATCTACTGTCAGCCGTTCAAGGATCCAACAGTCTGAGCCTCTATAGGTGATCATCCCACCAAAGGGAATCAGAAAAATTTGTGCACATTGGCACAAACCACACTCCCCCAGAAAGTCTGGAAACGACAAGAGATGAGTACAGAAAGCATTTTTAGGGTACACACAGGAACATTTTTACCCATCACTGAAATGAAGATTTGTGGCAATAGGTAATTAACAGTGCCCAGCATTATTGCATCAAAAACTACAAAACTATAAAGAATTCTGGGGGAACTACCTTGTTGGAGCTAAAACGTGGGAAATTTTGTAGCTCCTGGGTTACAGAGTGCTAAATACAACCACTGTCTTACTCACAAAACCAGTGCTGCGGAAGCCTACAAGGCTCTACATGAAAATAAGTGTCTTTACTGCTCAGACTGCACCATCTTGACAAGGGGTGTTTTTCAAATACTTATTGCTCCTGGACCTCAGCCTTAAAGAATTAATGTATATTTTAATGCACAGCAATTGTACAACTTAGTTAAGCCATAATACTATGATGTCCTCTGTCGCAAAGGGACAAGAGACCATCAGTAAATAGTAGGACCCTTCAGCACTGAGAAGGAGCCAATCTCATGTGGCTTCCTCTCAGTACTGACCAAACACAACATAGTTTAGCCTGGGAGAGTCAATCAGCATGCTGAGCCATCTCATATAAACTATAGTAGTACCTAGAAAGGTTGGACCAGATGATCCTTGAGGTCCCTTCCAACCTGGCTCTAAGATTACAGAGTGAGGTGAAACAGCTGCAGACCTACAGAGAATAACTGAAGCAGTGAAGTACCTGAAGGGCCTTGAGCAATATCCTTAATCACTAACAGAAAAATGGTATTCACAATTACAGAGGACATTATTTGGCCTTCAGGACATTAATTTCTTAAATTTGTATTACTCTGGCAATTTTACAACTGAAAATCCAATGAAAAATATAGGTAGGATTTTTCCATTTAACAAAATCCATTTCCTTCATATTCTGACCTAAAGCTAATCAAAACAATTTCCAGCTGAGTGAAGTTCAAGGCCAGAATTCTTCATCTGGAAAAGGATGTGGTGTAGGACACATGATCACTGCCCTAGGCCCCTTTCAGGTCTGACCTGGAATCAGAACCTGCAGGAAAACTGATAGTAATAAAAGCTTAGAAAAACTGACATATGTGTAATTTGCACCAAGATTTGCATCAATTTGCAGTGAAACCAACATAAGTGACAGTTTCACAGAGGAGCTGCAGAGTTCTGAGAAGTTAAAATTTGATCCTCTTTGTCTCAATGTGAACTAAACCAAAATTTTCAAAACTTCCTTTTAAAGTATAAACCTTTTGTTCAATAAGCTCTAGTTCTGAAATGCAGATATTGTCAAACTCCAAGAATTACAGGTAGTTCTGATATTTTTGGGTATTTTGTCTGCCAGGTCAAAAAAAAAATAATAATCTGGGAGTAAGAGACAACAAAACTATGAATAGAAGGCAAATTCACAGCTACTGCAAATAGAAAAGATTATCAATACATAAAAAGAATGTTATGTAGACTACTTCAAACCTTGGCTCTCGATTTCTCCTGAGTAAATTAACAAATGTCTCTATTTCTTTAGCCGTGATGTGTTTCTCTAGCAGCTTTCTGTTGTTGTGCAACAAAGCTGTGATGGTGTCTTCTGCCAGAATATCATAACCAATCTGGGACTGCATGACGCAGAAGTTCTTAGCAATATATTCCTGAAAAAATGAACATTTCCATGATGACCTGTTAAGCAGTAGTGGTTTTCTTTTAGCCTAAGAAGGACTCAGCTCAATTAGCAAACCAAAATAACCCTTAGAACGTTCTTCTCTGAACTGGCCTGAACCAAAGAACATCCAAACCTAAAATATGCACCCCCAGGAAACAGGTTCAACATTAGGGATGACTAACTCTTCTTTTTATTTTATAAACCAAAGGAGCGAATCCATGAAATAATCAACAAAATTCAAGAAAAGTTGACCAATTTTTTACAAGGAAAAAAAATAAAAGGCTTTTATAATGTTTAAGAAGCTTTCTTTCCCAAGTTTTCCCTCCTCGCTTTCTCTCCCTCCAAGGAAGAAACACTTCTCTAAAGCATTAGAAGGAAAACAAAGAAGTTCCACATAGAAGTTTAATCTTTTATCTCTAGTCCCTTTAGTCCTATAAAGTTAGTGTAGGTTTTTCCTCACTGCAACATGCAAAGCACTTGACACCATGTTCTGAAATACTTCCTGCTCATGGGGAGTCTCCAGCACTGGGAAATCAGGCTGACAGAATAACCTCCAGTCTGATTCACTGCTGTCCCTCTACTAACACTTAAGCAACAGAAACAGAACAGACAGTTTTGCAGACTTCTCACTTTATAATCTAGAACCCAAGAGAATAATTTTAGTAACAGAACACTCATGAATGAGGCAATGTTCCTCAGTCTAAGTCTGTGAACGTATAAAGTGAACCTATGATATTAATTGCTGATCATTCAATTCATATTCAAATGCCTACAAAACAAAAACACTGTTCCTCAGCATGAGGCAGTATATGACAGTGACTTCTTCCTACGAACCTGCACAAAGCCCAGTCTTTCACCACTAACACATAATCCCACTTGTAAGTGCAGAGAGCAATGTTAAACCCAGGATATATAATTATAGCAATCAAAAGGTAAATTATGCTGGATACCACTGACCTGGTTCTTCCTATAGTCCTGCTGGGAATGTCTGAGAACTCTGTAACATAACCTTAACATGTATTTGTATGGAGCGTATCTCTGGTCACCTAGATCTTCAAGTCTTAGCATTGATCCTTCACCTTTGTCCTTAAAAGGAGCTTTGAGGATGCCGAATATCTGTTCAAAATCAAAACCACTAAGAATAAAAACCAAACCCAGATTTTGGCTTAACGTATAGCAGTCAATGGAAATGTCCTCTGACAGGATCAGCACGTGCTCCTCATCACCCGAAGTCAGAAGCGAATCACAGCACTTACCTACATATGACTAAATACAAGTGACAGCACAATCTCAGACATGACAGCTTTATGCGTTTGGCTTTACATTTCCCATCAACTTGACTGACATTGCTTTCTCTTTACTGCTATCCCCAATTTTAAATATTGTTAGTTAAGTGCCTTAGCTTTGGGTAAGTTAAGGATGAAAAAGAAGGACGATGCTGGCTGCTGTCCGATTTCATCCTTTTCACTTTTTAAAAAATTTCAGTAGGCTACTTAAAGAGAATAATAATTTTTATTTACATGCAAGATGGCCCCCATAAAAACAAAGTCAGGGATCCATAAGGACACAAGAATTTTACATATAAGGGAACATTTGCAGGATTGGAACCATGTTGCAAGCTTGTTTCAAATTTTGTCAATATTTGCTATCATGTGTAGTCTTAAAAGTCATTAGAATCACATAAAACTAAGAGCCATTAGACATGGCCCCTCATGCTTCTAACTGATAGAGCAATAGGTAAGTAGTGTATTTATCCAACCCAACCAGGCACAAACCCCACATGGAGTAAGTCAAGTTACCTAAAAATAACATTTGCTTTAATTGCTCTCCTTTACAGTCTGTTTATAAATACAAGCAAGTTATTAATACAGAAGGGCATACCTGAGCCAATATATTTTGTTCCCTCATTAATTTTTGTCGTTCCCGGTTTGGCTTGGTAATGACCACATCCAAAACTTCCTGCCCATTGTTAGGCACATCAGCAACAAAGAAAATGAGATCTTCCAGTAACTTGGTTACAAACCTAGAATGAATAGACCAATCGTTATTGTATACAGCTATTCAACACCTGCTAGGATTCATTACAAAAGAAAATCACTCTTTAGAACAATCTTTACCCAGCACAATGGAACTTCCATCACTGCAAAGTTAAGTTTGACATATACTTAAAGATGCCAGACCTTGGTTCAGCTTATATCCATCATAAGGATGTTTACAAAGGCATTAAACAACAACCAGAGGGAGAAAAAGAAAAAAAAATACAAGAGGCTGGATTGATACAGAGTATTCAGAAATCCAAAACCTATTGCCAGCTGGCTACAAAGCCAGTAGAAACAGTAGAAAGACACTCTTCATGCAGCCTAGCAAGGATTTTTATACTTTATCGTGGCCAGTGTAACAAGATGTCAAACTCACTAAAAGAATCAAAACACTGCCACAAGACTCTCTCCCTACTGACCCAAGAAACTACGGAAAAATTACTATATTTGTTTCACTCCTTGCTACACAAAGGAAGATTTAGCAGAAACAAGTTCTAAAAAGTCAAGAGGGAGTAATAATTCCTTCTCTATCTTCAGAAAATGCAAAAAGAAAGAGGTCATTACCTCTTCGTTACTAACATACCTAGACAGGCATGCACAGAGAGAAGTACACATGCCCATGGATTTCAATGAATCTTCCTTAAAAGGAAGCAATCTTTCCCAACAAAAACCCCAGCATGCCTCCCACCCTGGGAAAGCATCAACTGAATTTGGACAACATCTAGTCTAAAATTACTAAACCTGTAGGTATACTATGAAAGTGGCAGAGTTTCAAAGTCATCTCTGGGAGCCAGACACAAGGCTTACATTGCCTGCAAGAGGGCTGGGCTGTTCACTAAACCCTCTGAGTAAGCTTTAGTTTTAAAAGTCTCAGCCCACCAGGGAAGAACAGCAAGGTCCCCCCAAACAGAAAAAGTAGAAAAGGCAGATATAGGATGGAGCAACCAGGAATAAATTGTTGGGACCCTTACTTACCCACGCAGGAAAGTGTTAGCACGGTATAAAGATTTTGGGGTTTTTTGGCAAGGGAAATCACAGGAACAAATAATGGCCCCATTTTGAAGCCATTCTGAAATGTTTTACATGTGTGTTGCACCAACCTGTCAACACAACATCAAGGCTTGACCATACTGGGTTGCAGTGACACAGCAGTGTAAGGTTAATATGGGGATGTTACACCTTGATTATGTCATACCCCTTGTGGTTCAACTCAATCATTAAATGGCCCATCAACTTTCCAAGGCTGAGTACCAACACCCAGGCCATTACAGATCTGCCTGTTACAATAAATCCTCCATCTGATATTAAACCATCTCATCTAATTGCTACTGACAAGTGACAGCAAAAATTCAGGTTTATCACCTAAAATGAACATTTTCTGCAAAAAGCTGTATATGATGCATGGTGGAATAGAAGATACAAATTAATACTGCCAGAGATGCTAATATTCAGTTTAACAACAGACAGCTGAAAACAAATAGTGAACCACATCTCTGGCAATGGGATAAATTTGACTACAATGCACAACAAAATTCCTTAATTCAGCAGTGGGTGTGAAGAACATGCATTCTAATAGCACTTCAGCTGAAACATGTTGAATACAAAGGGTAGACACCAAAATTATGTCACATAGGAAAAGAAAACAGGGAAAAACAGAAATAGTAAAGGAATTACAGAGGCAGCTTCTCAGTCACTCTTAGACTTCCTTCTACTGCTCTCATGGCATGAATATGTGGAAGAGTGAACTCCTCATGAATCAACAGTCCTGCCATGCTGCCTACTGTCTAGACAGCTTTCTTGTACATGAGAATCAAATGCAATGGACCCCCACACTACAGCTCAGAAGTGGTTGATCAAAGGAAATTAAGACACACTTTGCATTTGCCCAGAGAGCTACCCATTTATTTCTGTGGCCAGTGAGCTGGGGAAGTGCTGTTTACCTGCACTTTACAGGTGAGATGCACAGACAGGCCTGAGGTGCAGCAAGGATGATCTGACAGAGGTGGAAGCTAATCCCAGGCTAGCACACTCAGCACTGAAGTGTCATCTCTCAATTGCCTCTGTTACTAACTTATCCACTACCGTGATGCCATGATGCCACAAGTAACCAAACACTAATTTAGGAGGGGAAGAAAAAAACCAAATCCACTAACCTCCTTTCATTCTGGGTTATTGTTCCATTCTCCAGCTTTTTAACAGTTGATGCTAGAACCTTGTTTGCATCATTGGCGAAGTCCAAGTCTCTGACCTCAGACAGAGGAACCGATACAATGGCAAAAGCTTCCTTGTCCTCTTTTGCTTGGCACGTCCCAATCTGCAATAGGTTTTGTTTTCATTTGGGTAAATAATCCCCTTATCTTTATCCTAATTATTATTCATATTTTATATGGTAGAAGGCGAGCTCACCAGGAGAAAACTTCAGGAATGAGTTTGGGATTTCAACCCAAAGATATGTGTGTTTACCTTTAACATCACAGGCCTCTCTTCATCAGTGTCTATTGGAATGCTAGTACTAGTGACCCAAGTGTTAGTGCATAAATGCCTCAGTCGGACGTATGAGTTCCTAAAGGAGAACAAAGCAAAGAGTGGGTTAGATGCATCAGTCCTGATGTGGGCAAAGTGGGATGCAATGCAATGTAAAGACCATGACACAAGACTTGAGGGCATGAATCGCACCAGTCACTCACAATAAAAGGGTGAGGGAGGCCTAAAAGATACTGCAGTTCCCTTTTCCCTTGTCTCCTTTCTCACCCAGAACTGAGCTGCAACAAGAACAAACTGTACCTTGGGATTATGCAAAATACTGTTTTTAAGTATTTATATAAGCCTAAGAGTAAAGTATTCCTTAAAGGAAAAAAAAAATTAAAGGAAGGTGTTATGAAATCCCATCTGAATAGAAATAGATTTCATGAATAAAACAAATTCTTTTCTTATTATTTTTTTTTCTGCAAAGTAACAAACTCCTTCAACCTGTCACAGCATAGAAGCCAGAAAGTAAAACTGACCATGGTTTCACAGCTTCACCATTATGATCTGCAAACCCTTGTTACAGAGAGTTACAGAACCAGTTCTCAACTGAAAATCAAGTGAACAAGGAGCAGACACAAGATTCTTCTAAATTCTTTCCATATGATAATCTGTGGTATTACCAAAAAGCAGAGCTGAGAAATCAATTATAATTTTTACTCTGAATTCTGTTTTTTAAATACATTCACTGCAGTCTTCATTCTCGCTCTCCCTTTCATTCTGATGGGCTTTGAGCACTCAAGCAAGCAAATTATCTGGCAAAACTTAGCATAGCAAATACACTTCAAAGCTGCATATATCAGTATTTGCGAGTACCCAGCTTTAAATTCCACCCTCATAACAACTAGCCTCAAGTGTCTGCATGCCCATTCAGTCACACCCAACACCATATGACTTATCTAGCCAATCTCAGCTAAGCAACACAGTTGAAGTTTCAAATATTCACAATTAAAACCCAGAGCCACTTGCTGAATTCATTTGAATAACAAGTGTGTTCAGTGACATCGTGACCTGTCAGGGAAACAGAGGCCCAGTTCACCATACAGATTATTTTGTTGGGAACAATTCAGTTTGATCTATTAGCAACACAGCTTTTTCAAACAGCACACAGGGCTCAGTTCTGTCCTCATATAGATCTGTGCAATATTTACCCCGTTATTTTTCCCTTCACAGACACTCTTTAAGTGTCACATGGTTTATCCTTATAATTATTTTAACCAGTCACAGCAACAGTATCATGTTTTATACATACCTTGTTTATCCAAGAACACTCCTCAGATTTTAACTGAAGGATAATACTTGCTCATGTTTGATTTGTTCTGCTTTTACTCACCAGCATAGTGCTAGGAAGAAACCCTGTCAAGCAGCACTATTTTTTGCCCTTTTTTTTTTTTTTTTTTACCTTGGAACCAGGCAATCAGCTCTCTGAAGAGTGGTGGCATCCAGTTCAAAGAGAGATGCGATGTCATTTCCATGTGGCACAGAGACCAAAGTATACATAATCTTCTCCCCTGCTTGGCGTTTCTTCTTTGAAGCGGGAAGGTCACCGTCTCTCTGCTGATTAGGCACAAGGGTTATTTGCTTGCATCAGGGTCCATTATAAATTCTCCAATTACCTTGCACACAAGTAATACATCTGAATTGTATTCTTATTTTTCTTCTTTTTTTTTGGTAACATTCTAAAAAGAATGTCCCATGACTGGCTTTGGAGTGTGTAACACAAAGGATGCACTTTGCCCCAGGCACATGGGGTCTCAGACAGTCATTACAACAACAGCAGGTTACAAGCTGCAGAGTGACTGCAGTACTATATACATTATTACTTGACACCTACAACTTAAAAAAAGCTGCAGTTGTTGCAGACCCTTCACTCCCAACAGATGGGATTACATAGTGCTGATTTGGAAAGGGACAAAGTTAAAAGAAGAGACCTAATGAAAATCAGATTTTTTAAAGGGCAAGGGGATTAAACATAGTAAGCCGTTTGCTTAATTCCACTGTTGTTTTATTTAAGTTTGCTCATTTTTCCCTCTTATACAGTGAGAATCACAGCAGCACCAGAATATCTGGTCCACTAACATCGACTTGTCATTGGAAAGGGGGGACACACAGAGCACCATAGAATCATAAAATGTTTAAGGTTGGAAGGGACCTTAAAGATCATCAGGTTCCAACCCCCTTGCTATGAGCAGGGACACCTCACACCAGACCAGGCTGCACAAAGCTCCATCCAACCTGGCCTTAAACACCTCCAGCGAAGGGGCTTCGATAGCCTCCCTAGGCAACCTATTCCAGTGCCTTACTACCCTCATGGTGAAGAATTTCTTCCTGATGTCTAACTTATATCTACCATCTTCCAGTTTTAAGCCATTCCTCTTCGTCCTATCACTACACACCCTTGTAAACAGTCCCTCCCCAGCTTTCCTGTAGCCCCTTCAGTTACTAGAAGGCCATTATAAGGTCTCCCTGAAGCCTTCTCTTCTCCAGGCTGAATAGCACGAACTCCCTCAGCATGTCTTCATAGCAGAGATTGTATTAGCTAGATTGTATTTGAAATCTTAGCATAGGCTGATTATGCATTGGCAGCTGGATCCAACATAGGCATAAGTGTGCCCACTGAAACTGGAGGAGTTTGCTCCCTCTGAGGAGCATAGCTTTCAAGTGACAGACTTGTGTTGGTGCATCAAAAGAGGTGTGCAAATCTAAGGTGGGCATCCTCCTCCCATTCACTGCTCAAGGTCTACAGGAATTTTGTGACCCAGCACCACTAAGCAGCCATCTTCATCTTTAGTTACCTACATCTTCACAGACACCAAAATAACTTTGCATGAGAGAGTAATTCAGAGTCTGTGCCCACAACCACACAGCAACCAACAGAATTACTGGTATAAGTAAAAGCTGCTCCTCAGGGGCATTGAGTTATACATATTACAAAAGACTAATAACCAATTAAGAGACTGGCAGCCCTGGGCCATTCATGTACACAAAATATATCATGAGGGGAAAAGAGGAATTGAGAAAGCCAAAGGAGAAAAATCAAACTCTGGAAACCTGCAATACTATTATAATGATTTATAGTGCACCACTAGGGAGAAGATGTACAAAGCAATGTAAAGAGGCTGGAGGGTACTTGGTTTGCATTAGTACCTTGATTAAAGCCAAACTGTAAGAGATAATCAAGGGTAAATCTTTCATTATTCTTTTTGCCAATTGATTAAGCAACAAAATCAACGATGAGTGAAACTATGTAAGAAATAGCTAGTTATATTCTCATTTCATTGAACTTTTTGAATCCTTCCAAAACACCCATTTCTTCATTATCAAGCCTAAAAAGGGCCAACTTTCCATCCCATTACTTTTATGAAGGACAGAGACAGTAGGAAAAAAACAGGTAGAAATCATCTCAGGAGTTTTTCTCAGGCTCATCTAGTGATTAGAGTGTTGTCATGAGTTTTTGAGAGGAAGGCTTGCTGAGACAAAGGAAAACAACTTCCTGTCTCTTGCACAAGCATCAACTCTTATCTCACAGTCCTCATATACTTTCATACCCCTCATCTAAAAATATTAAACAAAATTGCACTTAAAAACTTAACCTGTATGGAAGGACTGAGAAAACAGACAAAATAAATGTGATTTTCATACACATTTTGTTTTAAAAACTTAGGATGAGACCCAACCTGGAAAGCCAGTCAAATTATAAGAGAATCTTCTTAAGGGCTTAACAGGTGTGAGTCAGAGTCTCACATCAAACTAAAATCTACTTCCTAAGTTTCCAAACAAAAATGGGAGACTGGAAAACTAGTTCAAAGTTCAAGAGTATGTAAAGGGGTGAAGGGCAGAGAATAGTTTAGAACAGCATCCAGATTTTCTGATATTTCCTACAACCTAATTCAAATCAAGTTAGTATTTCCCAGGAACTACCCATTCTACTTTCCAAACTGAAAAGGCTGATATAGAAAAAGGCAGGACACCTCTTAATTTTATGCATTTTTTTCCCCTGGGTCTCTGGGAAAAATACAGACTGAAACATGAAACCATATTCTACCCTGTGTTACAAACTTTTTTTTTTTTTTACTGACTCACAACAGAACATTCAATTATCTCCAAAAGTTCATTAAGCATGAGTATATAGGCACATGTGCCAGTTCCTATGACAGGAGGCTA
This sequence comes from Chaetura pelagica, assembly GCF_000747805.2. Taxonomy (NCBI): domain Eukaryota; kingdom Metazoa; phylum Chordata; class Aves; order Apodiformes; family Apodidae; genus Chaetura; species Chaetura pelagica. The sequence goes on along the minus strand of NW_009954317.1, from coordinate 1,205,541 downwards.
AGTCAAAGGCAGGTCTCCTGTGCTTAAGGAGTTCATGCTAATCACTAGCTCTGTGGAGAATATCATCCTGCAGTATGGGGCTGATTCCACTCACTCCCTAGTTTCCTCAACAATTCCATAGATGCTGTTAAGCAATAGAGTTGGCTCATAAAGTTTCAATCCCACCAGGCTTGGCATCTGTCAGATCAGACCTGGCACATGAGCAAGAGCTGGTTTTCTAAAAAGAGTAAGACAGTGTCTGTAACACTGCTAACTGCAATGCTGAGCAAAATCAGAGCTACGCAACAGCTGTACAGTAGTTTCAGACTGCACTGCAGCACAAACCTCAGAACTCTTCTTACAGTGTTAGTTTAGATCTCAGACAAATCTCAGAATCCAACTTGGGATTATGGATCCTATGCTGTAGTCAATGAACAAAAGAAACATGTAACAAGAAGTGACCTTGAATTTGACAGCTCTGAAAACAACTTCCATACAAGGATTTCATGCGAGACAGAGCAATAGTCAACACGTATTAACATCCATGTGTGATTGCATGTGCACATACCTCTGTGTGTGTCTGTGTGAGAGAGAACACACACACACACTTGCACAAAGGAAGTTTCCTATGGTTAATTCAATTTCCTAAGTGGTCATCAGAATCTGCACTTCACCTAGCCATTATTGGATTAGCAGATTATATGAGGACATGGAAAGAAGTAAAAGTATTAGACTATTTCAAACTAGTTAGACAGCATGATCAGCTCATAAGCAGCACTGTATTCCCAAGTAGATGAAAACAAGATTACATTTGCTCAGGTAACTAACTGGCATAGGAGTAGATGCAACCAGTGAAACTGGATTGAATGAAGACAAGGGAGGAAAAAGGTCTGTAAAAGGTCTCAAATATACAGAGAAGAAAATTCAACTTAAAGCAGTATGAAGAGGAAGCCAATGAACAGCTTCAGACATGTTGGGGATGTGGTCAGTGACAGCCATGGAAAGCAAAACTTAAAAAAAAAAAAAAAGGCAGGTAAATTACATGCTAGGAATATGGAGAGGTGCAAGAGCTGTGCATAAAACAATATTAGCAAATAGTAAATTCACTGAGGAAAAAAAAAGTACTTTTGATTATGCCAAACTATTGTGAAAATAGTGACACGCTGTCAAAAGTCAAATCAGATACACAGCCAATGGGAAGAAGGTGGAATCACCTCACTCAGTCATGCACTGGTTCAGTCACTCACCAGGATGAGGAAAACACACATTCAGCTCCTCTTCTGCCTGCCAGAACTTGGTCCAACACCTTCTGAAAGAATGACCCAGGTGGTACAAAGAGCAATTCTGCTTAACAAAACCTAAGTGTCCACCCAGCTAGAGGGCTGTCAGTCACCCAGTTGCCAGCCTCATTCTGCAGCAGTAAAGCATAGCATCCCCACTATTCACCTCAACTGGGTATCATACCTAACATTTGGGAGATCTACATGGAGTTCTGCTTATGGAGGGACCTTTCTTTCAGCTGCAAAAAGCAATACAAAATCATGACAGACCTGAAATATCTTTTCTTCTACAAACCAAATCTACAATTCCAATTGGTAAAGACACCTCTTGTGGCACAGAGACAGACAAGGATAATGCCCTGCTCCTGAATGAATACATTAAGCCACAATACACATTTCAGCAGAAATTGAATTTAATAGCAGCCAGAGTTCTGAAAATGCCTGTTAAATCCAGTACAATGTGGTATTTCAATATGTTAACCTAGTTTAGGAGGCTCTCACAAAACTAGCATTTTCAGAGAGCAGCAATGTGAGCAGAACTTCATAAGTCAGATGATTTTTAAAATTCTATAGGAAAAGAAAGTCGAGTAAATTAATGGCCAGCCTTGCTCCTGCATGTTAGGAAGCCCTGGCAGACAGCCCAGCAGTTAGCCTCCTGTAACACCTTCACTGTTGACTCATTTGTGAGTCATCACATTTTTAGCAGAGACATCACATTGCAATTCTGTTGTCAGGAGCCAGAGACATTCTGTAAGAAACAATATATGTGCTTTCAGAGCTGATTCAGACCCCTGTGCAGCAGCAGAATAATAATAATGTGCTGGCATTTGTGTCTCCTCTTCTCCCCCCAGCCTAACAAGTGGTCTGACTGCTGGCTTTATATAAGCAGAGACACTGTCATTTCAAAGTTGATGATTTTCTGTGTTTAAAAATATTTATCAGATTGTTTATTGCCAGGTTAATTCCTCAGCAAGCCTTTCAAACAACAAATTCCTCAAGCCTATTCTGCATTTACCTGTGTCCCACACTAAAATTTTAATTAAACAAAAATAAAAATACAGTGCTTATCAGGGGAAAAAAAAAAAATCCCCTCGGTTAGAAGCAAGAAAGAAAATTTTGAATTGCAGAGTTGTTTGGAATTCATAAATATAGATAAGCAGAAGTCAAAGAAGGTATGTCACATTGAATCTACAAGTCCATGGCAGAACTCTCCAGCTTCTTTACAGAAAAAGTAAATGGATACCAGTCTCAATAACAAGAAAAATCTCAACAACAAAAACCAGTTTGGAACTGGTTAGGATGAGCACTCCCTCAGGAAAATGCAGACAAATGAAGTTAAAGTATCAGTCCAATGACAGCCTTGAAACCAAAGGTGCTAGCAAATGCCAGGTTCCCAGCTGTTCTTGACATTTCCTCAATGCTTATAGTGTTCTTCTGGATGCTGTACATTTCTGTGATTAAATATAATAGACTAGTTTGCAGCATAAAATATACCCATTTGGGGTTTAATGGGAGCTGTAACAGAGTACTGCATTTTGTTGCATGGTACACTACAACCTCTTAGATTTCAAGAGACACAAAGGCCTTTTTTTGATAAATCACAGAAGAGTATTTCCATTTAAAAAACAAATCTTTTGGAGTTTAGGTATGAGAAAAATATGCAATAAGAATATTAATCAACTAATCGTAAGACCAAATTTTACCAGAAATAAAAGCAGTGTTTCACAAGACAATTTGGCTGGATTTTCAAGAAGAAGCCCATAAATGAGCAATGAACTGCAGTCCAAACATAGCTTTAATGCTTGGGCACAAAAGTCCTAGTGACTTCCAGTAATATTTATGTCCTTTGGAGCCAAAACTCTTTCAGACTTTTAAGTCACTTAAGGCAAGGCCAAAAAGATGCACTAAGGCAAAACCTAGGTGCCTATGCCCAGTACTGCACTACAGAAAATCCTTCTCCACTGCTGCTCCCTAAAATTCAGTTACCTAAGCAACCATGATCAGGACTTGTACACCAGGCAGGGAACATGCACAAGGAGCCGTATCACGTATTTAGGAGTTAAGGGTTGGCATGACATGCATAAATGGCTGTGCTGCCTTTAAAATCCAGACAACAGAAAAGAAGCTGGTAGCCTTTTATCCAACAGATTAGCAGAGAAAAGAAAAACACTGGCTGCAGGCTGACTTTCTTCCTTCAGTTGAAAAGATCCAAGTATGCATCTCCCATTTCCCTGATACTCAGACTTCAAATTTTCCTGGGGTAGGTCCACTTCCACCTCCCACTCTGCAGCAGTTGTACTTCATGGGCAGTATTTCAAAACTAACTGCTTTAAAAGATTGAAAAATTATGCCTTTGTAGTGAATCAGTTAGGCAGTCACCTGGCAGAAGAAACACTAGATGAAAACCACAGAGCAAAGACAGTATGTGGGCTCTAGGTTATGTACATATTGTATACAAGACTGACATAGCTGGCCCTTAATTATCTCTAAATATTGTAGAATTCTTGTACTTTTGAGGGATAATTCAAAGCACTGCATCATTTTAACATAAGAGAAATTTCTCTACAGGGATGTGAAGCTTTTCTGCTCAGTCACTCAAGGCCTGAATGAAGGCTTAAATGGCCATTGCTGACTCATGCCATTTGCAACAAGATTATAAAGGAGTGAAGGATCTAAATGGATTTCTACCACGCTAAAATCGCCTGTAGGCTTGGATTTATATGGAGGTGTTACCAAACACTGTTAGGAATTCTTCCACAAAACATTTTTCACAAGAAAGTGCTGACTGCATAAACTACAATTTTCACAGTAACATCAGCTTTTATCTCTCATCAGTTGTGATTCCATTTTCATTGGAAGTATTTATCTAATCTGATTTATCAGATCTGGATTTTCAATTGAAATCAATACCCAGAAGGATTAAGCCAAACTGTTAGAGAAGTCACCTTTAACATTCATGTTCAGATTACTCCCATGCTTTCTTCATTACCCAGTCCAGGGAATATTTAACTGTTTAAATCAACTGGAATTGCTACAACTGGAAAACCTATCCTGTATCTGAAGAAGTACAGTATAGTACAATAGGATTGGATCCCTGGTGACAAGGACCATAGTTGGTACAGTCAGGTTATGGTTGGACTCAATGATCTTAAAGATCTTTTCCAAACAGGATAATTCTGTGATCTAACATCTACCCTGTACATATTTTCATAGGTCTTACTTCAGACTAGCTGTAATCTGGTTTTCTGGGCTGGACACCCATGAAAGGTTAGAGCAAAGTAGATACATGCCAGAGGTACATGAATCTTTTTACCTTCACCCAAAAGAATGATGAGGAAAAGGCTGAGGTGCTTAGTGACTTCTACACCTCAGTCTTTAGTAACATGACCAGTCATGTTGCAGGAATCCAATTCCCTAAGCTAGGAGACAAGGACCAGAATGACCCCCCCGACAATCCAGGAGGAGATGGTCAGTGACCTGTTGCACCACACAGATGTGCACAAATCCATGGGGATGCACCCAATATCACTTAAAGAGCTGGTGGAGGTGCTCACCAAGCCACTTTCCATCATTTATCAGCAGTCCTGACTGACTGGGGAGGTAACAGCAGATTGGAAAACAGCCAATGTAAGCCCCATATATAAGAAGCAACAGAAGGATGATCTGGGAAATCACAGGCCTGTTAGTCTGACTTCAGTACCAGGGAAGCTGATGGAGCAGATCATCCTGAGCACCATGATGTGGTACATGCAGAACAACCAGGTGATCAGGCTCAGTCAGCATGGGTTGATGAAGGGCAGCTTCTGCTTGACTAACCTCATATCCCTGTACATCAGGGTGACCTGCTTATTGGATGAGTGAAACCTGTTGTCTACCTTGACTTTAGCAAGGCCTTTGGTAAGGTTTCCCACAGCATTCTCCTTGAGAAACTGGCTGCTCATGGTTTGCATGTGCATACACCCATAATCTTTATTAAATATTGCTTAATTATAAATATTAATCTATGTAGATTTATAGAATTCTGGTGGACAACTTATTCAAATAACAAATCAGGAAATTTTTTCAGAATCAGAAGTATACTACTAAAGTTGTTTGGCTAACAGATTAAATGTTTATATATATATTATGCACGTAATGTATACAAATATGTATTCAAAATATGTATTCAAAATATGTATTCAAAATATGTATTCAAATATGTATTCAAAAGGGCAACAAAGCTGGTGAAGGGCCTAGAGAATACATCTTACGAAGAACGCTTGAAGGAGCTGGGAATGTTTAGTTTGAGGAAGAGGAGTCTGAGGGGAGACCTCATCACTCTCTACAACCACCTGAAAGGACATTTGTAGAGAGGTTGGTGCTGATCTTTTTTCACAGGTTATCAGTGACAGAACAAGAGGGAATGGTTTCAAGCTGCAACAGGGTAGGTTTAGATTGGACATTAGGAAAAATTTCTTCAGAGTAAGAGTGGTGAGGCATTGGAACAGGCTGCCCAGGGAGGTGGTGGAGGCACCATCCCTGGAGGTATAAAAAAAACGGGTGGACATGGTATTCCAGGAGATGGGTTAGTGGTTGGGGGTTGTAGGGCAGATGGTTGGACTTGATGATCTTGAAGCTCTTTTCTAACCTTGGTAATTCTATGATTGTATGAATACAAGTTTACATGCTCTGTGATAGCTCTGAAAGTGAATTGGATTGTCTTAAACAGGGAACAGCCAGGAGGTTTGATTCACAAATGCTGTCATGATGTGAGCAGACGCACGTCTATGAGACCAACTCTACTGTTCACAGACCAAGAGCCTGAACCCAAGCATTTCCAAGCAAGCACTCTACAAACAGGAGTGTTCCAGAACTTACCTCTATTTCCACTCAAAAGCTCCAAGGGCTTCAAGTGTCATTCCAAGACAAAAGAGAAAAAACTGCTGGAACTTCCATATTTTCATGAGAGAGAAGACTTATATTTCTGAACACCTTAGCTGTTATTGCTATATTATCATTAATATCAAATACCAGGGAAGATGGAAAACCAATATTGCCAACTCCTACAAAAGTGTCCATTTTTATTAAAATTGCAGTCCTGAAGGCATGTGATTATGAAAGAATCTTGGGTTTCATTTCATGAAAAATAAAGATTTCTTCCCCATACAGAGAAAAAAATTGAAAATGTGTCCTCTAAAAGAACAAAAGCCAGAAGGCTTTAATCTAAATTTTTTCTAAGATCTCAGCATTTTCTAGGCAATCTCATGAATTTGATGAAGGAATTATTCTTTTTTGGACTTTCTGTTGTGTCAGTAAGATTCTGCCAGGGTCTTAACTCCACTTCCTTCACACATTATAAATTGTTTGGCCTTGCCTAGTTAGTTACAATTAGCTAGCATGCTCTTGGTATTGCTAAAGGCAAAGACTTTTGTACCAGGCAAAGGGCATAAGGCCTTTGTCCAGCCCATCCACACTGCTGCAAGCACAACCTGGGAGTCCTGCAGACATGTCATGCTAGAGCTGCCTGAAGTGTGGCTGGGCTCAGACCAGGCCTGTGCCTGAATATCTGCTTGCTTGTATTCAGTATGAGTCTCAGCATGTTCTCAGGTTTAGGGCCACTCTTGACTGACAAACATGTCCCAAGGGGGCAGAGCCTCTGAATTGGTACAGGCACATGAAGTAACCAGACTTGCTTGCCTCTAGTTTTCTTGCTAAGGAGAGTGGTGGGTTTTGTCATGAGGTAATATATCTGATTTGAGGAGAATTAACACACTTCCTATCTGCAGCCACTAAGCTGAACAGCTCCCAGCTCGTGCCAATTTGATGCAGAATTTGAACAAGCTTCCTTAATGCAAGGGGAAACTTTCTGTAATGCTAGTTCTGAGTTGCAATCCTAACTTACACAGGATATGGAATACATTCTCAGCAGCCTTGACATGGAAGTAAAAGGAAAGCTACGAAGGACTTTCATATGTTGTGCTGTATTGGGCTAAGGATATAGTATTGCCAGATTATATGCAACATACAAATTCCACTTACCAAAACTTTTCCTTCATTATTAACTTCTGGATAGTGTGGGTTAAGCTGGAAAAGAAAAGAAGCCAAATAGTATCTTGATAGCTTTTATACATTTAAGAACTTGGAAGAGAGAGGTTGGTTCAGTTCTCTAGTAGGTATCCACCCTGCAAAAGGACACTGGACTATTTACAGGAAGTATGAGAACAAGAGTCCAAAAATTACCAATTCAATTCCTGACTTACCTGGCTATGTCATCACTTCAGAAAAGTGCAACTTGCAATCCAGCTTGTTAACTTGAGAAGAATTTCAAATAACCAAAACCAAAGAGAATGACGGAAAAAACACAGATAGTTACTAATCTAAACACAGCAAGTTAGCATCACCCACACACACACACGCAAACACTTCCAGGATTGACCTTGAGCAGATATATTGAGACAAAAACTAACGTGCTTTATGTCTGTTGAGATTTTACAGGAAGACCGTGAACTCAGAATAAACACTTCTTTGAAACAGGAATGACAATGCCACCATAGACAAGTGCTTAATTACCCTGTGATTCTGTTTAACCATTATTAATGGCAATAATACTTTCTATGTCACAGCAGGATTATCAAGCATTAAAGACTAAAGTAGTATGAGAAGCTTGGATGAAATGCACTATATAATAATAAGTGTAAAGTATTACGATTTAACAGTGTTTAATATGATTTTACTTTTTGGCAAGGGAAATATGTAGACTAGAAGATAAGGGATTATGTAGGCACATACATACTCAAATAAACAAACACACATACACCCACGCACTGGCTGCACATGAAAACTTTCAAGATTTGACTTACATAATGAAGCAATTTTGCCTCAATATTTACCATATTCCCTGACACAGGTTATGCCTTCAAAGCACTGAAAATGCTGAAGTGAAATTACTAGTTATATAAGGTAATACAGTTTTTAAGTGATGACAGCATGTATACAACTTCCAGATAAGTACAGTCATTTTCTTGGCTTGAATTTGGCACTACCAGTGTGGAAGAGCCAGAAGTGAATCACACAGGGCAAACTGAACAAATCCCAGTAAAACCTTTCATCACATCATCATACATCTAACATTACACAGACAACTATTGTGAAGAGTTTCTATTAAGTTTATAAGGCTTTTATTAATACTCTATAATTTATATCCATTTACCAAAAAAAAAAAAAAAACAAAACTTAATCTCCTCTCCACACCACGAGCCTGAAGAAAGAAGGAAAACATTTAGGTTTTCCTAAGATTACTAAAAATACCTTCCTCCCTCTGTATCATGACTTGATGTGCTAACACAGAAATGCCCAAAGGTTTATTCCCATTTTCATTTCAGTAATTGCATTCACCACGGTGTTACTCACAAATCTAGAGAGCCTGCTTTCCTTCCTGCATTGACACCTAACCCAAGTCTTGCACTTTGTTCCTTCATTACATTCTCACACAATCTCCTAGCTCCAACTCCCACTTACTCCTCTTATACAGCAACAGGGAGATCAACACTGAAAACAGACAACTAGAATATATACATATATGCATACATATATGTATACATATGTATGTAACTGTGCTCATATAGTTTTGGTTTCTTCATAAGGTCTCACGTTTCTTTCAGCATTACCTTTGTTCACCTGACATTTCAGAATAATTCTAGTTGCCCAGTCTAACAGCCAAGCTCAGCTCTCTACATGTGGTCTTTCATCAAGAACAGAGAAAATTGTCAGGCAGTGCTCCTTAGTCACAGCCACACACGGTGGACATTCAGCAGAAGCGCAGAGAAGGAACAAAAAATTTGATCCCATCTTCAGATTCTTCTGGTTGTAAGCAAGAAAAAGTCTGGGTCATTTCAGGTTTGTCACCAGACTCAGCACAGAGAACTGTGCAGTGAGGACTAGATTTTTGGGTCTTGAATGCTGCTATTCTTCAGCTGTTTTCTTTCAACATAAAGGTGCTTTTAAAAAATATAGCAACAACAGGACAATCTAGGAAAAATCTATCTCCCACACCATTTCTTGCCTACTTTAAAAATGACTTAATAGATTGCCCTCAAATTCCCAAAATAATCCACTTGTGAACAGCTGCTGAGGGAGACAGAATGCTAAAATGAAAAAGTGCATCTTTAATTATGTTTTTTCTTGCCCCACCATAACAGAAACAATAACACTAAAAAGATACTGTTTCGGGAAAGTTTTGAGATGTTGACATTAAACTGTAAACACGAAGGCATCCAGTTTTATTGGCTGATCTTCATGGCCCCAGTTTAGCTGTGTTGAGCAGTTGCCACTTTTATTTTCATTTCAGCTGAGGTTGTTGGTGCTGAGCATCTCTGAAAATCAGCCTATTAGCTATTATCCTATCGTGTATTCTCCAGGTAGAGGGGCATAAATCACGTAGTGTTGTATGTCATATTACACCTATTCTGAGTCCTTTTCAATATCCAAGTATGGCAGAATGAACTAAGGAGACAGTGACAGTCTTAAGACTCCAAAATCTAGTGCTTTTTGCTGATTTATGCAAGATCACATCCATGTTCTTCAATGAGCCTCCAAAACAAATGAAACCTTCAAAATAACAATCTTAGCAATTTTCTTCCTCATTGTTAATAAAATCAAGTAAAATTATTTGCAGGTGTTTAGAAAGTATAAACACTACACTAAAATGGGCCTCATGAGCTCAACCATCTTCAAGCTTTTTTTGTGTCCTTGGATGTGTTAAAGTTACAATGTTACTGAAGTGTGGCTGAAATACAGAAGTGTAAACTTCTGTAAAATGCCACTGGAAGGTGCATGCAGCCAATATACAGTAACAACATCAAGCACTGTAAACTGCAGTGCTCAATAAGGTGTGATATGTTAATCATTATTTTAATATTTTCATTATAGGCTGTGGGTTTTTTTACAGTGTATCTCCAACAGCTTCTTCTCCAATGCAGAATAATTTGGAAATCCTAAGCCTCCATTGCTCATTTTGCAACAAACTTAGGTAGAGCCATTTTTCACCTTTCCATGGTTGGCAGAGAAAATAAAAGTATCAAATAAAGAGTTCAGCTTCCTCATGGCTGAAAACTGATTATTAAACACAGAGCCCTGGAACAGGCTGCCCAGAGAGGCTGTGGAGTCTCCTTCACTGGAGACATTCAAACCCACCTGGACACGTTCCTGTGTGATGTGCTCTGGGTGACCCTGCTCTGGCAGGGGGGTTGGACTGGGCGATCTTTCGAGGTCCCTTCCAACCCCTAGGATTCTGTGATTCTGTGAAACACCTTGAAGCTCATTTCATGTTGTGGCATGCTCATAAGACTCACTGTAATACCTCAAGCCATAACACAAGGCCACAGAACCTAAGCACCTGAGCAAATGGCAATCACTATATGCTGGCAAGGGAGGTACGATATTTATGTATACATATTCCATATATATGTATACATATTACGTGGCAAACACATAAAGGGAGCCAGCTTTTACAGATGGAAAACTGAAGTATAGACTAAGTCCCTAACCATTTCTGGTTAAAATTATTTGGAAGGGATTCTCATTCCTGACTTTTTGCCTAATGCCTTTACAAAGCGATCATCCTCCTGCAGAGTGTGCAGAGCAGGAAGAAAACTTTCACCTATGTGTGTTTGTGTGTTACTTCTGGTATTTGGTGCTCAGAGAATGCAAGTGCTCTGCTAATCCTGATAGATTGAGTGCCAGAAGTCCCAGGCTCTGTCATCTCTACTGATGACATCTCTACTGATTCAAGCTAGTCAAGGTTATAGCCTAACGCTTTCAATACATAACACTTTAACACTTCATAATCTCCTGAGGTTCCACTACTGAGCAGAACAATTTCTCACTAAAAAGTTATCCAGTCCAACAACTGAATTATAAATCTTAGTCCATACTGTGGGCAGATTGACATCTCACCTTTATAATGAATGCTGCTTTCCTAGACAGAGGAATGCACAGAAAGTACCCAAACAGGCTATTTTTGGACAATCTTAATTAAGAAGGAGAGAGAACACTTGGGGAAAAGAATCACCCATGCTGATTTTAATGAAATTTTGTTGACTAGGTAAAGGATATTTAAAACATCTCATCAGGGAATGAATTAGATTGCCAAATTTCAGCTAAATGAGCATTTGAACAACTTGGTTAAAACCTGCATTTATGAAGGAAACCCTGAAAGACAAAGAATGAAAGGATCTATTTCAACACACAAACAGTTCCCATTTTGTTTGATAATCAGGCTCTTAACACACAGCCTGCTACCCTATCAACAAGGGCAACCATTTCAGAAAAAAAAAAAAAAAGCCAACATAAAAATAAAAACCCCACTTCTCTAATCTTTCATCTTCATTAGGCTTGCTTTGTTCTTTGTTAATGTCATACTGATTAGCTTTCAATAAATCTAAAGGACTTCTGAACAATTTCAAAGACTTCAGTGCTATTCAAAGGACTTTTGTCACCTTATTAACTTGCTGGACAAAGACTGGCTATGACTCCGCCTTGATAAGCCCCATTCAACACTGTCACAGTATCAGCACAAAGTTCTTAATAATAATCTGAGGAAAGTTTAAAAATCTTAAAAGGCCTTTTATTTCAGGGTTCCATTTTGTTGCTGTTTTGCTTATTAGCTGTGTCTTAGCAGATCAGGCAAGGTACCAGGGAGTGCTGGGAGAGCACTTCTTGTCTGCTTCAGGCCCTACACGTGGCACAAGCACAGTGAGGTGGGCAGAGACAGCCATTCCTACAATCTGCTAGTCAAAAACCAGGATGAGAATCAGCTCTGACACCTTTCTGTCCCAGTTATTCACCCTTGGCATAAGAAGAATAGCTCATCTTGATGGCATTTTTAGCTGCTATATAAGCAACAGCAACCCAGTGCTTTGCTATGCCCAAATCACCATGGATTTAAAAGTGTCACATCACCAGCATAAGCTGGAGATGCCACAACATGTAGCTCTACCTTAGCCCAGGAGAGACTGGTGACTGGGAAACCCCTTTGCTTCTACTGTCATCAAGGGCAGAGAACCTGAAGACCCACCAATACCTGGTGCTCAGTCCCACACAGCCATAATGAACACCCACCAATACCTGGTGCTCAGTCCCAGCCAGCCATATCCCATTCTGCAGAGGAAGTCAAAATAAAGAAAAACATCTAACAGATCCTTTAGTCTAACCTGAATGCTGGACAATAACCTCAGTAAGAGCTTCAGCAGCTCCATGTCAACATGTGCTATACAAAAAAGTATGCTCATCTCTTCAAGGGGTATGTTTTAGACACTAGTAACCCATATCCCTTTCAGTGGTTCTCCCAGAAATAACTAGAGATGATCAAATTAGACATCACTGAAATTTATACCATTAAAAATACTAAAAACACACACACAAAAAAACAAAAACAATTAAAAAAATAAACTCAACCAGGCAAGCTTTCTAAACCTCCATCAAGCACAAAAAAATAAAGAGACACAAACATAATTGAATAAAAGTTTCTTAAGTAATCTTGAAATAATAAACAAACAAACAAACAAAATGCACTAAAGAACAGACCACATGTCTACATTTTCTGTTTTGGAACACATCAAAATCCAATCCACCAAACGTTCTATTTTTAATAACAGAAGAAGTCCTTATAATGCCTAAATGACAATAAATGCTGAGTTAATGGCTTCCCACTTCCTTTCCTCCTAAAACTCATATGTATACAAGCACAGCTCAAATGCAGCCAAATTCAGACAGGACTGAAAAAGCCTAGCTGAACACAGGCTCACAGATCACTACTGCAACACCAGTTGGCTGCAGGAAAACATCCTTTCTCCGAGATCCAGATTTCTGAAGGCATTTGCACACTGGAAGACGCAAATTTTGCTCCTAGTTCTACCAAAGTCAAGTCAAGAAATTTAGCATTCCCAAGATTTTTAAAAACCTTGGAAAATCTAGCCCTGGGTTTTGCTAACGGGACAGCTTCTAACTCTGTCACTTTAAAAAGCCACATCCAAGTCTGCAGAACAGGTCAGACTGGCTCTGTAAATCAGTAAACCACCATCCTCCTCCTCTAGTCTCTGAATCTCTTCCATCTCTTCACGAACAGCTGTAAATTATCCTTCACTCCTTATAGAGCTTTAAAACAAAACCACACCTCTCCTATGCAGGAGTGGAAAATAGAAATAAGGCTTAGAGTTCTAAGTTCACCCTATCACCTTGGCAAGCCCTTTTTCTTACAAGAACCTTTAATCACTGAGCCAAACAGATAGAAACTTATTTGAATGAAGTATTAAAATTTAAGGAAGAGACTGAAAAAAACAGACTCAAAGATTTTGAAGCAGTCTCCAGGTAAGGAGGTTCTCAGTACCAACAAATTAAACATGTGAAGGCCTTGGTGGATGCTGCCATCTTCTGGTACCTTCTTCAGCTTGCAAACTGTTATCCTTGAGCAAAAGGTACCAGCACATCTCATAGAAGGCCGTTATTATCTGGTTATTTGCATCACTGTTTCTAAAAGCAGAAGGAATCACAGAGCATTTACCACTATGCTCTCCTCCTCTGCATCAGCTGTATGATCAGTGGATCATAGAATCACAGAATCATAGAATCTTAGGGGCTGGAAGGGACCTCGAGAGATCATCTAGTCCAACCCCCCTGCCAGAGCAGGGTCACCTAGAGTACATCACACAGGAACTCATCCAGGTGGGTTTTGAATGTCTCCAGTGAGAATATATTTTTCTGCAAAGTCTTGCTTCCATGTCACCCCAAAAAATGCCACTGGCAAACAGCAGTCCCTTTTTGCTTCCTGCATACAAAACATCTGTCAATAGTCTAGTCTACAAAAACTGGATATCAAAAGGCCTAAATTGGAGCTTTCAAATATTCAATGTCAGTTGCCTTAATAAAGCATCCTATGCTCTGTTTTCCACAGTATCCTGGTTTGAGCCAGGATGAAGCCAATTTTCCTTTTACTGATTCTGTTTTCCTTCAGTAAGCTTTCTTCTAACTAGTAGCAGTGTTCCAACTAAGACTGATAATGGTGGAATGTTTTTTTAACTGCTGGGTCTTCAAGGTCACACCTTTTACTCTGCTGGCTCAGACACTACAGGGAGATCTATGACATCCCCCCCATAGGAGGCTGAGTTAGACAGCAGAATTGGCCAGAGATATTCCATTCCATATATCTATGTAAGTTAAGAGGAAGGTCAGAGATCAGAGAAGATAACTTACTTCCTGCTTCTTCCCTTCTCTTCTGTCCATGGCCAGTGTCCAGGGAGGACTCTGTCCATCCATCACCGTCAACCCCCAGGCTCAAGCTCTCCTGACCTCTGCTCTCTCTTCAGCAGCAGCCAGGAACTTTTTGGGACTGTTCGCAGCTAAGGAGAGTGCTGGGGGAGTTGCTGGGGGTGAGGGGAGGCAATAGGGGCTTCGTACATTTCCTGAACATATTTGTATATAATTGTATGTATTTTCTTTTATCATTAGTGTTTAAAGCTCTGTAGTTTAGTTTGCAATCCAGCCAAGTCTCTTTCTCTCTCTCTCTCCTTCTTTCAAGGACTTGTCCAGCACTGCTCTGTTCTGTCCTGAGATAACCACTCAGAGGTGGCTAATGTGTTTTTCACTGAAATATGAGATTCCTGTACAATGTATTTTATTCTAGCACCTGGACTGTTGTTTGGTACTCTGCTGTGATTGTTCCTAGTCCGCAGCATCTTTTTCCTGATTCTGTGTGTTTTTTTGGATTTCCCAGTACACAACTGACACCACATTCTCTACAGACTTCAGAATAAGAAATTAAAACAAAAGTGACTTTTGTCAATCTGTGCAGGAAGTAAATATTGGCTGTTCTCTGCTGCCTGTGAAGTCGGTTTCCTATCAGCTGGAACTGGGGGTCTGTAACTTTTTTAAACCACTAGGAAGTAATTTGTAATCTTTGGACAAGATTGCTGTGAGGCCCATTTGAAAGCTTATTCATGTTTTCCTAAAGAGAGTTTGGACACAGAATGTGTTTGCTTTAAGATTAAGTCCTGTGAATGTAAAGGAAGTTACTTGTGAGCTTGACTGTTGCACCCTGTTGGCTGACCACAGAAAACATACAACCCCACAACTGGTAATGACTAATAGAGTCTCCGTTGGGTCCTGGAGCTGAGCTCCCCATGCCCCGTGGAGTGGAAAGCCATCTGTTTGCCTGCCTTTACCGTAACCATTTGTCTGTGGCTGTGGAAAATCTGCTGCAGAAAACTGGCTGCATTGGCCCAGCCTTTCTGAAGGGGATGGGTTACTTGTCTGCTGCCCTGGTCTGGGTTTGCTCACCTGATTGTGTATATTCTGCTCTCTGTGCTAGAGTCCTCCTCTATTCATGCCCCAGCAAACTCACCTGTGTTTGGGAGCTTTTGTAGGTTAGTGATTTATGTAAACATGGTGCCTACAGTATCATTTTGGCAGGGTCGTAAAAATATCCTATACAGATTTCAACCTCTAAATGTTGGGTTGGTGGAGAAGAGGTGGGTGGGACAAGGCTTTAAGGATGGTAGGGGTGGATTTATTCTTTAACCTTCCTGGTTGAGCAATGATTTCCTAACAGCAGAAATGCTAAAAAGATGGAAGACAGAAGTCCTTCTGGAAGTAGAGGATGCAAGACTCCAGGCGGTAATCAGACATGAATCATAGAATCATAGAATCATAGAATCTTAGGGGCTGGAAGGGACCTCGAGAGATCATCTAGTCCAACCCCCCTGCCAGAGCAGGGTCACCTAGAGTACATCACACAGGAACTCATCCAGGTGGGTTTTGAATGTCTCCAGTGAGGGAGACTCCACAACCTCCCTGGGCAGTCTGTTCCAGTGCTCTGTCACTCTTACAGTAAAAAATTTTTTTCGGATATTCACCTTGAACCTCCTATGCTCCAATTTACACCCATTACCCCTTGTCCTATCACTGGTCATCACTGAGAAAAGCCTAACTCCATCTCCCTGACACTCACCCCTTACATATTTGTAAACATTGATGAGGTCACCCCTCAGTCTCCTTTTCTCCAAGCTAAAGAGACCCAGCTCCCTCAGCCTTTCCTCATAAGGGAGATGTTCCACTCCCTTAATCATCTTCGTAGCTCTGCGCTGGACTCTTTCGAGCAGTTCCCTGCCCTTTTTGAACTGAGGGGCCAATATATTTTTCTGCAAAGTCTTGCTTCCATGTCACCCCAAAAAATGCCACTGGCAAACAGCAGTCCCTTTTTGCTTCCTGCATACAAAACATCTGTCAATAGTCTAGTCTACAAAAACTGGATATCAAAAGGCCTAAATTGGAGCTTTCAAATATTCAATGTCAGTTGCCTTAATAAAGCATCCTATGCTCTGTTTTCCACAGTATCCTGGTTTGAGCCAGGATGAAGCCAATTTTCCTTTTACTGATTCTGTTTTCCTTCAGTAAGCTTTCTTCTAACTAGTAGCAGTGTTCCAACTAAGACTGATAATGGTGGAATGTTTTTTTAACTGCTGGGTCTTCAAGGTCACACCTTTTACTCTGCTGGCTCAGACACTACAGGGAGATCTATGACATCCCCCCCATAGGAGGCTGAGTTAGACAGCAGAATTGGCCAGAGATATTCCATTCCATATATCTATGTAAGTTAAGAGGAAGGTCAGAGATCAGAGAAGATAACTTACTTCCTGCTTCTTCCCTTCTCTTCTGTCCATGGCCAGTGTCCAGGGAGGACTCTGTCCATCCATCACCGTCAACCCCCAGGCTCAAGCTCTCCTGACCTCTGCTCTCTCTTCAGCAGCAGCCAGGAACTTTTTGGGACTGTTCGCAGCTAAGGAGAGTGCTGGGGGAGTTGCTGGGGGTGAGGGGAGGCAATAGGGGCTTCGTACATTTCCTGAACATATTTGTATATAATTGTATGTATTTTCTTTTATCATTAGTGTTTAAAGCTCTGTAGTTTAGTTTGCAATCCAGCCAAGTCTCTTTCTCTCTCTCTCTCCTTCTCTTCCTGGGTGGGAGGGGATTGAGAGCATTGTTGTCAAACCTGAGTCAAACAGTAACACACAGCAGTTTCAGAGTTGAAAGCTAAAGAAGTCCATAAAACTACGAAGTTTCTCCAAGGCTCCAAGGGGTTAGTCTCAGTTTACAGCCTGAAGTTTAAGAACTGATTTCCCTTTTACTCTTCTTTTAATATTAGCTAATTCTGAGGATGCTGTTACTCATACAAATATGTAATCTTCCTTAAAATTTCATTAAACTCTATGTTTTCTAGCAAGTTTCACTTTTTTACTATGTCAGAAGGCAGGAGAGGATTATTTTCTATCAATATTAACTTAAACAAGCATGATCCAAATGAAGTGATTACTACAACAGGATTAGATGTATGGCTATGTCCACCCAACTGAATGCATTTCGTAACTATATATATCATATGGCATGTTAACATTTTAAATAGTGAGATATAAAACAAAGTACATTTAAAAGAATGTAAATCAAGATTAACAGAAGTTCTCAATTTAAAGCAAATGGACATACATAAGCTTCTCTGAAAAGAAACAGGCAATTTTGACAGAAAAGTAGAGCGAGATAACATGGGAAGAAATTATTTATGAAAGATGAGAGAAATATAAGTAACTTCCATTGACCATTCAAGGGTCCTCAGCAAGTGGTTTACACCACCACAAGGTGAAATTCAGTCAACAGTCCCACAAGAGAAGACCTCTGACACTGGCTTCAGCAGTTCCTCTTAATCCCTCTAACCACTTGTGCCCCCACGCCTTAGCTCAGTGACCCTGCTCACAGCACAACTATTCCCCATCCCTCGCACCCTTAAGTCTGTGCCACGACTGCCTCAGGGTCAACACGTTGTGCCACGGGACCACAACCAAATACCTGTGGAAATACACTATTTCTGAAACTCTACACTGCCACTGAAGTGCTTTTACCACCACAACACAGCCTTGGCGAGTTGGACTGGACTTCCTGTTCAGTTTAGAACATTCATATCATTGTCCTTTCATTGCATATACATGTAACCCTGTGCTGCTCAGGCCAAATGGCTTCAAGCATTCCTACCTTCGAAAGAAACTCCACTGAGCACCTAGTGCTAAAATAACTCCAAAGCTAGAAGTTATGTTTCATGTGGGATTTCAACAAAAGAGTTTAGAACAAAACTCTGATCAGAGTTAATCTGTTTTACAGCTTAAACCCTGCACCTTCACTCTTGCGGAAAGAAGAAAGCGAACCCTATAAGAAAGCCAAAGTTTTACAGTGGGACATGCACATCTACTTCTGCCCAAAGCAGCTAGCTAGTGGACAGCTTTATCTTTGTGACCTGTCCATCACCAGAATATGTGCTAAAGACCTCACCACCCCGATTATCCTGTACAAGCCATTTATGAACCATATCCACATGTAGAAGTTAAAAGCAGCTGTTGTGGAGGCTTCAGTCATGCAACGATCAAAGAAGCCCAGGGGGTGGCTGCAAAAGTGAAAAAACTCTTTAAGAGAAAGTCCAAACCCATCAGGTCAGTATCTGAGACACCCTTCACCCCTGAGAACCTAAAGGTTCATGTTCCACTTCAAAGACAAGGCTCCTTCCAACAGCTTTACTGAATGAGGGCCTTTATATGAGACAGAATTTGCTTTAATTAATGAAGAATGCTACAAGCATTTGGTTCTGCCATTACCTACAAGTTAATCACTTCAACCTATTGCACTGGCAAGTCTGTTCTCACACTTTCATCTAGAAGAACTTCAGGGTACAGACTGCCTTTTGGAGCAACCCCAGTACTTTATGCACTACCTTGCAAGACACAGTAACAATTTGAACCCTTGTTTATGGTCACACTTTTATAGAATAGCAAAAGATAAACATTAAGACTGGCACCTTATCTGCATTATCCTAATTTACTTTAATATAGTATATTTAATTCAGTGTCAGTATATTTGAAGACAATTACCTCATCAGATTTACTGCTCTATCCTGGCTGAGGTAAATAGTAACTCTAGTTTAGTCTATTTAACTAAGTAAAACATCATTATCACAGATTTGTCCTTACAAATTCTGCACTGTGATTATGTATGTGTTCACAGTGTTCCACAAAATACATACTGTGGTTTATCTGCTTTCTACCACAATACCTGAGAATAGCATGTGATTTGTTATCTGCATATATATTTTTGTGGGGTTTTCTTGGCAATATCCATTTGAGAAGTTTAATAAGAAATTACAGACTTACCCTGCATTTCTTGCATGTGAAGAAAGATATGCCTGGGCACACATATTTCTGTTTAACATTCTCATACAGCAAGTGTGAATAGTTTTGGTACAGGTTATACATATCTATTTGGTACAGTTTAGAAATCACTGGAGCTACTATGCACATGGAGAACAATATTAAAGGTGCATGTTTTGGTTCAGCACAGTTGATAAGCTGATAGTCAGTTCAAAGAGACTTTTATCCTGGTGATTAAAATATTGAAAAGGTTAGGTGTGTTCATGAGAACGACACAGCTGTGTGGCACCAACCTGCAGCATTGAAAGGCTGTTCAAGTAAATTGAAGCTTGCTCCCACTCACAGATAGATTTGGGTGCATTCTACACAGGGTACGTGCTCTGAAAAGACTTCAAAAGAAACCTGGGAAAGTCTTTGTTACTTTGAAGCATTCCATTTTCACCTAACCTTACAGCCTCTAATCATAAATATAAAACTTCAAAGTAACCTGGGTAATTTTTCTGTAACCAGGAATAAAAGAAGAATGTTCTACAGAACTTTTTCTGAAAAATTGCTGACTCTGTAAAGATGAGAATAGAACTCAGCAACATGATTCTTAGCTGTTAGTTTAGTATCTAGATCTCTACAGGAGCTGGAAAGTGAAAGCAACACCCTGGGAATACTAAGGATCTGGCTCAGCATTTTGGGTGAAATCAAGCCCTTCTGATACTAACTAGTAGGAGCAGAACTCCTACTGTCTCTAAAGAAAATCATTTCTAATTTTTCAGCTGAGCACATTCCACTTTTTTATGATTTCAATGTTTTGGGAATGTCTGAGCCACTGGCTTCAGGTTTCCAAATGCTGGACATGTAGGAGACATTACCACCTATCCAGATTACTGATGTCCCAAGTCTTACCACCAAACACAAAACCCTTTCTTCAGCATGTCCCTCCTATTCCTTAAGTGACTGTGTGAGAGCACACACGCATGTAACGCATCATACTGTGTCCCCAGATGTACATGGTAGTAGGGAATGACACTGCAGCCATCTACAATTAGCCAATGTCTTCCACTGGGTCTCCTTTAGTAGTGGGTCTTTGCAGGTGATTCACCTTTAGCCCATAGTCTTGTACTAGGGTCTAGGTTGCTTAATGTATTAGTAAGTCTTAAGGAACTTCAAAGCATATTAATGAAAATTAGCCTAGGTAATGCCAAGTGGTAAGAGGGTTAAACGAAATGTTACTACTTGAGACTGTGTCAGAAGTCAGAAGAATCAGAGGACCTTTAGTCTTTGAATGGTAACAAAAGCTGGACATCTGTGATTCTCAGGAACACAGAAATTAGGACTTGCCCATTCTGACTTCTTCCCCGTGGTACACATCAAGCTGATTTATGGAAGGATGAAATTAAGAAAATACTATTACAAACAGTGATTAATCCTGATTTACAACAGTTCAAACTGTGACAGAAATTGTATCACCAGCCAACCACAGAATGCTTAAAAGATTCATGAATTTTGTTTGTGTCTGTACTTATTATTCCACTCTAGATACCTTTATCATGGGAGCTTAAACAAAATCAGGTCATGGCAATGTGTGACGCCGTTGATAATCTATACTATGAGTAATCTTCCTGTGCTGCAAGAGCACAGATAAGTGTTCAGTAAGCTTTGCCCAACTGATTTACAGTTAGCTCAAGAACATTAGGTGTCTGCCTGCCTGTTCATAAATCTTTGATGTGTGTGTCTGGCTGGTGTGTTGTGCCTGACATGTGAACTGTGTAAAATATGGTTCACAGGTTTTTACTACTGTGGTACCTTTAATATCTCCACCAGCAGGTATTTCACAGATACAGTAGCTAATGCTGCTCTCCAGTCACAGCATATCACCTCTGTTCAACCCAAATGCTCTTTTAGCTCTCATTTCAGCTCTGCACCAATTACACTCTCCAGAGGTAGAAATAATCTAAGTTCAGGTTCAATATTCTGTGTAGCATGACAGCTCTTCAGCTGGAGATTTTTCTCCTGAAAATCCCTGAGAGGGTAAGACATGATGGGAGAAGGAAGCCCAACACACAGAGTGCTTGATGCCTTTCCTGACTCTCCACCAGCTTTGCTAGTCTGAGTAAAATCTATTAGGAGCATCTCTCACTAAAACCAGAGAGGAAAAAGGGAGTCATCTCTTAGGTGGGAGTAGTGGTTGACACTTGAAAACTACTTATTATTAGCCAATATTAACCATACATCAAAGCCAGATGGCTTCAACCAAGCCAAAGTATTGCTGCAGCAGGGTAGAGCAGAGCAATTAAGACATATGGCACTGCCTTTAAAGGGATGATGCTCTTTGCCACCCAGGCCTATGAGGGTTCTAATTAACACTGTGAGCTACTGCTAAAACCAACAAAAAGATCCAAATTACATTTAGTCTTGGATGGAATATAATATCTGTGCTGGCAGTCCACTGTTTGTGTTTTGACACGGGTTTTGACACAATTGGAAATAAGGTTTGATAGGTCCTGTTTGTTCTTACTCCTAAATCACTGCAGACAGTGACAGGAGCTGGAAAGTGAAAGCAACACCCTGGGAATACTAAGGATTTCCCTGCATACAGAAGTTTCACTGCTGTAAATGTAACTCAATTAAGTTTAGGCAAGTATTTATTCAGGGTTTCCCTAATATACAGTGATTTACAAGTGGCTGTTGTAGTTGTAAATTTTCACTTATGTTTGGAAGTGCAAGTCAAAGAGGCAATCGTGCACAGACTTAACTAAATTAGTGGGGAGAAAACCCTACTTTTCCTCCCACTGATATAACTTGGTCACAGACCAGTTCTAATACGGATGATATACGACCTTAAAAGTCTCATCTCATAAACTTTCTATTACCTGCTCTCTTCCAGCTTGTCAGGAGCTTTATTTTAAATATAATTATGGGTCTTAAAAAATATTAAGCTGCTCTTTTGGGGAGTCACAACACTACTTTGCCTTAAGTTAATAACCATACAAGTTGCAAGATCTTCCTCCTCCTGGGCCTTCTGCTCCACCACAAGGGGCAAGATTTCTTCAGACCTTGCTCTATTCAATTTTCAAAAGGCAGAAGTGCAACATCAGAACACTGTAACCTGCTATAATCACAATGCACTATCATGACACCAATGGTCATGACAAGTTTGTCCTTCTCCAAGTTTCTACAGAACACAGAGATGTCTTGGGCCACATGCTGGCTGGCAGAGATTAGCACACTGAAATTGGCACCATATAAACCTTTTTTCAAGAAGTCTAGAGCCTGCAGGGAAAAGAAAAGGAATGACAAGTCCTGAATTACAGCAGTTTAGAATATTTGTTCTAGTGCCTGCACACAGACATCAAGCTCAACAATTACTTCGCATTCAGCTCCACTCTAAAAGCTTTAATCTGCATATGGCTGCCTAAGCCACCAAGAATAATACTTGACTGATCACAACACTATTCCAAAAATCAAGTGTGAACAAGCACAGAGAAATAAACGAATCCAAGGATTTTCAGTGTAAATATGGTGGATATTTAACAGTGGGTTTTGCCCTGGCTGCCATGACAACAAACTGCATATTCAAGATCCAACATAATTGGATTAAATTAATGTTCTGTGTTGTCTTGAACTCACCTACTAGAGCCCTGTAGCTCAGAAAATTTTCTGTGTAATCCTTGGATACAGCAATACAGCATGACATACCAGTGCCCATCCAGTTCTCCCCATTCAGACCTGATGTGAGATCTTTTCAGAGACCTACATATTGGAGCTCCCTACTATGGCATTTCTGAGTTAGCAGAACGAGTACTTGTTTAGGCAGCACACAACGACTTCTTGAATTTATATTCTTACCTCTGCAGCTAAGTAGTTTCCAGTTGCCAAATGCTTAAACCTAAACAAGCTGTTCCATTGTCCTGCCCCTCCCCGGCAAGGGTCATGATGGACAACCTAAAGAAGACAGACCAGACTGAGATCACTGACAATTCTTACAGCTCATTCCAAATAAAAAATATGCTAACTACATAATTACAAATAGTCTACCTCAGAGAGGAATTCTGTGCTCACACTAAGGCCACAATAGGTGGCCACTTCCTACATTTATTTCTTAGCACATTTATTTATTACCATGCTCCTCCTAGTAATTACAATGTTTTCATTAATCTACTCCCTGCAAGCATGATGCATCAAATTTTGCTTCCAAGTGACATGTTGTGAATCTGGAGCTCAAGAAAGTATGTGGAGCTACACTTACATAGTCACTACTTAAAAGCAAAACTCAAACCCTCTTACACTGTGTCACCACTTACAACAGCTCTACTTTTGAGAACTCTAGGGGATTCTGATAAATTCATTCAAGTGATAAAATATCCCCACATAATTTGAAATACCCCAGGTTATTCATTTTTCCCCTTAACTGAGCTGTAGGTCATTTGCTACCTTCAAGCACAGCAGTGCCTGTCTCTCTTCAGGAGTAATCTCACACAAGTGCAATTTACTCTATGCCATACAAACCTTATTCAGACAAAAATCAACCATCTGCCTCAGTGAGGAGCTCTGTTTTAAACGCACAAAGTTTGTTTAGCACATAAGAACTTCCGGATGTAGGAGTTACATTCCTGTATAGCAAAGGTTTGAGACATAGCAGTTTCCTCAGTTAAAAAAATAAATCTATCTGCTAGTCACCTTCTCAAAATCACCCCCACTCAGCAACATCATCTTTATCCAGCCTAGCTTTAAGCAGATGTTGACGTGCCCTGTTGCAGAAGAATGGACTCAATCACCTTTGTGAGATTTCTTGTCAGTCGTGAATTTCAAATTTCTATATTGCACACAAAGTCTAACATAAACACTAAGAACTCACTCAAAATAGATGAGTGTCATTCGATTTTCTTCGATAAAACACCAAGCATCTCTTCAGTGCTCATCCTACACAAACAGCTTTATAAAATAATAATAGTCATGGGGAGGTGTATGATGATATCAAGAGGCTATGAATGATTCATGTTGTGGTAAAGTGTTTTTACTGAACCCTGGCCTTCAGGTCCTAAAATATTTATAAAAAGGATGAAAATACCTCTATTTCCCACAGTGCTTTAGAACTTGTTGCTGAAGTGGCTGACTGACGTAACGTAGTACGAAGAAATATGTGTTGCTTCTTCTCATATTCGTCACAGGTCAGAAACTTCTCTTGCTCTGCATGAAACAGCCTAACAACATCACCCTGAAGTAGTATGAAAAAGAAGCATCATTAAGTGGTAGGCAAAGCTGCCAGGCTCATCCTATAGATCTGTACTACCCTCCAGCAATGACACCATCGCTGACATGAAGAAAACAATTACTAGCTTCCTACAGCTGGGACCAGGCGCCGAGCATAAAATCTCAGCACTGAGTCTGGAAATCAAATGAGATGGTTCCATCCTGCAGGAGACCCATGCACTTTGGTGAAAACAACTTGTTTTGGCACACTGCAGTGAATAGTGGGCAACAATTCACCTAAAGGTGATTTTTAATTCTACCTAACTACTAAACTTTTTTTTTTTCTAATCTCTCTTAGTATTTAGAAAAAGTGAACACATTTTTCTATCATACTATCTCATCTCTTCTACTCTGCAACAAAAACAATGTCCCCCTCTCTATTTCTTCTGTTGGCATAATTTTTGCATCCTTCTGCCTCTACCCAAGGCTTGAAACACTATCCCCAAATGGATTTACACAGATATACCATTTTACCTTTCAAATTCTTCCTCAGAAACTTGATACCTACTGAAAAATAGCCAGTTGATAATTACTTATTAAGGTACAGGTGAGGATAAAAGAGATTTTCTGCTTTAAAATGAAAACATAAATGATCTCAGGGAGTGACCTGGAGGCACGAAGCTGTGCAGTCTCTCACCATTTAAAGCTACATTGTCTTATTACAGCTATTGTCATCTTTCATGCCTCACTCTTTTGTTATACTGACTTCTAGGATCTTGGCCTAAACAGAAGGGTCACAGCTGTTCTGTACAGAGCCCTCATTATTCTAGGGTTGAACTTCAACTCTTCTCATGGATCCTCAGTTGACTCTGGGAGGGGAAAGGGGCTGGAAGCCAACACAATCTGGATAATTTCACTTAGTAAGGTAGTGGCAGAAAGGAAAAACATTCTGGCAGTTGTAGGGATCCTCAACAGCTCCATAAAGTCCTCATTTCTTCTTCTACTCACCATGTCATTTTTCTCTACAGTCACATACAGCATGATTTTTTCAGAGTGACAAAAAATAAATGTAAAAATCCTACTTACACCTTTCAGTACATCATCTCGGTAACTACTGAATTTCATGAACAAAGTTATTTTCCAGCTTGTGTTACAGTTGACAGCATTTACCTTTGGGGGGAAAAAAAGACAAAACACACCACCATCATTAGAGTCTTAAGATAGGTTCTTTTCTCTTTGAGACATTTTATTCTTCTAAAAGACCACACCACATCCAGGATGGCAGGGGACATGGCTTTGCTACACATTTCCTAACAGTTTGTTTGCACAGTTCCTAATATGGGTCCTGAAGTTCTCAAGTGTTAATAATAATGATGTTGGAGATGATTCAGTGGGCAGAATGCTACTTTGTCTGTTGACAGCCTACCACAGACAACCTAAAGAGCCTGTGGAAGAGGACTTACACATCAGTGGGAATTTCAGACACTCAAGCAAACCTCACCAAGCTTTCAGTGTCAGGGAGAGCTGTGCCAAGAATATCTCATCTTGTTTTTTTGAGGCCAAGCTGGAATCAAGAATTAATACTAGCATCTAGACCACAGTGGGTTCTGGTTACCAGTAAAGAACAACATATAATACATCTCAGATCAGCAGTTACCCCTCCTCCCTCCACTGAACTCACCTCTTTGCAGCCTGGGTTATCTAGAAGCTCAATGTTGCTAGCATGTAAAGGCTGCCCTGCATTGACTGGCATGAGAACAACTTTATCTCCCACAACAACCTGGAAGTCAGAAATAAAATGCAATTTAGACCTTTGTAATTAACCAATAAAATGAAGTAATGTTACATTTTTAGAAAATTATTCAAATACATGCTCTAGGAATGGCACTCAGTGAATTTACTTGCAGACAGTTCACACACCAGCTTTGTTTGCCCATGCCTCTGTAATTGCTTGGGTGCAAGATTTCAATGCTAATGAATCCTTGCATTCTCAGTAAGCATGTCACTCAGTTCAGCAGAAACTCAGGAACATGAAATAGATACAAAACTATGAATTCAAACCTGTTCAGTTCATCTAAAAGTTACTTTAACTACTCTTTATCCCACTTATAATGCCAGCCAAAAGGCAGAGAAAGCTTAGAAAACAATCTGTAGTCAGAAAGCAAGAGTCTTTTCCCTCCCTTGCTATCAGTTAACTTTCTCCCATCAATATGTCTTCTATTTCACAAAAGCCCTGAAAATTTGCCTGTGACAAGACTTCTTCAGCCCAGTGACTTCCCAACTCTGTGGACCATCTTCTGTCAAATGTCACAGCAAGCTCAGCAGTTCTGCAATTTAGACTGTATGACAGAAATCTGGAAGGGAAAATAAATCACTGGAAATTCAGAGAGAGGCAAACATTTGGTGTTTGGAGCTCAGCAGAGGCAGCAGGTACATCAGCTGAGGGACCATCTCTCTATGGGAGGAATTCCTAGTTGACTTGCTGCAAGCAAATTCCCATGCCCTTTCAATTCTTTACCTATATGGACAGGGAAAAACAATATATGAAAATGTCTTTGACTTAAAAAGTGCTTGAGACATGCCAGTTCAATTCATACCTGGGAGGGGAGATAAATGAATAATTGGGGGGGAATCAATTCACATAGATTGGTTGGCACTGGGTCCTGATTTGTTTACGAAGATCAGAGCAGTACTAAGCACATATACATGAAGAAAAGTGACTACATGTAAATTTTGCTATATGAAATGCTGCACAAGCCATGCTTTCTTTTGGAACACAAATAAATAAAAATGCTTTCTGCATTGATCAGCACATATCCTATGAAAAAGCAAAGTCCAATTCAGCCTCGCGTAACTTCAACGCAGGTGAATTTGGCCCACTTATTGCAGTGGTGAAAAAGAAGGTTGCCTGCTCTTTACTAACACAGCTAAAATAAACAATAGCAAAAGACAGTGTCATCATGCTCAGACTACATGTGGAAATCCTATTTGATCCAAGTAATGTGAAAAAGTTCCCTAATGGAACCAAAATAACAACCAGATGCCTGTAAGATACATGATGCAAAACATTCCTGCATGCCATGCTTCACACAGACATTACTTACAGCCCATTTTAAGAAGTTATGACCAGACAATTCATTACTCAAAAAACCATCAGGCTTGTTTCCTGCAAAGTGGAATCATGACTTCAAAATTATTGCAAGTACACCAGAACTATAATAACTTAATTACCAAGAGAGTATGTCATTGAGCATCTTATTTAACAAGGGAGGAAAAAAGAAAAAAAAAAAAAGAAGAAAAAAAAAAAGGAGGGGAAGGGAGAAGGTATCTTTGAATGCAAGCCTGTGACTATCATGGAATTAATCAGAGGAAAGGAGATATACACAGCTACTCTGCTGTAAGCACACACTCAAGGAAGAACTGTTATGTAGTGGTCATGGTTTCTATCTCAGTCTCCTAACCTGCTCCATGCCCACATCAATAACCTGCCCTCACTGCTAGCCACCTTTGCCAGCTGCCACAGAAGCAACAACATACCCTATGTCATTTTCCTTTCTCATTTTTCTTCTTGCTTCACATTTCCATAGATGTTTGGGAAGGAAGGGACAATTCACAGTACTTGTTTCCTATACACCCTCCACCAGTGACACAGAAAACAAAAGCAAAGCGAAGAGAGAATCACGTTCTGTTACAGAGCGCTGCCTAGGAGAAGCTCCAGGTCTGCTCTTTTGAGTTCCTCTCATTCCCTATCCCTATTTCTGTCTTCAAATAGTGCCCCAGCATGCCCAAAACACCAGAAGCAGAGCACTCGCATGCTCACAGGACCATATTTGTGCCTGCAGAATTGTATTATATGGAGATGATAGAAGATAGAGCAACGTTTTCCCACGGTTTTGCTCAGTAAAAGTAAAATTTGACATCAGCTTTCTCCTCTTCCTTAGCCACCCCTGGGCACAGCCAGTGACAGTATGCTGTAGAAAATCAGTGGATAATAGCTTGACACACCTCTAGGACTTCTTCTTTACATCTAGACATTAATTTGCTAAAGTTGCATCAGACACACAGCTTTTGAGGATTTAATTCTTGATTCCTTTGACAAAACTGTTACCCATTATGGTCTAGATAAGAAACTTCTGGAGAACTATTACATTCATAGTGAAACCAATAAGAATTCAGCTTTGGAATTCAAGATGAACCTACAAGGTCCTTCTGTCTTGGATGCAGTGGAGTTCTTCCCACACAAGGTAATTTCTAAATTCATGCAGCCCTACTTGTCTATGTCTTGATGGAGAGGGGACATTTAGAGTGCAATGAGCCACAAGAAAAGCTGTCTGCAGCTTTTGCTTCTGGGTGGGGGACCAGTACTGGCACCATTTAGAGCGACTGCATCATTGGTATAAACTCAGCAAGCCCTCCACATCTACCCCCCAACCAAGGAGTAGGAGCAAATACTCTAGCAGAGGTGTAGTAGATCACAAAGACTGGCAGTTACAAAAGGCTTTATTAGCTGTGAAGGTACAGTAACAGTGGTTTCAGTTTGCACTAACTATCCAAGTATGTTACTGGGCACACCAAAGGCTCTACTGCTCCATCTCCGCTGCTTTTATGTTATAACCACATCTGCCAGTGGCACTGCTGACGCACTTAAAAGATCATGAAGATTAACAGAACTTTCCCACAGATGGTTGGGCATTTCCCAAGTCTGAGACCACCCCCCTTGGCATGCTGCAAGATTAAGCTTTCAAACCACTACAGTGGCAGAAATCTGAAAGTGCAACCCACATCAAGCTAATCTGGCTATCAGTGCACGTTTCGCTATTTAGTCTAAATGGAACCAGCTTCAGCCTTCATCAGGCACAACTTCTACTGAAGGAAAGCAGGTATATCTTTAGCAAAAGTCTGCATAAAATCTTACAGTTATGCAAATGATTGTAAATTTTCAGCCTTATGTTTTCATTACTTTCATTGACTTGTATAACTAATCAGTTGCTAACGAAGCTAAGGCAACCCCATTCAGAAAAATAACTTTAAAAATATTTCACACAGCTAAACTTACCAGAAGTTACACATATTACTTCCTACATCACAGCTTCCACCAGACTAAACCATTTTATTTTCTTTTAGGATACATGGCATACTTGAATCTACCTGTCCTGGGTTATCTGACACAGTAGCAGTCATCCACGTAGTAATTCAATACCCACGTATGCTGTTCTAAAGACTTTCTAACATATGTTTTCTTAGGGAATTTCCTCATTATAGCACAAAAACTAAAAAACACTCCCAAGTTTCCCAACAGAATAAAGACCTGATATACCAAGCTAACTCCATGCACCAAATTGTCAGAAAGAGAAAAGTATACAAAAAAAGAGAAGTCCTTTAAAAGCAAACCCAGTGAGTAGGCAAATTTGCCCCAGCTTCTTTGGTATGAGGTGCTTTGTAGATGAGTGCCCCAGAAACTAGCCTTTTAATGGACACATGTCCAGGAGTAACTGAGAAGGAAGGAGCAGGGTACAGGGCTGGAGTCTTTCTCCCCCTGCAAGAGGCAAACGAGCTATTTCTCCCATTGCTTGCTGATCCTGTTCCCTTTACAACAGCTGCCTCACTTCTGTAACTGTTGAAGGGGTGGAAACGTGCCACAGCAATTAAGAGGAAGCTACCAAAGGCCTAATGTTTAGCACTGGAAGTTTGTAAAGAAAGTTATCAGATCTGTTTGAACCTGGTAGAAAGGAGGAAAGACTTGGGTCCCGAGACTTCCCTCTGTAAAATATAATGGCAAGCTCCCAGCTCTCAAAGACAACATCTGGTGATAGAAAGTGAGCAGCAGGCAGGTTCCAAAATAAGCCATTATGTTAGGAGTAAATCTGAGAGTTTACCACACAGCCCTCGTAGCTCAGAGCCTGTCAAATACAGCCCCACTGGAAGCAAACTGGGTGAGAGGTCTGTGGAGTGGGATGTTACAGCAATCACTGCAATGATTTGCAAACTTTTTAGACCAGCAAAACCACTTCCAAACTCTTGTGTGCCCACAGTAGTGTAACATGGAATAAAAAAAACTCTGCAGTACTGAGGATGACTAATAAGGCTTTTGCTGCTCTCAGCTGTAAGGACCCACAATGGCTTTACAGATCATGAACTGGGAATCCCAGGTTCTCACTCTGGAGAACATGATATGCACCTATTTCCCAGGAATGAGGGCATGAGAAATCAAAAAGATGCTGAACTTACGTTATTCCAAGAAACTAAGCCAAGAATTTCACCTTTTTTTCTTCCCAAAAAGAGCATACCAGGTCCATGTTTGTTCCACACTTCCCCAGCTGAAAAGCCATGCAGAGGTGCCCCTCAGGGCTACTCATGCTTGCTGCTTTTCTTTGCAAAAGGCTCAGGGAAAAAGGGATCTTTTCACATACCCTTCTGATCACTGTGTAGAACAGAGAAAGACTATGACTTTAGGGACTTCTGACCAGGAGCTGAGAATGCAGTACTGCCCCTCCCCACAACTGATTGCCAAAAGAAGCTACAAGAAACCACACTCATCCTGGATAGCATTCCAAGAGCTGGGTAACCACAAAGTTAATTAGAGAAAATACATGTCTGAGATCTTGAGAGGGCTCTTCCACTGATTACTTCACAGGGGAGAGTGGCCAAACATTCCCAGCCAGGTCTACAGCATAAAATCACACACGTGCATCATGTGGCCATCCCAGAGGCAGATCTGAGTTTTCCACAGCAGGCATTTAACCAAGCCACAGGTGACTGAATGAAGAACTGAGTTTTGATCTCATGGCGTAACTCAGATCTGCAGCCAAGAGCACTCCTATATATTCTTCCTCTTAACAATATCCAAGACTCCTACTGAAACCTACCCAGAAAAGACCCACCAGACTATCCAACCCAGTTCCAATCAGACCCACCAGACTATCCAACCCAGTTCCAATCATAGATGCCACTGTCACATTGAGGGGGGATAAAAATTTAAAGAAAGCTGATGCATTTCCTAGAAATGTTGAAGAAACAGTCTTGAAAAAAACGTTGCCCAGAATATTTACAGTTTTTTACTCTGCTGTGAACTATGGCTTATTGTCAGCTTTGTAAACCTGCAGACAGCAGGTGCACTTAACAAAGGTCCCCCAACACAGGTCAGCAGAGGCTTGGATGAATGTGGCAATTCCAGATTCCAGACCATATAATTTGGTAACACTTTCTAGTTATACATTAAAGCTAATAGTCCCAAGCACTGTTTGTTTGCTATTTTCTGAACTTAATTAATTAGGATTTATGACAGTAGCAAAGAAATCAGATGTCTTCTGGAAACTTTCTGCCTTCTCCCTCTTCCACATACAGTACTTCCACTTACATTGTCACCTTCACTCCTCAGTTTCCAGAATGGCTGGATATAAAACCAGGATCCCTCGTTCCCTGCAGCATCCAGAGACACCCGCATAGCGTTCTTCTCCAGCAGAGCTGGCAACCTCTTATTGACTGTGAGGTACTTGTTACTTTTTATGTGCAGTAGCTGTGAACAAAGAGTAATTTAAAAAATTAGTGTTGCTTCTTCTCCTTTCACTTAAAAGAGAAGGCACAAGCTTTCCCACTGCAGTGGTTTTTCGTAACATACACCAAGACAAAATGAAACTAGAAGAGAGTTATCAAAGTACACTGCAGCTCAGGAAGACAGATGCTGCACCTCAGACTGAGAGAAAACTGCCAGCAATGAATTTTACACTATATACTACACTTGTAGGGCAAGGGTCCATTAACAGTGTTACCTTCAGGAATTTAATTCATTACCGGAAAGTTGTACTCTAACTTCTGTCTTGTTTATATGTCATGAAGTACAAATTACTCCAGTGATTTAAAAGGAGCTGCACAGCACCTCTATAATATGATTTTGAAATAAATCTTGAAAGTAACACATATTTACATTCAGATTCTAAACTGCAGCAGCAAAAATTACACATAACATTTATATTATGACATATTATTTAAACATGAATATGCAGCACTTCTGGTAGGTTTTAAGACAGACAAAAAAACACAATATTGTAAACTTCACCAAGTTCTGTTTACCTGACCCTTAACAACCCAGATTACAGTGGCTAGTTTCATTTTCACTGTAACCTTGAAAAGAAACAACTGTCTACTTTCCAGCTCTGAGAGAAGACAGGCAGATTTCAATAGGTTTACCTGTATGACGTTGCTATATTTTACAATTTCACCCAACAGCTTTCTGTTCTCACTTTCGTTCTGCTTTTGTTCCAGTTCTGCTGCATGCTGCAAGAGAACGATTACTTCTTTAAACTCAATCAGTACTGGCACACAGCTAGTGTAAAAAAGGAAATGGTATCACATTTAAAATGTTTCCTCCAACCTGCAAGTGTTACTGCACTGAAAATATTAGCACCTGAATCCTGCTGCGGAATGATTTTCTGAACTATAATCACCTAGACCCTGTGTAATGATTCTGGCTTTTTATTGTCTGAAATAGAAACTCAAGTCACAATTTATGGATCACACCTGTGATGCATGCTATTTTAAAAACTTTCAAGCACAAAAAATAATTCCAGGTGCTTTATTTCATTATGGAAGAGGAAAAAGGCCTATGATTAGCTTCTCCCTGTCACCATTCCTTTTACTTGTTGGGTTTTGAATTGCATAGAAATACATCTACCTTATAGATAACAAATCTAGTAGGTCACACACTGCAAAACCAAGGCTAAGCACAATAGCCTGGGTCAAGCAGTCACAGAGCAAATTCTCAGCTCCTAGCTCTAATTGCTGTGCAGCTAGCTCTAGCCACACTCCATGTACCTTCCTTGCTTTTTTTAATGGGAAGCACTGGAAGCTTCTCCACTGCACAGGAAACTATCAGCCAGGTTTAATAAGCCCTTGTGTTCACTTCGTCTTAAGCATTCAATTGTAACATAAGGCCAGCTCATTTTCAGAGGGAGAGAAGTTGTTCCATCCACAGGGTACAGAATCTGCCCAGTGCTTCAGAGAAGAATCACCTAGACTGAACACAAAGACAACTGTAATTCTGAGGAATTTCCAGACTAGAGCATCGAAAACACCTCTTTGACCACCCCTCTGCCTAACTCCTGGAAAGGACTTCTAAAATACTAGCATGGCTTAAACCTGGGCCTACTCCTCATTTTAGCAACTTCATTTCTACTTTGTAAAAGTTCTGAAAGCAGTATTTTGCATATAGTAAAGGCATAACCCCCAGCCCAAAGCAAGATAAAAACGAGGTCAGGGCAAGTAAATGCCAGCCAGGAGGTAGGAGAGCTAAGGAAAATACAAAGTTCCTATGATGGCATAATAATACCCACCACAGTGGTTCCCAAGGCACTTGCTATTATTCCTTCTTGTTCTTTTGTAATTCTACAGCCTGCAGATTGAGATAAGATTACAAACACAGATGTGTCTTACTTGAAGTTTCTTCAACAGTGCTGCTTCTGTATGGTTTCCTTGTTTGGCTTGCTTGGCTTTCCAGTACTGCTTCTGGGCTGAATATCGGTTCATAGGACACACCTTGAAAAGGCAATCTGTGGAAGAAAAAAAAAAAGACTCCTAGGGAATGCTGAAAGACACTTCCTTCATTTGTAAGTATGTTTTCATTGGTTTTCTTTTTCCACAAATGTCTAGATACCAGCGTTCATAAACACAGTCACGGAACAGTTTAATAGCAATGATACCACAACCAGGGGTGGCAGAACATCTGAGTTAAACCTAAAGCCTTCAATGCTCCAGACATGCCTCCTCATTGCAAACAACCTCTGCAAGAGTCCCATGCTGTATGGCTGCTACATGCATAACTCCCTGCTGCTTTATTAGTGCTCTTTGCTGCAGCACAAGGTTGCAGATGCACTGTTTGAAGGCATGAAAAAACAGTCCTGCTTTCTGTACACCATACATCTGGCTGTCCTGCTGA
>NW_009954317.1:1129755-1170930 GCF_000747805.2 Chaetura pelagica | reverse complement strand
ACAGTGTTTGGGCCTATATTCCCTTTCACTAAGACTGACTGAAAAAAAACCTAACAGTAAGAACAACAGTGACACAAACTGAACACCACCACAATCCAACAGACCAGGCAAAAAATGGGTAAGGAGGGAGGGAAGGCCATTCAAGAGAAATCTCCAAAGCAGGGTGGCCATGAAAATTACAATAGAGGAAGAGGTGCACCCTGAGGGGACTGCAGCCCACAGGGTAGACAGGGAGCAAAAAAGGAAGAACAGTAAAGAAAATCTGCACCATGCCCTCATCCCCTTGCCATGGGGACCCTGTGCAGTGAGGGGGCTGGGAACCAAGAAGGGTGCACCAAGAGGTGCTTCTAGAAGTGCTTGCTCAATTGTTCATCGGTATCTCCCAGTATTGGAATCAAGAACTGAAAATTAATGTTAATTTGCAGTAAACTAAATTCTGTTAAATTCCCTGACTCGAGACTTCGTGGGTTTTTTTGGGCCCATGACAGTCCTGTGAACTAGAAATAGAGGCTCACAATTCACCCAAATCTGACTGCTTTTAAAGGGATAAATGATATCTAAACTTGCATGGTCTTGACAACCAGCTTCTCTAAAAGCTAGGCTTCAAAGACCTTTTACTTAGCAAATGTTGGTAATTGTCCTTTCACACCCCACATGTATCAGATGGCAAGAGGAAGGGACAGGAAAGTATTAATTAACAAGCAGAGTTTTGCTGTAAGACTGGTAAGATCATACAAGACTACACGTGTATTTTAGTGTGAAACTCTTCTCCAACGTGGGTTGCAATTTAGACGTGTCAAAGGAAGATCCATCCCAAATTATTAGCCCTCCATATTTAACTGCCACAGCCAGCCAAACACTCTCTAAGGAGTAATCCACCCTCAGAGGAGAATGATCTCAAAAGAATTTCCTCCCTGCTCCATGCCACAGTATCAGGAAGGCAGAAACAGGAGGGCAGCAAGTATTCCTACCTGATTCCCAGTCACCCAACTGTGGCACAAGATAGAGCTGGATAACAGCAGAAATATATCCTACTAAGAAGAGGTTTTGCCCCACGGCTGGATTAAGAATAAGGAAGTTCCTCTACTGATCTCACAAGCATACCCCAGAATTGGCAACTTTGCTTCTTTGATGGTCATCAGGCAACTTTCTCACAAAGAAGAGGCTCTGCAACACCACTGGAAATACACACTGCACAGAATATGGCACAGACAGTGCTCCTCACAAAAATACAGAAAAGAAAAAGAGGAAAACAAACATGCTAGCTCTATGTGAGCAAGCGGAAGTGCTTATTTACCACTGCACTCAACACAGTTAATGGCATACACATCACACACAACAGAATAATCTGAAAACAGTCCCCTCTACCTTCAGCTCTCCTACGGCCTTGTCCAAAATTAGTTCCTTTCCAACAGCACTGTACAGTCACCCTTATCTCTGTTATCAAAGATACTGCAATATGAAATAGCAACTGCAATATCAACACTAAGTACACACTCCAGTTACATGCTGGATCAATGTGTGGATAACCCTGTTAGATTTACCAACCTTGCATGTCATTTTTAAATACAGTGTAATCTCGTCATTCACCCATTACTGCCTCAACAACATCAGCAGGGGAAGCTATAGGG
This sequence comes from Chaetura pelagica, assembly GCF_000747805.2. NCBI lineage: Eukaryota > Metazoa > Chordata > Aves > Apodiformes > Apodidae > Chaetura > Chaetura pelagica. The sequence goes on along the minus strand of NW_009954317.1, from coordinate 1,169,299 downwards.
AACTAGCCCAACATCATGATCCGGGTTTTTAACCACTGAGTCAGGTCAGCAGCAGTTTCTATTTTACAGTGCTGTCCTACTCACTATCAAATTCCCAGAGCAAGTTTAACATCTGCAGTTGCTAACTACCTAGGACTTATTCCGGCTCTACAATCCACAATAGACCAAATGCGAAATCCCATCTATCATACACGTGATGAGAAAAGTTTCCTAACTGTTCCACCCTGATGAGTAGAACTTCAAGTGTCAAACTCACAGCTTCTCTATAGAAGATGCTAGACACCAAAGCAGAGCCTCTTCCCTTTCTCAGCACTGTCAATCTACACTATTTCACACAAGGAGGAAGAGGAGGAGATTCAGCTCCTGTTACGAGATTCGCTCTGCATATCCTCCAACATCCCCATCTTGTCACAGGCTGAGAGGAGTTACTGACACCACGCTACGGTAGGAACACCTCTTTTAATGCAACAGGAGAAGGAAGGGAAATCTAGTGGGAAGACTAGCCTTGCCTTTCCCAAGTAAAAACGAGCACACGTGACTTAAAAACAGGCAGCACTCTCAATGACAATCAGACCCAGCTAAACACAGCTATCTGGTTTTAGTGCTGGCAAAACCACTGAAGATCGTGCCGCACGTTCCTCTCCCTGCCCGAGCCCCCAGAGCTAGCATTTTGTGACACTGCTGCCTCTCAAGCCACGAACTAAGCTCCAACACTTTTAGTTCTGCAGATGCACCATCTGGCCTCTCACATACTGACCATCATTAAACCAGGCTTCCCATTGCATTGACTGTTCCCTTCACAGCAACTGATCTTCCTCTGCAATTTGTAGCAGCAAAGCTTGTTCATACAAAAACACGGCCAGTGGTAGAACCTTCCTTGGCACTGACCCAAAGCCCTCAGTGATACGCTTCCTAATCACAGCCCTGAGCTGTTCCTAGGAGAAAGGGTTACAAATCTTTATCAAAGCAAACCTAGCCTTGCAAAGGTGTCCACTTTCATTTCAAAGGGGAGCATTTACAATGAGAACTATATCCCACAACCTAGAGTAGGTAACTTTTACAATATTCTGGACACCGAGAAGGAAAAAAAAGACTCCAGTGTTACAATACACTGTGTACTGTTAAAACATATTGTATGTTCTACAGGATTTTACTTTGAGTATCAGGATTTCAGCTCGTAAGACAAGAAGTCTGCTATTATTTCCTGTAACAATCTATAATTAACGTGCCTCCTCAGAAGACTTAATTAAACACTTCTGTCTCTGAAGTAACAATATCTTCTTTTTATAGGACCAGTCTTCATTTCTCAGTTACTCCCCACACATCCTGCTACTTCAGTAAACACACCACTTCCCATCCTCACCCAGTCTTGAAGCACAGTGCAGAGAAATGGGAGATGTACACAGATGTGAAGTCACCACGGCGTGGGCCTGAACTTCTCCTTATGAGAGTTCTCCAAGAAAAGGGAACGTGGAGCAGGCACTAGATAACCTCAGGCACCACAAACCCCTGTCTGAAACCATGCTGCACAGCACAGCTCTTCTGACTTCCACTCTAGTGCTTCAGAAGTTGAATTACAAATTATTGTGTTTTTTTATCAGTATTATCTCAATTTTATTTTCTTCACTTTACAGACTAAAAAAAAAGTCATATACTTTGTTTCCAGACAAGCTTTTCTCCTTTTATTTTTTTTTTTAAAGATTCCAGATACATTAAACACAGGTCATCTAATTATTTTTTCTTGGGGTTGTTTTTTTTTTTCCACTTACTTTTATTAGACTTAAAATAGGATACCATACAAATTCAAGCTTTGTGGTGCTAAACATCAGGAGGGGGAAAAAAGCAGTGCCTGCCCCAGAACAGATACATTTTAAATAAACAGGAAAAAACAGAAACTCAGGCATAAAATCATAAAGCAACTTTCCAGCACACACAGTAGATCAAAAGCTCAGCCCTCCCAAAGGTCAGTCTAGCAACACATTCATGAGACAAACTGTCTCTTCTAACTTCTCCAGACTTTCTCAGATAGCCCTAGTTTATGACTCATTACTTTACAGAGTTTTACATAAATGCTTCTCTTCCTGAGGACACTAATTAAGTAGGCACTATCAAAGGTAAACAAATAGCTTTAAATAAAATAGCTGAAAAGGTATCAGCCAGTTTCACTTATTAAACTTCCATGCATTCAACTTCTGCACTTTCATCAGTTTTTTCATACCAACAAAACCTTTCAGACAAAATTTCAATTCCTTGTGCACCAAATGAAAATGGAGAAAACAAGAAACACTGCCTGAACCAACCTGCAAACATTTTTAAAGCAATAAAAATCACTTCAGTTATCTTTACAAAATGGAAAAAAGAGAAAAAGAAAGCGCTCTCCCCGGTCACACTCCAGGCTTAGCCTGCCACACTGCACCTTGACTTAGTAGAAAGCAAGAAAATATGATAAATTATCAGTGTGGAGACACACTTATGGGGGGGGAAATGACATTTATTAATGAGAACAATCAAAAGACAGAAAGCAGCAACTCCCATAGTACGGGAGAACAATCCACAGAGGACGCACTCAGCGCCAAACCAACCGTCTGCCTGAGCCTGCCAACGTGCACAGAACATGAGGCTTCAAAAGGCAACATTGGGTGGAAGAATCACACACAGCACATCCTCTAAGCAAAGAGCAACTACACTCAGGAAGCCTGAAAAGGAAAATAACTCATATTATGCCTTTTATACGTCTTTTGATATTGGATAAAGATGGCTTAGAACAACGCTAGTCAGATGCTTTGTCTCCCCATACCCCCTTGTTTATTTTTTTTAAATGTTAAAAATTTAAACCTTGCTGACCATGGAAGATTTTCCATGATTTGCAGAACTAGAGATTTATCACATGGCTTTACTTAAACCAGTAGGCTGACAAATGGGTAAGGGGAAGTCACAGGGCTATAAAATAACAGTTTGCATAAATATATGTGCTTTGAAAAAAAAATACAAGAAGGTAAAAAAAAGAGCTGAAGTGAGAATGAAAAGGGAGGAAGGAATGCAAGGGAGCAAGGAGTTGGGCAATAGAGAGTCCTAAGGAGGGCAAGAGAGGGCAAACAGGAGTCTGTGAGGATAATGAAAGCAATTATGAAACTGAGAGAAACATAAATAAAACAAAGGCAAACCAAAACTATGTAGCAGAAGGCAAGTACCAAGGAAAATGGCAGACAGCAGATAAAAGGGTAGGAGCAGGAAAGGAAAGACAACAGAGAAACACAGTGGAAGGAAGAGAAGAGGAAAGAACACTCAGAGAAAGTAGAACAGACTAAGAATTGACAGACAGGCAAGAGGGAGATATCTAGGAACATGAGTTTCATTGCAGATATCTTAAGAAAAAAGGGTATCAAATGTAGGAAAGTTTAAATCAGTTTAAGAACTTAACTCATTTTACATTTAAAATATAAGACAGACTGACACTCCTTTTTCAGGGTTGCTAAATTTGACCAACAAGCAGGTCTTCTATGTGCTATTTTACACGTTGGAAGCTGACAGTGTTTCCCCCTGGAGATAACAGTGTCAAGCTGAAGTGTGTTTAAGGTTACAGTCTAAGAAACCTTGCCATTCTGTTGCCCATGACCCAACTTTCCTGCAGCAAGGTGAGCATTTCCATCACAGCACTAAGTGCTTTAGCTCTCACTAGCTTCAGTTAGAATGAGGACAAGAAGCACCTGGCTTGATCAGTCCCTTAACTCATCTGCAAAACAGTAAACAGACTTCAGGAAACACACGTGGGACCAAATTCTGCCCTCCTTTGCACTGATGCAAATCTGAATATGCACATTGATGAACACAGCCATTCGAAGTTCATTCCAACGTGACTGAAGAAATCTGGCTCACAGCTTCTTCCTAGGGACACAAAAGGACACGCAACTACAGCTTTCCCTAGCTTTACAATACTCCATTTTGTAGAATGTTTGGAAACAACTAGAATAGCTGCCACCCACTCAAACAAAGTAAACACATAACAAAACCGGAACTGCTATTTTGAGACACCTCGTTACGTAGGTTCAGGCCAACAGCTTCAGTGCCTAAATTTGATCTCTGAGTGAACTCTGTGGGAGGGATACAATTAGTCAAAAAACACAACCTTTTTTTTCCTGTTGGGTTGATAAAATACTACCAAAAAATAGCAAACACAGTCCTCTGATCTTAATTTTCAGAGTCAGTCCTTGGAATATAAACATCTGGTTAGAAACATGCCTTTCTCATACTACTTTGACTCGCAGGTCATGCTCTAACCTCAAATCAACGCCAGTTCAGCTACCCGTGATAAAAACAGTGTAAACCATACAGACAGCAGTTCCTTTGACTAAAGAGGCCCTACTCTTCCTGCTGTCAGATGCTAATTTTAGTTGCTTTTGTCTAATCATTCAATTAATCAATCATGATTAAGTTGTCTTTTTATGTCAAGAAGCTACTTAAAGCATTTTTGTTTATTTTATTCACTTTCCTATTGTGATTGAATGCTACTTCCCAGAAGATTCTTTGAGGGGGGAGGAAATTTGGGTTTTTTGCTTACTTTTCTTGCTTATAAGAACAACATTTAGCAACTCCATTGCCTCAGTGCTCTTGAGCAGAGCTAATAAATTTAACAAAATATTGCAGAGATGTGCTTGTTGTTGTTGTCATAATACAGACAGCTCCATGGTAGGACGCACTAAATCCCAATGAGACAGAAAGCTTCTGTTGTATTCACAGCAAAAACCCAGCTATTCCCACACTCAGAATTTGACTTGTAAGATGAAGGAGAAAATAACCAAATTATGGCTTTATCTTTGCTGCAGCCATTCTCTTGACTGCCATTGTGTACACATACCTGAAGCAGCATGAGTATGCTATTAGATGCTAGCTGGGGCCCCTAACAATATAGCCATTATGTTACTGCATGGTGGGTTGCATTTATTAAGGCAACAAACCTCATTTTGTCACTACCATAGCTTCTTCTACAGATGTTGCAGTTCATCCAAAGTTGCATGCTATCACAATGCTAGCAACATCACAAAGCAAGACACTTCAACATTATGTCAGATATGTTTGCACCAGAAGGAGGCAAAGGAATGACAGGGAGGGAGGCTGCTGTGGCCAAAGGGAGCTAACAGGCAGCAGTGAGAAGGAACATAGCCAGTAACAAGTTTTGGGGCAGGAAGGGAAAGGGAGAAGAGGGTAACCCAAAGAAGTGGAGGATCTGAGTTAGCGGAAAGGACAGATGTTGAGGGGAAGAGGCTGCAGAGGCAACTAAAGAGATGTGTTATGCAAGCAACAGACCAAAGGTTGCTATAGGGGACAGAGCCAAAAGTGTCAACAGGTAAGACAAAACTTTCCCCTGCAGAAGCCGAGAGGTAACTCAGGAGTTTAGTCCTTGCAGTCCCCCAGCAGCAAACACGTGTATGTCTATTTTGTCTCATCCCCTTCTGACATCTGACCTACATGCACAGGCCCTACTGCCACCACCAATGGCATGCCATTAGTGCTGAGTATTCGGTAACCTTTTGCCCTGGATCAGAGTGCCTGGACTTTCTTGATGCTGTTGAAATAATTTTATTTTTTTTAAGAAAACTCAACACAGAACACTCAACTTTTTCCTTCTTTGCCTTTCCAAGTTAGGAAAGAAGATCACAGAACTATGATAAAAGAACTCTACTGTACTGAAGTTATAAAATCAAGCCCTCAAACATCAGACAATGAAAAAATGAAGGTTGCCTCTTAAAGTTCTGTTCAGCTCCTTGATTCTAGGCATTTGGATGTATTCTGCAATTCTACTATCACATGCAAATCTTTCCAGTGACCCTGTCTCATCTAGTAAACCTGGGCATGTTCTACTTTGAGAATGTATATGGGTGGTGAAGTGGCAGAAATTCTGTCCAAAGAATCCCCACCTGAAGTTTTGTGCAACCTAGAAGCTGTGAATTAGATATACATTCGCAGGCAGTGAGAGGATGGAATCACAGGTAGCCTGAAAGCCACCCTGGAGAACTAGATGCTATCCCTACCTCTGCTGTAAAGTTATTCCATGACATCACACAAGTAACTGAAATTTTTTACTATTAGTTTCTAAGTACACATCCTCACTTTCTCAACTTCCAAAATCTGCTGATGTCCTGAAAGCTCACAGCTGGAACTGGAACCAACTGGTCATATTTCCTGAATATATAATGGAAAAAAATCTTGAATACTTTAGGAAAGCAGAACGTCAGTCTCTCAATGTTCTAAATGCAACTTTTTTTGCATTAATAGAATATACATACCACAGTATAATAAATACTGGAAGTTTAAAAATGTCAGTGCAACCCCTTGAGCTAGATACAGGCTGCTGTGAAATGCACCTCCCTTGCTCTAAACCAGGAAAACTGTAACTGTCTTTATCTGGTAAAAGGTGTGAATCTAAGCCCATTTATGATAAAAGAGGTCTGAATTAGGCTAGTAAGGCTCTACTTTGGCACAGCCAGAGCCACTGGCTTAAATCAAGTACAGACAAGACTGAGAGGGTTTGTTTCCTTCCCTGCATATAAACACACAGAACTTTCGATACCACAGAAGTATGTTTTAGTATTCAAGGAGCACAAACTGCATGCTGTTAGTGCATTGTTATAATAAGCAAAACAGCAGAACTATTCAAACCTACAAGGCCATGCCTATGAAAGCTGAGAAAAATCAGATACAGTTATAATTGAAAGTAAAACAAAAAACTGACAAAGTATTTAGAGGTAGTCCTTAAAATGCTGTCTTATCTTTTTTAAAAAAATAAACAAACCAGCAGCTCAATTAGTTTTGAACCACAGGACCTTGTTTCCCATTTACAGTAAGAGTACGTTTGGAGCAAGCACATAGTCATACAGCAGAGGATCAGTGTTTGGTGTACAAAACAGAGCAACCCACTCTTAGACTTCAAGAAAACTAGTTCCTTTACCCATGTTTTCCACCAACTCCTCATGCTTTTGCTGATTTGGTATTTAGTTCTCAAAATCTGTCACTCACGTTGCTGGTTTCAAACTGGAATGTGTTCACAAACCATGAAGGCATCTGGGAAATGAGATGGCTGGTGAGGCAAGGTGCCCAAGGAGTTGGAACACGCATCAATTGGTGATTAAAAAAAATAAAAATTATCCCCAGTTACTGACCTCTGAACTTCTTTGGAGGATTAGCAAGGTCACCTGCCTCTGGCTGAACCACACACCGGTCATCCACTAACCTAGAAAAACAAAAGTTATTACACTTATTAAAACATGCATTTGACATCAGTGAATATAAATGCTCAGTTACTAAAATGAAAATTTTACATTTTCCTTCAAGAAACAGGATTTCTTCCATTGCACTAAATTATGCCTGTGTTTCAGATCCCACCTCATTTAAATCCGATTAAGGTTCCTTTTGTTACACTATGTACATTGATGCCATGTGTAAAATTTGTGTTTTCTTTTGTTAGAGCCCATTAACCCTAAACCATAAACAGTTTGTTTTTCTGCAGCTGTCAGAATTTCACAGCCATTACCCTACAGCATAATCCAAAATTCATCAAAATCAACAGAGAGCCTCTGAGCCACTTCAGTGAGCCCTGGAAAAAGACATCAAATTTACAATGTTGTGAAGGCACACTTTTATCTAAGAAAAGACACTGAAAGCACTGTGGGTTAGGCTGGTGCTACACTTGCAAGGTTGTCCTGTGCTTGCAGATTCCTGCATCCCCACTGAGGGCTTTTAAGAGGTTTCACAGCCTTCCTGTGGGTATAAGAGGATCTGTGGATCTGCTTACACAACAAGGACAAGCAGGAGGGGTTTCTCCAGCACCTCACTGTTTCATAACACCATTTTATGGAATCATAGAATGGTTAAGGTTGGAAGGGACATTAAAGATCATCAGGTTCCAACCTCCCTGCTATGAGCAGGGACACCTCACACCAGACCAGGCTGCACAAGCCTCATCCAACCTGGCCTTAAAAACCTCCAGGGAAGGGGCATCAACAACCTCCCTGGGCAGCCTATTCCAGCACCTTACTACCCTCATGGTGAAGAATTTCTTCCTGATGTCCAACCTAAATCTCCCCGCTTTCAGTTTAGAACCATTACCCCTTGTGTGCTATCACTGCCCTCTCTGGTGAAAAGCCCCATCCCCAGCTTTCCTGTAGCCCCTTCAGGTACTGGAAGGCCACTATAAGGTCTCCCTGGAGCCTTCTCTCCTCTAGGCTGAACAGCCCCAACTCCCTAAGCCTGTCTTCACAGAGGAAGTGCTCCTGCCTTTTGATCACCTTTGTGGCCCTTCTCTGGATCCTCTCCGACAGCTTCATGTCTTTCCTGTGATGAGGGATTAACTCATTTTTTTATTTCCAGATTTTATTTTAATCTGGAATCTAATAAAGCACTTTGGATTTTAGTCTTCAAACATTCTGCTATTCTTCTTCACCATTTCCAATCTTTTTCCTCTGATGTGGAATTAAGATTCAGCTCTGATCAAAACTCACAGGAGCACACTGTCCTTTGCTAAAATGAATAAGCATTTATATAATACACAGCCAAAAATATAAATAACAAATCAAGTATTTCTCACAGTATTTTACAAGTTAAATAAACAATAAAACTTAAATATATAAATTGTTAATTTTATCACAGCACTTCCTAAACATAAATTCAACTTCCCTTCAGGAAGCATCTTGTAAATAATCAGTTTCAAACAATTATTCAGGAAAATCACATTTAAGGACACATTACTGCCCTGCCACTTCACAACAGTCTTAGCAGCATTTTCTGTGGAAAATTGCCAGAAAAAACACTATTTGGGTTCAGCCAAATTACACAATAGATGCATTCAGTTTTAACTGAAGTTGGTGAAGGTTTTGCATCTAGCCACAAGCACAGCAAGACCAATCCCCCAGCATGCCCATGAATTTTCTACCTCTAGAGAGCTGAGTGCTGATAAGCTGCCCAGTATGGCTTTGGCTCCCAGAAACAGAAGTAAAAAACAATAAAGAATTTTGGAACTCAGCAGCTTGGATCTCATAGCATGCTTGAATGCAGATGTGAGGTGTCAATGGGGAAGGAGAATTGAAGTAACGGTTCCAGGAGCAGGCAGGGGACCTGCCATGGCCTTCTGGAGTTTTTCACAATCTCAGTCAGGCCAAACTTCACAAGAACAAAGTGAGATTTGGAAAGCAGGACCTGGAAAGAGTCAGTCCTGCAAGATGGACTCTATGATTTAAGGGACCAAAGCTTCCTATAAACAGCATCTTAACTTAGAAGTCTCAAAAGAAATGGGACTGGAAAGGACTAGCTTAGCAGCAGCTTTGCCAAAGGATTTTAAGGCCAAGAAGTAGTCCACCCTCCACAAAATCCCTCAAAGGCTTTCTGATTGAACCTGCAAGGTTTGACACTTAAGCACTGTCAGGACAAAGAGGACAGTACATTGGAAGCTGAGCGTAATTCACGAGGAACATCTTGTGTACCTTGGTGACAACTGCACCCTCATTACAACTATAACTGTGGATGAAATGCACAACTTTCATCATGGCACCACATCACCATAACAAAAGCCATATAGAAAACAAGCTGTTGGTGCCGAGAAAAACACACAAGATCACACACACTCACCCAGCCAGCTGGCTGCAGTGTGACACATTAGATATCCAAGGCTCAGAAACAACTAGTATCAATCACTTTCATTTAAGCATTCTCTAAAGGTACAAAAATGAGGATCATAAATAAGTTCTGCAGTCATTAGGAACCAAAGACATCAGACAGGACAAAGGAAAAAGCAACTGCTGCTAATCCCATAGACACGAAATGACAGCACAGAAAGACTGTGGCTGGACAGTGACATAACAGACCAGGAACAACATCTCCTAAGCCCTTGCTCACTGCCTCAGCTTATGACACATTTTGTCTATATGGCAATCTTCAAGCAATTCAATCCCCAAAAATTCCATCTAATGACATTCATCCTGGATTGCAGCAGTATGCCCTTCAAAGATTTCAGCAGCTACTTGTTTACTGTGGAGGTGCTTGTCACAGCACCATAGTAAGAGCTGACTTGCGTATTGCAGACGATGCAAGACTTCAGCCTGTTCTGTAGACTGGAACAGAAGTTCTTCAAAGACCACTTCCTCTGAGACACAATACAAAATACTCAAATCCCACTTTTTATACCGAGCCAAAAGGCAGCTGTTGGTTTGTTACTGAAGCCTGCTAGGTGGCTGCGTTAAACAGCCAGCATTTCTTAACCCTTTTAGCCTGCTAACTATCTACTTGAGAAGTGTGAAACTGAACAACAGGCTTGGCCACAAAAGGTCCTGGATACCTGCAGCTTCTGTCAGACCACAGCACACCATGTTTCAAGATCAGTTGCTTGCTGGTTTGCATAGGCAGTCATAGTGCACCAGACAAGATTTTTCTTATCTGATAAAGGTAACATTTTCTATCTTATACCACCAAATTTGCTAGCTATCTAAATATTGATCTAAATTATTATGCCAATATTCAAGCCACTGTATCATCAAGTCTTATGAGGAGCACTTGAAGGAACTGGGGTTATTTACCCTGGAGAAAAGGAGGCTGAGGGGACACCTTATCACTCTCTACAACCACCTGAAAGGAGGTTGTAGTGAGGTGGGTGCTGGTCTCTTCTTCCAAGTAACAAGCAACATGAAATTACTTCAAGTTGTGTCATGGAAGGTTTAGTTTGGATATTAGGAATAATTTCTTCACTGAAAGGGTTATCAGGCACTGGAACAGGCTGCTCAGGGAAGTGGCTGAATTATCCCTGGAGATATTTAAAAGATGGGTAGATGTGGTCCTCAGGAACATGGTTTAGTGCTGGACTTAGCAGTGCTGGGTTAACAATTGGATTTGTTGATCTTAAAGGTATTTTCCACCAAAATTGTTCTATGATTAAAGAAACTTTGACAAACTTCAAAGGGTTTAATTCTTCAGCTGGACTGCAGACAATACTGATTCGTGCCCTCTGTTGTCATTCAGGACCTGGTAGATGCAACACGACTGCATTTTAGCTTTTCATATGTTGGTGGTATACAAATGACAAAGGAGCTCCCTGCACATCTATGACTTTATTATTATTTGTCAAGGTTCTTCCCAGAACACAATAAAGATCTGGTTTTATGCACAATGCCTCCAAGTAATTGTTGCACTGCTTCAGGAATTAAGTTGTACAGTAGTAGTTCACTGGTGCCTAAGATAAAGCATCAGAAAACTCAGAATAATTATTACTGCCCTGGATTTTACGCATAGTCCTTTGTGTTCAGTAACTGCACAATTAGGGTCTGAAAGCAACAACCTTCATGGGATTTCTTGTCTTAGATGCCCAGTCATTCTTCCACTGAAGCCAGCAAAAGTTTTTCCACCCACTGTAGGGAAAGGAAGGGCAGTTCCTCACCATGCCACTGCATGCACCAACCTCAAGGACTAGCAGGTATTTAAGCCATTAAGACATCACCTTACAGTGTACAAAGCCACATTAAACAAGAATGGAAACTAAAGCAATTTCTAGGAGTTGAAGTATGCTTCTCAGCAGAGGAAGGGGAAAAAAAAATAAAGGCAGCTTTCAACTCTCTGTTAACATTAGCCAGGACAGTGCACTGTACCATGTGGTCAAAGCACAAACCTGTACCAAGTCCTGCACCTATCTTCCTTTCATTCTTCCCCATCATTTTGTGGGGTTAAATCTGTCCTTTCTCACCATATACAAAGCCAAACATGTATTTAAGTATTCAATTTAGTAATACCTTGCAGCAATGAATTCCATGTGTAAGGCAACACTTACGTAAATGTATTTACAACCAGTTTCAAATATAGTGCTTCTCATGCTTTGTTGCTTCAGCAATGAAAGTACTAGGTTAACCTCTCCCAGTACTATCAGTCATTTGTGTTCAGAACTTGCCTAATATAAACAACTTCTAACTTCCCACACAGCTTCTAACATTGCTATACACCCTGGGCACTGCGCAGAAGCAGGGAAACAATCACTTGCAGTGATTCCCACTAAATCTTTCTACTGCTAGAGCAGCAGCCTCTGTAGGGACTTTCACTGAAAGAAAAAACAGAATGAGTCTGTGAAGAATTGGTGGGAACTTACCATATATCTGGGGAAACAGAAGGAAGGACACAGCAATGGGAGGAGCAGGACTCGGAAGTAGCAGTATAACTGATAAGGCAGGTATGTTGGCAGAAAAGATTAATGTTACCTGGGTTTACAGGTATGAATCATATATGCTGGAGGAGTTTTCATGTCCTACAAGTTCCCCTGATTACCTAACACAGGCTAAAGGTAAATACACCAAAGGATTCTAAGAACTTGTATTTGTAGCATGAGGGTCAAAGAACAGTTGTATAGCGATAGTCCTGGAAAAACTGTTCACAGGGATGAGTTATTTTAAATTTACTACTGAGGTGCAGTTGCATTCTGGAACAACTGAAAAACAAAAGAAGACAAAAAACAGAAATGGGCTGATGATGGATTTCATTAATATTAGGGTTATTTTCTAATGTGAGATGCTTTTTAGATTGTCCAAGAAAGCAGCCACATAATACTAATTTGTCCTAACCTTTCACCTTCAATTTAAAGAAATACCACCTTGAAATGTATTTTGTCTCTTCCTACCAACAAAGACTTCCACTTTTCATAGCAAAACAGTATCTAAACACAGAAGACAAAACACACAAGCACAGTTTCCTTCATACACATAGCTATATATACAGGCACATGTGTGCATAACTTACTAAAAAAATACAAGACACAGCTACTGATGTCTAACTGTTTAATACATAGGGAGGAGCAGAACTCAGCTTGATACTCTTTACACTCCTATGTAGGGTATTTTGCTCTTCAAAAAGCTGAATAAATCAAGCTTGAAGCAATGCTTTCAATCTAAGACATTCAGTTGCTCAGGTTTTACTCTCTTAATGATACTATAATTTCAATTATTTTCTGAGCAACATAAAGCCTGACAGCAGCAGGAAGAGGGGCCAGTGTTGACAACAGACACCAGAAGAGGAGCTGGAGATTTAAATTGCCAGTGGAGCCAAGCAGTATCTTTGTTCAATATCAGTTCACCATTCATGCTGATGTTACATCCCAAAGACAGATAACCTCCACACCCCCTTGTGACCAAAGGACCAGCCCTCAAAAAGCCTCCTTTCCTTTGCTCCTCAGATATCCCTTCTTGTATACAACTTCCTTATCAGAAACACTCCTCCAGAGCTCCTTCTATCCAACACACTTCTTCCTTTCCTAATTGCAGCTCTCACCTACAAAGCCTCTCCCACGCTTCCACACATCTCAGCACACAGTAACTGCTTGGAAGAGAGGTGCTAGTCATACCACTAAGAAGCCAACCAATAACGAACAATAGGTTATTAAATTTTTTCTGCCCTGGAAATTAAGCATCAAATATCTAAGTGCCAAAACAATCAGGTCCACCCAGTTCTTCTCCAAGTCCACCCACTTTTCATTTCACTGAGTCTCTTATCAGGCATCTAGGTCAGCCCACTTCTTGCTTGTTTCAAGCGGTCTCCTGCCAAAAATCTAGTCATCATACCTCACCCTTCCCAAAATGTGAGTTCATATTCTTTTTTGACGACTACCAGTCCTGTATCAAACAACTTCCAGCTCTATGATTTAGCTCAGTTGTATGAACATTGTCCTTTTTCCTGTCTCCTTCCTTTCCAAAGCCAAATTTTTCATCACTGTCTTTTCACATTTGTGATCTTTCAGGGTTTCCCACATTAACCTCAGTTTGCACAGAAAATAAAGGATCTTCACTACACTTACAGCAGAGTTATTATTAAGCCTCTGTAGCATTTAGGAAGATTCCATGTAAAAAAAAAATTAAAATCCTTTTTGATAAATGAGAGTCATAGCATACAATATTTAAACAAGAACTGTATTACAAGCCAGTGAGGTGCAGCAGCACAGAGGGAGACTAGAAAGTCTGACTGCTGCTTGCCTCAAGCTTCAGCAGTTTTAACTTTCCATTTCTGAACAAAGTTTAATTGCTACAAACACAAAGCCCAACACAGGTTGAAAGAAGCTATTAAACAAGCATCCCTACTCTGGGAAAACAAACTTCTCTATGTCTAAAATACTTCAAACCTCTCCAAGTGTCTCAAACAGCAGACAAATTTCCCTATACCCCATCCTCAGCATAAAACAAGAATGTGGGTGAACTTAATCTCAACCACACAGATTGGGAACACTCAGTCATTCTCACCATGTTTGCACAGGTCACTTTGCTATGTGTTATCAAATGTGAAGGAGGCAGAAGGGCAGAATACAAGATACCAACCACATACTAGGGAATAAACAACAAGCAAGTAGGCAGCTCCACATTGCCATTAACTATTGCACTAATAGTCAGCCCTGAAGTTTTCTTCCTTATCTGATAGTGCATTCATATATTCTTAAAACTGTACCTGCAGGCTTGCATCTCAGAAGAGAAAAAAAAAAAAAAAAGCAGTAGTTTGCATGTTCAATTAAGTAACCCAGCTATAAATCCTGAAAGTCACATTGTTATTCTTTTGTATTGTATTATATCCAGTCATGCTTTTAGCTTGTAAAAGCTTTGCAAACATGTTTAAGTACCATTTGTTTATACATTTTAAAGTTACATTTACTTTTAAAACATCATGGAAATTAAAACAAATCTTAAGAATAGTGTAAAAATAAATTATTACAGTAGAGTGTTACTTGAAAATTACAGTGGATGGGAGAAAATACAACTCTTAGATTTTAGTCCTGATTTTGCCATTTTCTTGGCCAGTATAACAAGTAAGCCATTTATGGGCAAGGAAAATGGTATTGAACTTAACTTGGGCCTACTAATTTTTTGCCAATTAATATTTGCACAGTATTTCAAGCTCCTCACATCAGCACAATACACATTAAGTCGCTTTCCAGTGGTGCCAAGCATACCTATTTTATGCTGTCAAAAGGGGACTTGGGAACTGGCAGCAGGAGGAGGAGGTGTGCCAGCCCGCCCCACCCAGCCCGTTCCTCAGTCACGCAAAGTCCTGCTACACTGCTCCCAAGTGCTGGTGCTCTGCTCCCAGGCTTGTTTTGGCTTCAGTCTGTCTCAGTAGCTTTGAAAAACAAATTACGTTCCCATAAAACCAAGGAAATGTCTGATTTATTTTTTTTTTTTTTTTTTAAAAAAAAAAAGTAAAACTATCATACAAGGATGTTGTAATAGCCTGAAGGCATTCAATAGAAGAAAATCTTGAAATCTTGCACAGGAAAACATCATCTTTGAGATGAAATTGGTATCAAGGCATTCTTCCAAAGCTAAGAAATGGAAAGGATAAAACGAGTATTATGAAAGCTTTCTGAAAGCAGTAGTGCCTTGCAGAACCACAGGCTCACTGTCAATATGCACCACCTGGGAGATTTTATTTTTTGAGAAGAGATCCTGGCTCTCTTTGAACTTATGGGCAAAATTTCCTCTTGATGCCTCTGAGGCCAAGATTTCATCCCAATGACCCCACCTTCCCCGAAGTACAAAGTGCTGTTTATATTCGTGGTGTCAGCACCAAGTGCACAGCTACATGGGAAACTTCAAATCGAGGGAGCCTAGACCTGCCACCAGCGAGCTCCACAGTGACAAAACAAGCTTGCCTGGCAATGGGGTGGAGCATGGCATTCCAGTGAATCTCAGTTCAGCCATCTAAGCATAAAGTGTCTAGCTCAAATCCATCATCTGAGCTTGTTTTTCATAGAATCATGAAATTATTTGGGTTGGAAGGGACCTTAGAGATCATCTAGTTCCAAACCGCCTGCACGGGCAGTCGTCTCCCACTAGACCAGGTTGCTCAAAGCCTCACCTGAACACAGTACTCCAGGTGGGGTCTCAAGAAAGTGGAGGAGAGAGGAAGACTGAGAAACAAGCACCTTCAGCGGGCAATAACAACCTATTCTAAGGTGTAAAACAGGAGGATGAAACCCTCTCGACATGGCCTTCCTCTCTCCATGGTCTATTAGCTACTTGTATAACTCTGAGATGACCATGCTTTAGCAAAACATGCTAAGCCATACCTCCAACAATCTCAGAACAGAGGTACTAGGCTTCTGCAAGACTTTCCTCCTAGTTCAACCTGAACATCTGGTGATTTTTCTTCTGCCTGGTTGAAATCCAAATGAGAAACCTAGCAGGACCTGGCTGAGTTATTCCTCCTGCCCCCATCCACCTCCTGTGCTCCCCTCAGCAAAACAAAACTGATAACTTTGCACTCTTGGAGATGCACACCCATTGCCAGGTTTCCAACAACCAGAGAAAAGTGTAATGTTAATAAGGTACAAAGAAAACACTTCTTGAAGTCTGCAAAGCCTTTTTTTTAGATAGCCATCATGACACACAGTATACATTCAAGAGTGAGGACTTTTATGCTGATGCAGTTTGTCTCAAAAGATTCCAGCCACTGAGGTGTGGTAGAACAAAAGAGAAAAGCCTTTCTTCTGTTTCAGTTAAGCTGGCTTAGCTATTGCTCGCACGGACAGCCGTGAAGGGCTACTTTAGTTAATTGTACACAAAATGAAAAAGGTAAAGAAATCTGTATTCATTATTACAATCTTGTTAAAACTGGAAATTTGATCACTTCAAGACAAGACTTCAAAAAGTGCAACACTGTATAAGCAAACATACACATTAAATATTGCAGTTCTTTGAGCATACATTAAAACACAGAGAGGTCTTCATCTGCTCATCAGTTGCACTACTGTGTACTTAAAGTATTATCCCACAGACAGTATTCAACTGAGGCTTTACATTAATGTCCTTCAGGGCAAAGGCCACATACTACAAACGTCCATGATATGCTTCAACTACTCCCTTTATTTATTTTAGGAGCATCAGAGGTGTCCTTCATCGAATTTTTAAGTACAATCTAACTTGTGCAGCTCTTATACTTAATTCTTACTCCAAATAGCTACATGTTGAATACTAATATGGTAACAAGCCTAGGATCTGGACCAACACAAACATGATGCTTACTTAGAAGTAAATCAGAAAATCAAGATTAAATATATAACTTTCACTCTGCTTGCTCACACCTTGCAACTACTTGTGACAGGTCTGCCACTCAGCTCTCCCCAAAACAGCACAGATGTAGTAGAATTACAAGGCATATTGACAGAATATACATTAGAAACGGTAACCCTGTGACTCCTGCTAACTAAAAATGGGATTTTCAGGACTACGTAAGCCTGTATCTTTACATGAATTTTAGGCAAGTAGTTCACAAATCAGTCCCTAACAGACCAAGTAGCTTAAATTTCTATGGTACATAGTGAATCCAGAAAAGAGGTCTTATTTCAAAGCATCACTGATTTCAAAATCAAGTAGAAATGCAGAACTCATTGCAGGGTTACCTATTAAGGCAGAGGCAACAAAGCAAAGCCAGCAGTAGAGGGAACATAATTACAATCAAAATAAGTCCTACATTCAGCTTGCACTGAAGAATTTGTACTTTTTGCTCACCTTTGTCTACAGCTACATTGCACATATCCACTTGGAAGGACTCTTGTATGAAACTGTGTGCTAATGAAAGGAATCAGCAAGGCTGAATTTCCCATTGTTAACACCATTTATTGAAAACAGAAGAGTTTAGCCAGAAAACAGTGTCGAGAAATGCCAGAATCTGTCCAGTGATCAAAAAAGTGACTTCATCACTGACAACAATAATGAAGGCACTCTCACCTACACTTACTGTATAAAGAATGCATAAGCAAAAGGAGAGAATTAGGAAACTTGCACTTGGCTGCAAAATCATAATATAAAAATATTATTGTTTAAGTACACAAACTAGCTTCAAATGCTACTGTAAGGTCTCTAACATACCTCAACAATTCCTGGGACAATAGTATATATACATATAGACAAACACATATACACAGAAATACTTACACAAAGATTGTGTAAGTATCTCGATGTGTAAGAATCTCAATGCTGGAAATCAAATCAAGTTCTTTCTCCATTTTGTAACATAAACAGTCTTAATCTGCCAGATCAATTGCTGCCAAATAATGTAAAAAGATTTGCAAAAAACATTTATAAACAAAATGCTGACATTTTACACATTTTTCAGTGTTTATTTCACATAGCAATCACAAATCCTATGTGCCTAGTTTTTTCTGCTAAAGTTTAAAAAAAAAAAATCTCCTTCTTAAGATAATACAGATACCTAAATACTTTGTATTATGAACTTTGTTTTTTGTCAGGAAACCAAGTGAAGAAAGGACCCACCTCATTTCATTTCACAAATGGTGACAAGTCCTAAGCTAGCGTGAACATGCGTAATTCCACTGAGGTTAGTCAAACAGCACTTTGCAACAGCAACTAAGCATCTGGCCCAGTGCTTTGTATATTTTCTATAATGCACCTTCCTTTAGCTGCCCCCAAGGCTGTCTGCAAGGCTGACCAGCACTGTTGTGCCACCACAAGTATGAAGCAGGACTTGAGGGTCTGCCAGCCACATGTCATGCTATATCCTGGCACCGAGGACAAACCTGGGCTTTACACCAGGAATACAAACCCTCCTCGGCCACCTTCTTGCTGAGGCAGTGCTCTGGAAGTACAGCACTACCTGGTTTTGCTTGCAGATAAAAGGAGACAACTCTCAGTTTTACAGCGTAACCACCATCAAAAGCTTGTACCCAACAGGTAATTCAGCTCCCAAAATCCTGATGCTGGTTTCAGCATATACTTCTGCCTCTGGGATAAAATTACTTGGTTTGCAGGAATTCATTGAACAAGGTCTGCTCACCCTTTGATATGTGTCCAGCTCCCAATGAAGGTAATGAAAATTATGCATAGTCATTAAAGGATAAGAGAGCACTTCACATCAACACATGTTCCAATTCTCTCAACAAAAGATTTTATTTTTTATTTTTATTTTGCAATTATAGATGTTAACAATTTATTGCAGCAAAGCCAGATATTTCTGCATATTCTCTTTGCTTTTCTGCTTCTTCTGCAGCAAGTTAAAAAATACCTCCCAAGCAAAAAGCAGCTGAAAAATTACAGTGACACTATTTACTTGTTTTTAAACTAAGCAGAGCCAGTTTCCTACTGGGACAGATCATTTTGGGAGCTGTTCCAGATTCTCTCAGAGCTGCTTTCCCAGTAGCTGGGAGCAGTGTACAGAGCCTTTTGCCACACCTACACCCAACCTGTACACGCTCGCTTAAGTGAGCTACACGTACCAGCACCAAGAAGCAACCTGAAGAGGAAAAGCTTGGAAACACTCCTTCCACAGGGGAAGGAATTGGGAAGCAGGAGAGCCAAGAAACAGCAGCCATGAACAAGATGGCAGAATAGTAGATTCTCTGCAGGTCTACAGGCATGAAGCTAAAGGTGGGAAAAGAGCACTGCTGTGCTCCTTGCGTGAATCTTTTGTAACTAGCATTTTAAAAAGTGGAAATGCCATAATGTAAGCAGGTTCAAAACTCAAAACTGCTTCAGACCTTGCTCAAATTGATCATATTGCAGGCTGGTATCCCCTCTGTTTTAACACAGTGAGGCTATACCCAAAACAGCAAACTTAACATGCCCAAGAATGTTCCCAGGGTCTGAGGCCAAGCAGCATAGAGATCCCCACGTCTGCCTCAGCAAACCTCAACACTCAAGCCACGATGGCTGTGAGCTCCAGGAGGAGCTTCCAGGAACACTTCAGCCCCATTCCTACACAGGGTTGCCGGACAGCATCAGTGCCAAAATCACACCAGGAAACACTCCTAGCAATTGGCTGGTACAAACCATTACTTCACAGCACCCCAAAGCACATGTGAACATGTCTATTTATTAATACAGAGACAGAAGAATTTAAAAAAAAAAAAACCTAGCACTTCCACTTGTGCTCTCAGTACTGACATTATGCTAAACAGGGATGAGAGGGCTTTTTAATCACAACATGAATATCAGAGGAACAACTCTGCTGAACACCAAAGAGCGCTGACTCTCAGGTCGGGCTGTCAGTTTTCCAAATGTTATATCACCTACTAAGGTGTGTCTTAACAACAAGCTCTGTTACAAAGAAATTAGTTTGGCCTTTTACGTTAAGGCCCTCCAGTTCTGCAGCATTCTTTTCAGCTGAAGGAAATGCTTTCCAGGTCTCCTCTCACAGTTTATCCTGACACTGTAACAGAGGGAAAACGCCTGCAAATAATCACTTTCTATTTGGAGAACTGGAGTCCTTTATCACTTACATACACTTACTGGGAATTAACTGGCAGAGAAACAAAGAAATCATGTCTTCTAAAAAAGCCTGCACTCCAATGATACAGAAAGTGGAATAACAGAATCCACTCAATTTTTCCTTTTAAGTGTATTACTACTGTAGACACACTTACTAACATTCATGTTACAATCCCATAAAATCCATGGGTTTTAAAGATGCAGACTATGCTTTACCTGGGGAAAAGGAGCATGGTTCCTCCTTCTAATGCAGTGAGCAGAAAGCACTGTTATTCTCAAACACAACCGAGGAATACACAACCTTCTCCCTCCTGTGCCAAAGTATATATATATATATATATATTATATATATATATATAATGTCGTAAAGCAAAGGCAAGTCAGCCTGAGGGTTACAACTAACTCATGTTGCAGAAGTTTTTAAATTAAAGCCAATTAACTCTAGACCTGCAATGGTATCACACATCCTATTCCGAATCTTGAGATATTTGGTATCTTTTCTATCAGTCTACTTCCTGATGCTATATTAATAGATATTTTCAAACCCCTCTGTTTTCATTGAAGAAGAAAAGAGCATGTGTTCCTTACTGTCAGCACTGTTCAAGGAGATGTGAAAAATGGCCTTCAGCTGTGGAAGCTCAAAAACCAGAAGCCAAATACGACGAATCCATGCATGATTACTTTTTAAAAATCTCATGAGTTTTCAAACCCCTTTCTCCTGTTTGTGGGGGATCTGACTCATAATTTTCAGAAGCAAACAGGAAGCACTGCAGACATCTCCAAGTATTTCCTCTCTCCACCCTTGCACCCCCTTTGTCTCTTACTTAACTTCTGGACACTTTATTATTCCCTTTGCTCAGTCAGCAATGAAATGGCACTGCTCTACATCGGCTAAGGTACTCAAGACTTTCCCTTCTTTTGCCCAAATTGAAGGGAAAGGTGCCTTTCCTCCCCTCAACAGGACGAAGTGAGATCTTCACGCAGCCCCGCTCTAGGCCAGCTGGGAAAGCTAAGTCCCTCCACCATTTTTCACCCCAATTGTGGCTACCGTAGCCCTCAGCATCACACTGGCAGCCCCTTTCCAGCAACAAGGAAGGGCTCCCTGGCCACTCTGCCCAAGGAAGCCCAGGCCCTGGGGGCTGGCAGAGGTAGAAGCCAGTTGTCAGGAGGCCAGGCACTGGACGTGACCCTCCCCACAGGCAGCACCCGCCTGAGCAGGACTTGGAGCAGAGAAACAGGATGAAGAAGTGTTACAAGGTAATGTGCCAGGAAAGCTTTTTTACCTCACTCAGTTTATTACAGTGCTTCCTTTCATTGTATACATGGCGGGGGGGGGGAGGAAATCATTTCCCCTTCTCCATTCACCACCAGCAGCCGTCACCACGCTGGGCAAGCAGCTGCTCTGCGTGGGCTGGCAGGAGGCACTGCAGAGGGAAGCCCTCAGGGCCAGCCTCTTTGCACCCACATCACAGCCCTGACTGCACCTTGCCAGGAGCTGCCATGGGAGGGTTTAGCTTGCCCTGCTGCAGCCAGCAGTTTTCAGTGACCACAGGTGCCCAGCATGAGCCCTCAACCAACAGGTGGATGGGGAAGGGGCAAAATCTGACATGCAAGAAAGCCAGGCGGTGGGAGGGCACACTAGAGCTCGAGGGGTGCAGGAGTCCTGTGCCTCCTGGAGCTGGGGGACAACATGAGCACAGGCAGGAGAAGATAAGAAAGGACCTCATTTGAAGATGACTATATTGCTACCACAAGCAACTGAAACACAGTGAGAACCTGGCGGGTGACAGACTAAGTAGTCATCACAACTTGGTACTACACAACAAACTCATGGCCAGTGTGGTGGGAACCATGGAGATATGCAATATAAAGCTACCTGTTTCCCTTTCTGGACATGTTAGCTCTCTCAGACTGCTCTGTTATCTTCTCAATGGAAAAAATTAAGTGGGATACATTTTAGCCACCCTTCCCACAAAGACCTCATTCCATCTTTTAGGGTACTTTGTGTATTCCATCTCTTTGTGTCCGTGTATGAGCTTAAGGGCAATTACAGGCAAGCCTGAGATTCTGAAGTTTGTATCTCTGCCACCCTGGTTTCCATAGCGACTTTGAAGTAGCAGCAAGGCCACCCCACTACTGGAAAGTTTCCCTGCAAGAAGAACCTGGAGGAAAAAAAAGCACACCAAAGTTCACATCTAATTTCAAGTTAAACAAACTAATTGGTGTACACAACCCCCACGTATAAAGTGCTGCTAAAGTCAATCTAATATTGTGCAATGATATTCCACAGAGTAAAATTATTCCAACCTTTTTCTTATCGCTCCACAACCCTCTTGGACTACTCCACATTATTTTAAGAAGCTAACCTGCTGCCTGGCACATTAAGATTAAAAATCTGCTCACTGCCTCAGCTACAATTTCCTACTCATTTGTGCACAGTAAATACTACAACTCAACTATAAGCTGATCTGCAAAGATAGTACAGCACTCCACCCTAAAATCAGCTCCGTTTTTATCACCTTCCCAGATTTTATTACATAATCAAAAAGCCAATCGACTATCTCTGTGGCGCAGCTTTGTGTGTGGTTACACAGTTCTTTCTCCAAGTCAAACAGCACCACATTGTCTGGGATAATCTCATCCACTCAGATAAACAATTAGTCTGCTATATTTTGATTAACACTTCCGTTTAAGAGGACATTGAGACGCTTTAGCCCAAGTGGCAGAAGGTCTGGCCTCTTACTAAAGCAGACATGCTCATCAGAGACTTCTTTCTCTGATTGGAAAACGTAGCTGCCAGCCTTGACCCACATACTTCTCTGAAGCAGAGCTCCCTATTAATTTCTGATTTGACACGTGGCAATAAAACATCACTGGTTTAGCTTACACCTGACACGTTTTGGAGTTACAAGACTCACAGAACACAATATTCAATAAAAGGACTAAGTTGACCCAAATGCAGGAAAGGGCAAAAGTAAATATTGGCCTAGTTCATTCAGATCGTGTTACAACCTTTCAGAGCCTGTCTCTAAGCAACAGTCAACTCCATTAGCACAAATCATTTACTAAATTGTTAAAGTATATTAATTCATATTGCTTAGAGAGAGCTAAGAAGCACTCACATAAAATGTTTTGATGGTGAACAGTGAGGTGCAGCCACTGATAAAAAATAGCTTGCAGAGTAAATGTATACCCACAGCCTCAATGGTTTGAAAAAACAAGTCAAGCATGATAGTATCTTATAGGACAGTTTACTCAAAAACAAATTCTTCCATCAGTATAGTGCTCTAAATAAGACACCAGAAGTTAACTGCTCTCCCATGATCCATTAAGATATAAACAGATATTTTTTAAATCTAAATGGATAATCTTTCTTTGAAAATGGGAAGCAGAGGCAAGGATTTATTCCACTGCATGTCTGCTGCTACTTACTACTCTGGCAACTTAAAAGGAGTACAAATTGTTCCTGCACCTCACAATGTGCAGTCCATCTGGTTGGTCTGCAGCTTTGTGTTACCGATTATGTGAGTTAAAAGTGAGCTTGAGCCTTTGTTGTTTCTTTTTTTCTAATTCTCTATCTGAAGAGGTTTTAGAACATTTTTTTATTTTTACCATTCAAGTTTGTTTGTTGTGTTTTTTTTTCTAGGAAATGAGCACTGAAAATAGCTATTTGTTTGTATATAAAGCTCTGTGTATATACAAAGAAAAGTTCGTGGTCATCCTGCAATCAGGAAAAAAAAAAAAAGTATCACAGCACTTAACACTCACCAAAGTTGTGTGCAAGTTCCTGCCAACTAACTTTGTACAAATCTTGTCATAGCTGTGGAACCAACTTTCAACTGGCACTTGGATCAGATTCTCTGCTGACTTCCTCTGGCAACACACACTGCTCAGAAAACACTGATCAGCAAGTGCTCGATTCAATATCTGCAAGGAATGACACAAATATCCCACTTCCTCTCCCCTTCACATGCAGTAACAAAGGTGGCAGAAGTAAAGTAAGATTTCCCAGTGCCCACTAGCAACCCCCTCTCTGGTCAAGAGCCATCTGAAAGCAGCTGCTTCCACATTAGGGCTACTAAAAATCAGAAATCGAGATACACAGAAATTCACCTGACTACTCAGTTGCCAGTTTAAGGTGGCAACACCAGCATCCAAAAAAGAGAATCCATCATTTCCAGAACACAAAGAGTTGCTAGACAGCTTGGGGCAGTGTTCAAGTCCTGTCCATTGTCTCTCCTTGGAGAGTTCAGCCTTTACAGAAAGGATTAAATCGTTTGCATCTCTACCATTAAAAGGAACCTGTCAGCTTCTTCCAGACATCCCTTCACATGCACTGTCTATCCTGAAAAATCCTAGCTTCAATCTATGGAGTAGGTGGTGGTGGAGTCATCAGCCTCCTGAGGTAAATGCCTCATCTGGGCAGAGATCAGAGCATCATCTCTTCCTCCCTGCAAACTAAAGGGAAACCAAAGCTTGTCGGCATCCTGAGACTCAAGACTCTCCATTTTTCAAACTAATCTAGAAGGAGACACTGTGCATAGTAAGATCGCCTCTCTAGTGATAACAGATAATCACTTGTTATCTACTATTAGGGTTGTGTGCACCCCTTACTGATCAAATTTTCCCTTCAAAACCAACCACACAAACTGCAAGTGCTGCAGCAGAAGCAGTGCCGGTGATGCAAAAGATACCCTGAAGCATGCCTCTGCCAGCACAACCTGCTCTTTCAGGACACCAAAGCTCAGTAAGAGACAAAACAGGCTTTCTGTTCCTCACAACTGACACAGTAGACTCAATGCTGGAAATGGGGGACCACAGTGAACCACCTCAGGCTGCACAGCCCAGACACCAGGATCAAACACCACACAGAAAGAGCTACCAACCTGTTCTTGAGCAAAACAGCCAGAACACCAAAATGCCAGAACTCTTTCCACAGGTAATGTCATCCACCAACCTAGATACATACAGCCAAGTTGCACAGACCACTCTGACAGTATTTGAAGATACCTGAAGACATTTATCCAGGAATACAATATCTTTGGTATCCTCAGAGAGCTGAAACAATTGGAAAAGTTGACAAGATACTTTTAGCCCTCCTGGCCTAAAGGGATAAAATGCTTCTAGTTCTTCTAAGACCTCTGCTAAACCAAGCTGATATATGAGAAGAAGCTACTGAAAAAATGCCTTCTGTCTCCTCATCTTGCTGGAAATCTTCATTCTTTGATCTGGACATGAATTTGGTCTCATTAGTCCATGCACTTGTTGCTAAACTAGACTCTTATAACAATCTCAACTACATACAAAAAGGAGGCACAAAATGCAATTGAGACTGAATTGTCCTTGATTCATTATGTCTCAATCAGATCCAGTCAGTCCCTGGACTCCATACAACTTCCTGTAAAAATGTGTCCAAGAGATGTTCACGTTCCCAAACAGGTTTAACCAAGCTTTTCCAGTCTAGTGTTTAATCTTCTGCACAGTCCACATTACCCCCAAATTTCTTCATAATGAAGAGATTCACTGTAGATGGAAACAAAACTTCTGGGGAGTAATTCATATTCTCATCCACTCCTTTTGTAAATCCGTCAAAGGCAATGGGATATCATGCCCTAATTCCCTGGAGTCTATAAAACAGGGCAGTTGAAGGTATGGTCCATAATTATCCTTTCTACCACACCCATCAGACAGTGAGCATACTGAGATAGTGTATCTTTTATGGAAGCATACAGTCTCAAAGACTTAGCAAAATATTTTGAATTTAAAAATTAGCTTTGATCCATAGATGGCTTATGCTTGACTCTAAATCTACAAAACTCCTTCAGCAAAGCCTCTTCTATTTCCAGTGCCCTTTGGTGCCTGCTTCACAAGCATCTGGGAAATTAGTTATGACTCTGTCAAAGGACAGTCATAACTATCAATTCTCTGGTAGGAAAAAAAAACACCTAAGCACTTCAGCAACACACTCCATCATCAATGCCCCCACAAGATACTGTTGCTTGGGGCTCCCTCTCTTATCTATCTTACAAACATCACATTTCCTGCACCATCTTCCACATCCTGCTTACACTTTACCATATCACACATTTTCAAATCAGCTATGGCTCTTAAAGCCCCCCCAATTTCAGCAGTTTCAAAGCCACAATTGCTGAGCAAATACAAGGTCCTAGGAAGTAGCTCATTTCTAAACTCCAAGCTTGCCTGATGCAACCAGAAAACCTTGATCATGCCATTCTATGGGGATGCTACACTTTTTAAGATGATTGCAAGAGCCAATTATCTCCTCAAATGCTCCCCTGGGAAAGCTTTTCACTGCTCTGAAGCCCACTCCAGGAACAATCTGTTGTTCAGGAAGATGATTTGGGAGGTTTTGCAAGTTTTGAGAAGGAATGAAACAGTGATCCCTTTTTCAGCAGTCATTCCTTGAAATAACTCTTTGATCTTCTGCCTAAAGCAGTACTGCAACTAGTCTCCAAAGAATTCATTCGGGTGAGGCACCAAGGTCACCCTGCTGCTTCCAGATTCGTGGATGTCTGTGAAAGCAGAGCCCTATTAATTCGTAGAACCAAAAGGTAAGCTTTTCTCAAGATGCCTCAGCATAGTCCTGACCACGTACTTCTTCCTTAGGTAAATCATGACAAAAATTTCTGAAATGTTAAGCACCAACAGGACTACTACCTAAGCAGCTCAACAACTTTTTCATACTTGGTCACTTTCTAAACTCCCCATTATCTTCTCATACCTATGATTCTGCACCTGGATAACTGATCTGCAAAGATCATTTCTAAAGTCAAGTCTCTACTGAGGCTCAAACATAAAACCAATTCTTGGTGGGAAAAAGGTGAGGACCATAGCAAATACATTTCGAACCATCTCATTGGCCCACCTTGCTGTTTGACAGTGGGTCTATTGCCTGCCCACTTCCCAAATTTGTCCAGACAGTTTTTAATTGCTGTTCATAGAAAGTCTCATCCTTCTGATGTAACCTTTTTTTTTTACATGGCATTTTTATTCTTGTTTTAATTCTATCTGCAAGGCTTCCACTTCTTGTATGAGAAATCATAACAATTATTTCTGGTCTCTTTTGAGATGGAACACCAGTCACAAATTTCCATTTTGAAAGTTGGATCCATCTCACGATACCAGGTTATCATGAGTCACAAGCCATGATTTTAATTTTGGAGACTTAAGGGCTGTTTCCACTATAAAGAAAAGTTTGAGACAGTGTCATGTATTTTCTTGATAATTTGTTCAGAAAGAATGTATAAATTCTTGCTTTCCTGGACACAGAAGAAATCAAAGAGCAGAAGTCTTCAGACAGCACACTTTTTTTTCCCTTGGCTCAACATTTTATCTGCTTATGACTGAGCTTTTGTCCCACATTCTCTGTACCTCTATTCACTTAGGCCTGAATAGCTTGCACCTGTCAATGCTAATTTTCCTTCTAAAAAGCTTTTTTGGGTATCAAAGCTCAACTCTTATGCAGACTTTATCCAGTGTATGAGCTTTGGGTGGTGACTTCCATTTCTTTGGCTATCTGGTTGCAGAAAGGATGAAGGATTTTATCTCATACCTCCATCACAAATAGAAGAACAGTAATTATACTTAACAGTTTCAGAGAGGTTCCACCCACTGTATTAGCATTACAATAATGCCACAAAGCATAAAACTTTTCAGCACATACTTTTTTCTTGCAATGACAAAGCTTGTTCTGCACATGTTTTAAAACATGTTTGACTCATGGAAACTTTTAATAAACTATCTAGTTTTGTCACAGCTGGCTTACCCTCAAGGCTTACCATGAGATGAGCCAGTATAAAACAACGTATGCAACTCAGCATTGAACATCTTACTAGATCAACATTTATAAAAAGAGCAATGACCCAGAACTTGGAGACTTTGGTTATATTCCACAATTTGTTAACAACCTCATGGAAGTCACGCCTCTGCTTATCTACCAGCCCTTATTACAATAATAAACATACTTTAGATCTGTGGTTGAAAACTCAAACCAGCACTGTCCCACTTCCAGCTCTACTCAAGTGAAATGATTTTATTAAGAGCAGCATAATCACAGCAGACAGTTTAATCTGCCATAGAAAGGAAACAGACCAGATGAAACAGTCCTGCAGATTGGGCATTTGACTCCACCAGCCTAACACACAGTACTGCTCAAACAAGGTGTAACAGAACTTTACTAGTAATGGTTTTACTATATCCTAGATATTACATAGGGAAAAAATGCAGTAATTGATCCTTACATTCAGCGGCAGAAAAACCTGTTCAACTACCACAGTTAATACAGACAGGATTTATTGCCTGCCAGGTCCTGACCTTGTTTTGCTTTTGCAAGAGAAGTCATTGCTAACACAAACTGAGCACACCTTTAACTCAAGTCCTGGGGTCCACAGCAGTGCCCTCTCTGAACAGCCAGATGCTGGCTGCTGAATGGCCTTGTGATCAAATCCTAGTCTATCTATTACTGCTCCCGAAAATCTCGCCAGGGAAGTAGAAATCTTAACTTGGATGTTCTTCAACAATTTGTGTTGCTTTTTTTTAACTGTCTCCAGATGTTTGCAGTTCTAAGTCTATAAATTTGCAGATGTAGGACCTACATCTCAAATCATCTATAATGTGGTCTTGAATCTTTGCCACTATTTTGTCAGTGACTTTTTCTGATTAGAGAACATTAAATTATATAACAAATTCATCTACAGCCTGACACAACTTACTACCTCCTTACCAACAAAAAAGAAAACACCCTACAATATCCGTTTAATTTTCTGTATGTTATTTTGTATTTTTATCATTTAAATATTTTTTTCCTGCATTCTAATACTCTTAATATTGCCTATAAATTACATGCTACAATGACAGGAATGATACTAAAGGGCATCTACAAAGATACTCTAAAACTTTGTTTGAAGTTTGAACTTCCGGTATATGTTGAAGTATTCAACTTTACTGCTGTTCCAGCAAGACTAAAATGCAAAATATTTATTACATCAGCTCCTTACTTACAAAAACTGTTGAACCTTAAAGCTCAACTTACTAAGTTCTATCTTCAACCTGAGCAGCATTAGATATTCTCCTACCTGATTTTACATCAGCAAACCTGATTTTAAACCTTATTTTAGAACAACAAAAGTCCAGCAAACTCTTCACTTAACCCTTTTCAGCTCTCTCTAAAGACTCAAGCTCACCAGGCCATATTTTTCCAATTCAGAACAGGAGTGAAGTCTATGGACTGGCACCCTCACAAGTGGCAGACCACAAGGACAGGACAGTGCATTTGGCTAAAACCAAGTCTACCTTGGCAAAAGGCAATAACCTGAGTCAGAAATTTTCCAAGATATCAAAGTAAATACTACTAACAGGCAGTTAAGCTTTCTCACTTGGCACAGTTTGTTTGGGGTTTTTTAAATTAAGCACTTTATTCTTTTTTTTTTTTTAACTTTCTAGGTAGCCTTAAAACTTTACTCTTTGATCAGAAAAACAGAACTTGCTCAGTGATGAATTTCAACATTTTTCACCACTCAAATGTACAAAGCTCTGCCCTCAGTGTTTTAAA
The DNA here is from genome assembly GCF_000747805.2 of Chaetura pelagica. NCBI lineage: Eukaryota > Metazoa > Chordata > Aves > Apodiformes > Apodidae > Chaetura > Chaetura pelagica. The sequence continues at coordinate 1,139,506 of NW_009954317.1, read as the reverse complement.
AACTGATATGTAGTCTTGCCCTCTTTATTTATTGTTTCTGAACAACAACAAAAATACCAACCAGATTGAAAAGGTGACTGAGAACATTTTAGCAAAGCACACTACTGATTCAGTTATCTGGAACAACTGGCAAGCCCATTAGAAATCCAAAACCAGCTAACTTTAAAATGGCATCAGCAAGGTCACACAAAAAGCACTGTTTCCAGTTTCAAGTACTCACATATCACTACTTATTCATCCTTCTCACCTGCAAACCACATGCTCTGATTTAAACTTAGCAGAAAAAAAACCCTACTTATAAACTTGGGGCACTCCTTACCCACCTTTCATTGGTGAACATGCCTATTTCCAAGCTTTTTCCCACATCCATGAGGGAGAGCAACTCACTTTTTCTCAAATGGAAGTTAAGGATATCCAAAATTCATACACCCCTTGAAGTTGGGATTTACAAATAATGGCAGGTATTGCAAGATTTAGGGTAAAACTACTGTGGTTGTATTCAACTTAGCTGCCCTCTAAAGCTGCCTAGTTAAATTTTCCACATCACAGAGCTCAAGATTATACAACTAATCAAAATCCCACAGGCATCAGGATGCAGATGCACCCTGGAGCCAGGCAAAATTCCCCACAGTGAAATGAAACATGCCCTGCAGGGATGGCCAGGGGATGCTTCTGTGGTGGCTTGAGTGTGCTGCTCCTCTAGCTGTCATCCAAAGCTCCCCAGGAGGCAGGCAGGACGGCAGAGAGCTTCCTGTGCTTGGTCCACCTCTGCTCTGCACACAGGAAGGCCAGCACACATTTACACTGGAACGAGGAAAAACCCCCAAAACTGGGTTAATGTCTTTTAACTGTGGGCAGTAGGTATGAAAATGTGGGGCTCACCATGAGTTTAAGTAGTTTTTTTCCCTGCAATTGCATGCTTTCAGCTGCCTCTGCAACATTCATTAACTTATGTATGTCAAGTGCAGGGGGAAAAAACGTGTTTGAAATTCAAACAAACCTCTAAAAGGAAATCAAGATAAGTTGTCCGAGCATTGGATCATAACAAGTTTCTGTACTTTGAGATTCATATAAAAAGCCTTGTTTTAGGGTCTGTTTGTTGATTTTCTTAAATGACCTTGATTTTTATCTGCCAGAGGTCAAAGAACAAAAACTTGAATACAGTTTTAATACCAATTCTGTTTACAGAAAAGAGCTGTAGTAAGTTTTACTTATAGTGTCAAAGGATAAAAAACACACTTAAATATGCTCTTCTAGCCTTCTTCTGCCAAATAATTTCACATAACTTTTAATTCCATGCCCTCATTCATGTGGCAGTAACAACCTGAAGGTGCATTTCAAATGTCCAAAGCTTATTATATAAGAAGATTATTGGAGTACCACAATTCATTATATATAACCTTAGTTGTTACATAAGCATTGGAAAACAGTATGGGATCATGTCAGTAAGGACACAAAGAATTGCATGAAGTACCACAGTCAACCTTAAACTGCTATTTCTTTCTGAGGAACCGACTTTGTAACTCAGACTTGCCACTGGAGAAGGTAGTAGCATTATTCATTTTCCTAAACAACACCAAAAACCCTGGCAAAACAACCCCAGATATTTAACTGCTTGAGATCGTGTTAGCCTCAGCAGAAACCCCCACCATTTCAAATAGCAAAGCAAACAGTGGCAGTGCCGGGTTCATTTCTTCTATGTGGAGTAATTTGAAAATAAGACAGTTTGCCAGTAGCTTTGACAATATTTTCTGTCAACAGAAGACTGCAGATCTCTCAGCAACTATCCATCTTCAGTTCTTCTTCAGCTCTACCTTATTCTAGACAGTGCTGCTTTCTAGACCATGCACATCAGTTACTGCCCCACCCCAAACATATACTGCTTTCCTCACACCCTTGCCCAGCTGATTCCTCCACTGCCTCACCCTCCACTCACCAACACACCCCTCTGCACCCATCTCCCCTCTCTCCTCTTCATCATCCAGGGGCCAGCAAGGGAGGACCAGAAGGACAGTGTTCTTGTTTTTATTGCAACCCCATGGTTGCTAATCAACCAGAGGTAGTAATGGCAAGAAAAATCCTGCTCAGGTGATATGATGTATCTGTGAAGCCAATGAAGGGCTGGGGCACCTTTAGCGCAAGCAGCATCTCAAGTTGCCAAACTCCAAAACATTTATGCTAGTGCAACAGAACCCTCCAAACAGAGGCACATGAGGCAAGGTACTGAGCAACAGGAGGGGAGAAATAAAAGCACTCATGGTTTGCAAAATCTGCCCAAAGTTTATAATGACAATTCACTTCACTAGCTAAGTCAAAAGGTAAACCTGAGCAGAAGAACCAGCACTCTGGAAGGGGATGGCTCATCCTCAGGTACACTGCAGGACAACGCATCAGTGCTCACGTGGACTCCAGGCTGCCAAGCCCAGTCAACACTTCAGGGTCCTCTTGCCTTTATTATTAAGAAACAAATAAGAAGGGTTTTTAAATCACATGCTTTGTTTCTATTTAACAGCAATAAAAAATGTGAACAGATCAATGGAAGAGATAGACAAGAGATTCAGGCACAGAAAGACAGTTGGAAAACAGCACTAGAGCAACAAGACTACTCCTGATAGAATCTTTTCAGCCACCACAGCCAAAATAGGCTCTCAAAACCTCAAGCAATACCTACTACAAGACACGAATAACAGGTACACTTTAAGACTGTGTTTTCTGCCATTTGCTTTCCTTCTTTAACTCTGTTTCCAATTTTGCAATCACAACTATTACCTTGCTAAAATATAATTTCTTGGTTCAAGTTTGTCTCATATTTGAAGTGAAATGAGGTATTAAAAACAGAAGTTATTTTTACTTTTCCAGAAATAGGGAACACAAAGTAATTGGACAACTGAAGTGCTCCTGTGCCCCCCCAGGCAAGGAAGCTGGAAACTTTGCTGAGATTCCCTTCCCATGCAGCTGCAGGTCAAGTTGGGGTCCCTTGGTGCCCAGTGTCAGCAGAGGAGAAGCTGCCCCTGCCAGGTATTATCACCTGCTGCTCTCCAGTAAGTGGCGGGTACCAAGAAAGCTCATGCAATCATAGGGTTCTGAACGAAGTAAAGCCTTCCTCAACTCACTGCTGTCAAAACCTGGGCAAATTTCCCATGGGGCAGAGAAGGACAAGCCCTCCATGCAGGAGGTGAAGTGGGTCTGGGGATAATGCTGCTTCTTAATACAATTAAAATACACATCTCTGAGTAAGTGACAAAGCAAAATACAGACAAGGAAAAAAGTAAACTCCTGAACTATCATTCATTTTCCTTTCTCCTTTATTTCTATAAATATCCCTAATCAAGTATATCAAACTCATATGAACTTCACCAGTCTCCCTTCCATACAAGAAATAACTGACCTTTCAAAGCAAGCAGAAACCAGAGTTCCAAGCGCATTAAATACACGTGCAAAGGACATGGCTTTGTGCTATTGCCCAACACACAGGCTCACACTTCAGCCAAGCAGCAACAGCCTGCGCCATTCACAGCAAAGGGCAACAGGTTTCAAACACCTCACGGAGCAGTAAGGCAACGCTGAGCAAAGGTTCATGTCCTTCTTCAGAGATAACGTTCCCAGCTGGGGAAGTAGATTGATCTGACTCTCTTCTGTGGCACTTCTAAACTACAGGATAACCTTGATTTCTAGTGAGCCCAAGAAACATGTAAGAACTGTTTAGTTAAACACCTCATTATGTAAAAGGAAGTTAAATCAGACTTCTAAGTCATGCAAGTCAAACAATCACCCCTCTCTTTGCCGAGTACTCCCCACGTTATCCATAGCCCAGCTGACAACTACAGACGCTGTGACAGCCACACCACTTGTCTCAGTTCAAAATTTGAATCCCCTCTTCTTTCCATTACTACCACACAGCTTACAGGTAAACTCACTTTTACATTAAATCAATTGGTTCCTTCCCTAACCCAAATTTTCTCTCCCCTTCTCTTTGGCAATGAGCTCTTTGAACCAAGGATATTACATTTTAGCATACCGTCTCATAAATCATAATACTGTAATTAAGTCTAATCCTGTGTTCCTTCACACCCAAGCAATGCTCTCTGTGCAAGTAAAACTTCTGAAACAAACTCCCTCCAGGGCTCATTACTTGCTGCATTCCCACACGGGTGCTTTGTGGAAAGCTTTGTCTCATTGTTTATTTAAAAATGGTGCTGTTGTTAGAATATTTGAGATGAGCATCAAAATAATTTTGTTATAAATGGCAAAGCTGGAGTAGTGCCTAATTGTTAATGTGAGTGGATAATTACAGAGGATATAAGCTTTGATATATGTATTGAATTGCAAGGTATGCAAGATACAGGCTTGTATTTACACAGCTACATCTCTCCTTATGTGCCATTTATTTTAAGATCAATGAAGGTATTTAATAATGCATGTAATATAGCTTATGCTTAAGGCAGTTATCACAGAAATTAAATACACCACATAGCTGAAAAGTGTACATTAGCATACATTCAAAGTAGGTGCAGAATTCAGACCTAATCCTGCACAGTATTAAAAAGCTAATTAGGAAACACATAATCAAAGCTGTCAAATCTCACTGGTGATGTCAGTCAGGAGGATAAAGTTCCTAGGTAATAAAACACATTGAGTACTTTCACCCAGAGGAAAGCTGACATTCATCTTCCCTTCTTTCTTCTGGGTATTCTTATATTCTATAGGTATCAGAATTAAATTGTGAGTAATTCTAGATATGCCACTCTCACTTTCTTCAAGCCTTTTATTCTTTCCTAATTATGTTTTGTCAGCTGGCACAAGAAAGAAAAACCTGCTATTAATTAAAGGATGTATACTCTGTTCCTCTTCAGACAGTAAGAGAGAAGGGCAAAAAAAATATGCACTGCTAAAAATACTACATTGGTGTGTTGTAAGCATCATCAGTCATGGTCTTCCTTCTTAGCACCGTTCCCGAGACCACCAAGATGACATATTTCAGCCTTCACTGTATTTGGAATATTTTGATTTATGCTGTTCCATAAGCACCTTCTACTTAAATCTTGTCTCCTCACAAAGCACAACTGATTCAATCTTTGTGGAGTCCAAAATCAGTAAGACAACCAACACACAGAAGCTCAGCAAAGGAGCCTGAATAGAACTCTGATGTTCATCTCAAGTACGGAAAGTTTAGCAAATGCTTCCACAAATTAAAAGTTATTCAAGAAAATCAACACTAAACTCAAGATAACGTGTCCAAACACTCAGCAGTGCACTTTTTGTTGCTAATTAGAAATAAGTCTCGGCACCCCTTGCCATCCATGACTACGTATTACCTAGCAGGCAGCTCCTGCTGCATGCTCCATTAATTATGTTCCATGAGGTTTCTTGCTGCTATAGCACAGAGGCACATTTATGGAGGTGAGACAGGAATGCAGCTACTGATGGTGACTAACAGGCCCACCGTCAAACTTTCCAACAGCTGATGCTGGCCATTGTTAATTATATTTTTTCCACCTCTCCAATCAAGATTTTTTTTTTCCCCTCATTGTACTGATAGGTGATTAATAGCAGTTCTAATCCTAGCACACACCATTGCCAGCATTTACAGCTAAAATACTGGGGAAGGTGGCCTCAAGGTTCAGACAGTGGCTTGGGACAACTTAAGATACCTGGATGCACTGCCTAGCTCTGCCAAATATGTGTCCTGTGGGACATAAAGCCTGCAACTGTGTGAAGCTAAAACACAATAAAAGCTCAAAAAAGGGGAAAAAAAACCAAACTATATGAGCACAATTCAATAATCCAGTACCAAACATATCTTGAAATGGTAAAAAGTCCTTTCCCCAAACACTTCCTCTTCTGTTATAAACTGTAAGTTTATACATTCAAAAGCATTATCCTTTTTAAAAGGAAGAGGGCAATGGGGGGTGGGAGGGGGGAGAGGGAAAGCTCAGAGAGTCTTGAGATTGAAAAAGCCAGCTTGCAAATCATCAGCACCTCAGAGCAGCATCCAAACCCAGAATAAGCCCACGTTCAAGCAGAACAGAAGATCATGGAATTGCCAAAGACCTGCAGAAGCCAACAGAGAATGCTGAGCCCTAAAACCCTCTCCTGTACCATTACCCAGAGGTGCCCCTCTCTACTTGGGATGCACAGTCTGAACCATCCCCCTGGAGACAGGTGCTTATACCTCTTTCAAAATCTGAACAAAACTGCTCTCTTTCAACACACAGATAGAAGAGGAAGAATTTGGAGCAACCCCACCTAACTTCCCTGCCCCCATCCCAGGCGACAGCACTAACCCCAGATGCGGAAGAAAGGTTCAGTTTCCTATTCTGACTAAGAGGGATCAAATCTGAAAGCAGAGCCCTCACGCTCACATCCAGCAGCTACTGATAGTAACAAAACGGTTCAGAGACAAGGACAGGAGAACCAGTTTCTTGCAGGTAAAAAAAGTGCCCCAACCTTCTGGGTCACATTTACAGAATCTCATTGTTCTGGTGATTCTCCAACCCTTTTTGTAGAGGGAGGTGTGGAAAAGCACTCCAGCCTTCACCTAGCACCACTCAGCACTCTCACCTGCACACAGGGCAAGAGGCATGGATCCCTCATCTCCTAAACAAGGAGGCTACGACCTCCTAAAATGCACAAGAGGAAGATTTCCATACTCAGGTTATAGTAAGACATTAACCTGACCCTACACTTGATCTGAATAGCTCAGCTGCATCTTTCTCTTGCTTTTTTGTTTCCTGGGGAAACTGAACAAATTTCTGCACTAGCAAGTGAGCAAAAACTACTCTAAAAGCCATGAAAGAGCCTTTGCTTAGAAATCTCTTTAAAACATAATCTGTTGAGCTGGTTCAACTCTTCAGGGAGTAAGGTCCATTGACGTGACAGACCTCCCCTGCTTGGAGAGGCGCCGTGCGCTTTTCTATCTTATTTATAGAATCGCCTCACTCACACTTTGTTTAAGAAACAATTAGCCTTTGACAGCTTAAAATAAACAGGACTCTCTCCCTACTGCAGAGTAACTAGACCTGAGCTGGATTTCAAGTTCTTGCAACTGCATGAGATCACCCGATGGACCCAAGAGCTTAAGTGACAAATTTGCCTGACACCTTTCAAAGCAGCACCCTGAGCAATACAGGCAAGAGCAATAAAACAGGAACCAGCATCAGGTAAATGAAGCGATCAAGCAATCATTCCCCTCCTGCCCTGCTCTGTCCTCACCAATAAGGGACACCTCTGGAAGACAAGGCCACCTCTTTTCAGATGTTTGTGATCAGAGGACTCACAGGAACGTAGGAGATGCAGAAGTTTAGCAGTGGTTGCACACCCCATAAGCAGCTGGGAAAACTGCTTCCCTGAAATGTACAGTTGATTTTTCTGCCTCTTGTGTTGCTACCAGTCCAAAAGCAGTAATTCCAATAGCTAGCACAGACAGCATGAACTGGCATTGTAACTTTGCATTTCAGTCCAAGCTCTTGTACCACCAGCAGAGGGGTCAGCATACCCACTTAGTCAACACAGGAGTTTTCCATTGGTGCCTTCACAATTTCTTTCAAGGCCTTCAGCTCCTGGACTGCAGCTCTGTGGCCACCTTTACCAAGCCAGAGGGCAGGGCACAAAAAAAAGTTGTACTAAAAAGCTAACAGAGCTCCATCAGCATTTTTGAGCCCCTGGCCTGCTGGCTGAAGGACAGATGCACCCAGGAGCCCTGTCTTGTCCCATGTAGTTCTGTTGGGCAGGGTTAGCAGGCTAAAAAAGAGCCTGGATAGTCTGCTGGTTAGGATGTTGGCCTGAGTTCAATTACTTCTTCTGGTAAAAGAGCTCTCACGTGCCTTAGGCAAGCTTTGATCCTGGCTTCCCGTCTATAAAACGGGGGGGAAATGTCCTGCCCTAACCCCAAGGGATGAAGGGACACACAAGAATGCCAACAGGCACTCAGGTGACACGCAGCTGTACGAGCACCAGCCACAGCAGAGAAGTCTATCTATGGTAGACAAGCAGGTATGCTCAGAAACTAGGAACACTTCTCAACATAACAAAAATAAAAAATATGGCAAATGTAGCTCCCCTCAGACAACAGAACACAGCAATGAGACAGAACAACAAAACCAAGCAACTCGACAACAAATTATGCCAATAAAAAAAGAAATGCTGGGGCTACAAGGATAAGAAACAATAGCCAGTGATGAACAGTTGCAGAAAGCAAGCGTTTTCAGAGAGGATTTAAAATTACAAGAGTCAGCAAAACAAAAAGAGATGTGAGACAAAACAGTGTTACGGATAAAGAAGTCATAAAATTAACAAATAGAGGAACAAACCATGGAAAAACACTTATCAACGGGTGAAATCAGTGAACAGCAAGGATAGGAAGAATAACATCAAAAAATATAAATGACCTTGAACTCTTTTACAGTAGCAGTACCACACCAGGTAACTCAGACATGCATTGTTTGCACTTTAATGCTTCCCATACTTCACCCTACGGTTCCCGATGGAAGAGATCTCGGGACACAGGGTGACACCCAGGAAGACATTCAGACATTCATTAGCAGCAGATCAGCCTTAGCGAGTTTAACTGCTGTCCTGAAGGTACTGCTAACGTTTAAGCAGCAAATGACACTCATGCTAACTACAGTCTGAGCTGCCTTGTCAACCGGATCGCTACGACTCGTGCAGTGCAGGAGATGTTTCTATTGACAGAGGTTTCAGCCGTGCTTACTTTGGCCATGCCACAGAGTCACTGACACCACTGCAGCTCCCCCAGGAACATCAGAGGGAGCCACTGCCCCCTCAGGACATGTCACTACAACCAAGCAACGTGCTGGCTTAAAGAAGTATCTCAATGTATTCCTATCACCGTTCGCTGCGGCTTTCTATCCCGCGTTCCAAAAACGTGACTTAGGAGCGGCCAAGGCCAGTGAAAACCGCAACCAACCAGCAGCAGCTCAGGGGAGCAGCCGCAGCGGAGCTGCATCTCTTCACCCTGCAAAGAGAAAGAGCTCAGGGAAGAAGCACCTCCGATAAATTAAATGCCTGATTGCAAAGTGTCCGATTGTAAGTATCTGACGGCGAACAACCGCAGGAAAGGCTCCAGGCAAACACAAACCAAAAGGGACACGTTTAACGAGCTGGCCAGCAAGAAAGCGAAGTTTCAGTCAGTCACGTCTAAAAAAAAACCCCGACGTGCAACCAAACGAAGCCTCCCCACTCCGAGAAGAACCGAAAACACGGCGAACACGCGAGGGCACAGCAGAGGGTCACCCCGGCAGCCACGCCGGGTACCGACCCCGGCCCGAGCCGGGCGGGGAGCAGGGCCCATCCCGCCGGTACCGGTACCGGTGTCGGTGCCGCGCGGGCCCCGCCGGCCCGGGCCTGCGCCCCAACTTCTTTCATTCCTCCCCGCTCATCACTTCCTCCTTCCCGGCCGCTTCCTGCGCGGCGGGGCCGGTTCCCGCGGCGAGCACGGCCCGGCCCCCCGCTCCCCGGGGCCCCGCACTCACCCCAACGTGCTGATGAACCCGTTGACGGAGCCCTCGGCGTACAGGGACACGATGTCCCCGATGTACAGAAAGCTGGACATTCTCTCAGACATCCTGCCTCATCTTTAGCCGGGACTCCGCACTCCCTCCTCCTCCTCCTCCTCAAAACATAAAAATCACCAAATGCAATAAAACCGGGGCGGAGGGGAGGGGATGGGATGGGATGGGAGGGGAGAGCGAGGCGGGCGGGCCGGGCGCTCGGCGCGGCCCCTGAGGCGCTG
>NW_009954317.1:1120400-1129507 GCF_000747805.2 Chaetura pelagica | reverse complement strand
CCCCCGCGGGCGGGGCCCCGCCCCGTCGGGGCCCTGCCGCACCCCCGGGCTGGCGTTCGGCCCCTCTCTGTGGTTCTACGGCCTGACCAGCTTCGGGATTTTTGTGTTTGTTTGGGTTTTTGTCCTTTCCCAGCCGGCCGCGCCGCAGCCCAGCCCGGGCGTTCTCGCGGCACACGTTTCCCTCAGGAAGCTGGCACCGGTGTAACACAAAATAAACAACCCCACACGCTCGGGCAGACCCTCCCTCTGCCCAGGATGGGCTTTTTCACACAGGCTGAAAACGATCGAAACGTTTCCACTTTCATTTCCCAGCCGCGTTTCGCCTCCTCAGGACAACTCTCCCAGTGACGGGCAAACTCGGCCCAGTGCTGCTTTGCTCAGTGAATTTTGCCAGCAGAACGTTTGGATCGGAGGAAAAAAAAAAACCCACACAACAAACCAGCACAAAACAGCAACAGCTCACCTCGGCTTAACCAAATGCCAACCCCCAAACGATAAGCCCACGCGGGAACGTGGGTGACACGCCGAGGGCCCCACACTCACATTGTTTCCCACATCCACAGGTCACAGCCTTTACCTCGCTCCTGAGCGTAAATTCTCCGCATCAGAAACGCTGAGTCTTCAAAGCAAAAAAAAAAAAAACCAACTTGTTGCCATCTATGTACAGGGGAAAAAAAAAGAAACTTACTCTGTTGTAGAGTTCTCCTTTTTGCCTTTTTTTATTTTTCTATGGTGACTTATTTCAGACGTGTCTCTTTTCTGTGCCCACCAGTGCACAAAGGCACCACCAAAGGCCTGCACTTGCGGCCTGGTCCCGTAGCTGTATGTATGCAGGCCCTAGCTCTGACACTTCATTTCTGGGAAAAAAAACAAAACCCAACACTAAGAAAACCGGGTGCCAGAGCCTTGTTCTTGTTCTCTTGCACAGGGAAACCAGAGGTGAGGTGTTTCAAACACACATATTACACATCCAGAAGCCCGGCTAAACGGAAACACACCAGAAGTAGAAGCTGGGAGCACTGCAGAGGGAGAGAAGCTGAGGCTCCCTCCCCACATGCTGACTACACAAAAAAAGCCCTGACCCAGGGTCCCTCCCAGCAGCCACCACACAGATGGTCCAGGCAGTTTATTTCATGAAAATGTGGTTCTGGACAGTTTGCACCTGGGACTGAGCAGCAAAGGCTGTAGGATGCACTGATACCCTTCTTTGCCCTCCTGACCATGTTTACCTCAGCCAGTTTATACCAGGCCTTAATGGCCTAATTAAGATGCTCCAGCCAGGGAGGTTTCCTGTTTCCCAGCAGTAAAGGAAAGCCTGGCTTGCCTCATCAGTGGGAGTTTTCTTAAGGATGGACTTTCAGAAGTTGGCTGAGAAGGAGGTTTGCCTGGGAGCAAATCCCCATTTGGGACCGATCACAGCCAGGAAGGTTGAACCCTATCGCCTAAACACAGGTTATTGGGGCCATTTGATGTGTCCTTTGATACCTGAGACATCCCTGTGGGTTGTCAGCAGGGAAGCAGGGCTGCTGTGTCCTTGACAGCTCTTCCTGCGTGCGGGTAGCTGAAAGGGGCCCACATCTTTTGGCATTACAAGAAGGTTAATTCAGGTCACATTTCTCATCTGCTTGCTGTGGCAAAGCTCAAACTGATAGGAGTCTTACACCAGTATCATCTGCTTCTTTCTCCCCCAAGGAAATCAAGGCATTCTCCTTCATTTCTAGGCTCGTTCCTGTTGGCTCAGGCTGAAGCACACCAGCAGCTGAAAGCTGTTACCACCTCACAGCTCAATATACATGAAATGAACTGGAAATCTCAATCCAGTTCCAAGCAGTGATGGTTATTAACTAGAAATCAGTTGTATTAAAAAAGTAAAGGTCAAATACCAAAGACAGTCAAGTATTTAAGCAAATGCTTAATTTTAAACATGCCACATTGGACAGTCTGACAATCTCATTGAAGTTACCAGATTATTTGTATGCTGAAAATAAGCAAGCACTTAACACTTTTGTAGACCAGGTCTTAATTTGGCACGAAGATCATCCTAGAAAAGCAAACCTGAGGAACCCTTGCTGATCCTTTCCTTGAAGACAGGAAACTTAAGCAGTGACGAATGCTCCTCTAGCATTTTTAACAAGCATTAACTATCTTCTTTTAAAAATAATGATTGTACCTCTCTGAGTGCTAGTTTTATGAAGATAGTATCTGGAAAAATTTAATTAAAATGAAAGAGATTTTGTCATGACAAGTCTACACAGAAAAAAGCTAAATCATGGTCAGAGGCAGTAATGGAATATTGCTTCATTTATCAGGAGCAGAAATAAACCAAATTGGTTGGTAAATATGGATATTTTCACAACAGTTTTTAACCTTGCAATTAGCTGCAGGGTGAAGGTGAGGCAGCTTAGTCAATAACTGGAATATGTTTTCCATCAGTTATCTCTGGTAATCTTTTGTTCCAAAGCTCAGAATACAGGCTTTGCTGTGAAGCAGGACCCAGACGCAGAAATCATCAGCTAGTGCTGACAGACTGCTCTCCAGTGCATGTATTACTCTGTATGTTGTAAAAGTGAAGAAGTCTTTCTTACTCAACTTTAATTTCTAGTCTATTACTTATTTCTAGTGATGTTTGCAGTGGCATTCTAAAATTACATCTCTATATAAAAGTATTTGGCAGTATTTTAATAAAGGAGATTTTACCACGATCTCTACATCCTACATTTTTATGTTCATTCTGGTGCTGAGGCGTAGAAGAGAAGCAGTTTATGCACAGAGAAACACCCCGTTGCAGCACTGAGCATCCACATTAGGTGTGAATAATACACAATATTAAAATGACCTCAGACTCAAAAAACTCACCAAGCAAATAGGCCGATGTCATCATATTCTTGCTCTTTTTCCACCCCTCACGTCTTAGACATATGTCTGAATTTCCAGCTCCTTGTATCTAAACAGGGGAGGCTCCTGGCATAAGTTGAGTTTTTTATGGATTCAAAACTGTCTGATTGGAAAGACTTTGATCCCACACCTACACAAGCTACTTACTTCTGTATGAAGTTACAGATATATAGGCCACTTGGGTGAAGGCAAACTGGACCAATTAGAGGCTTATACAATAGGCAGCATTGATGTTTGTTTTCATGAAAGCAGAGGATAGTGCTTTCCAGCTGCAGGGGAAAAGAGAGAAGAGAAGAATGCTGTTAACTCTTTTTATACAACAGATATAAATGGGACCAGGCCAAAACCCAGGCAAGCATCCCAGAGCTTTAGCATGTAAGCATATGAAAATTTGGACCTAAAGCCTTGGGTTTGTTTGTCATTATTCTATTTGAGTGGGGGGAAAGGAGAAGAAGGGGGAGGGGGGAAACAAGACAAGAAGAAAGATCAGACCACTCCAGATATTTTGATATTTAAAATCCAACTGTGACATTAAAGCTTCTCTGTAGCCAAAATAGTTTTAATTTACTTATCTCAAGCAACACACAATTAGCAGCTTACTCGAGGATGGCCAGGCTTTTAAAAGCACCTAAAGGAAGTTTCCCACACAAGCTGGGAATGCCTATTACCTTGTGGGTGTTAATATTTGAGACAGCCTAGCTCTTCCTTGAGCACAATGGCATTTCAAAACACTTGGATGTATAAAAGACGACACTACTTGGCCTATGAATTGGATCAGAGAGTGCCAGAACAGCTTATTTTGACAGTACCCGCATACAAGAATTGATTTATTGCTGCTAGGGCTTTGTTTTATTTTGCCCATAGCAAACGTCATCAGAGTACTAGATGATTTCTTGATAGCTAGATAGCTGTGGGGACTCATTTTTCCTTTTTTCTTCTAGTGGGAGTTAACTCCCTACTGATCTTATTTTAAACAATGTGTTGGTATTGGTGCCATACAAAAATATTATACATCTGGTTAAAGAAACAACAGAATACCCAGAGGACAAAGAGGCCTGACAGACATAAATGTGATTTAGTAACATAATAAACCAGAAGTGTAGTGAATCATGCAAAATCAGCGTAATTACTTGATTACAAATGAGAAAACCAGAATATGGAGCACTCAGTGCTGGTCTACCCACTTTATTCAACCTGGCTGAGTAGGAACAGGAAATTCTAGCTAAATTCCTAACACCCAGTTTTATAAATGACTTTCTACTAGAAGGAAAGGCTTTTTTCTCAATGTTAGAGGTAGCCCTGAAAATGAACAGCTCTCACAAGTGACCTTTTGGGGGTTTCACTAAAGTATGGGTATGAGCTTTGCATCCTCACTGTCCAGCCACACTTGTCCACATTATGGCATGCAGGTGTGGCCAAGGACTGCCTGACTTGCTGTTTGCTACATCTGAACTTGTAAGAACTAATATTATGTATTAACTCAAGTATTTAAATCATCACTGGTTTGTTATAATAATCTCCTGAAAGAAACAAAGTTAGAAATAATGAAAACTGAAGTCATTTGTGATTTAAGCAAAAGGAGTTTAGATTAAAGGGGAAGCCTGGATGCCCTTCATGCTGTGACACAATAAAACAGCTATGTAAATAAACTTCTGAGAGCAGCTCCAAGCCATTCAAGTGAAGATATTTTCCCTCACGATACACTTAAGGCTTTTGAAATAGGTTTCCAACTGTTTAACGACCAAAGTTGTCCATTCAAAGAGCCAAACACGAAAACTCGACCAAAGCAGAAAGTACAATGTGCCTTTCTTTGAAAACCTCTAGACAGAAAGGATGCTTTATTTAGAGGATTCAGGAAGTCGGAGCGTTGCCTTCTATCAGCTCGCGACCACAGAGCGAGCATCAGGAAGCGCACAAAAATGAACTGACTATTCCTACGGGGAGCGAGTGCCAACGGTTACACCAAGTTTGCTTTCAAAACTCCCTGCCAGCCCCTGCAGACTTGTTAATCAGGCAGTGTCTCCTGGTTCCCTACAAAATAAAGGGAGAGACATACCTTGTTTGAATTTTTCCCTTTTGCTGCCTGTCACAGGATTGCACAAGGTTCAAACCTGAAAATGCAGTGTGGAAATAAATAAATAAAATGATCTTCATAGAAGGAAATGCAAATGAATAGCCCCATTTTTCAGCTGCCTTTTCTGCTTTTCTTTTCAGTCCTAACCCACTCCTAACCAGGACCCATGAAACACAAGAATCAGTGGACCTGTAGACTGTGGTGACTGCAATAACAGAGCAATTGTGTTTTGGGTCCTGTCATTAATGTCCTATTGCCAGCTGAAAGGCACCCTTCAGCCATGGCAGTGGTTGCAGTGTGGTTACAGCACAGTTCATATACAGCAGTCCTTTAAAATAACTGCATATGAAACCATACAGTGAATATTCTGATTGAAACATCTCACTGAAACTCAGTATCTTCCTTCTAGAGTCAAGAAAATAGAAAGCTCACCAGAATTTCCACAGTCAAGAAAAGTCTAAGAAAAACAAGGTAAGTAAGAAGCCTAGAATGCAGTTACATTTGCAAGCTGGATTTGGTGGTGATAGTAATCTTAAAGAATACAGCTAATGTATTTTAAAATAAGTGAAAAATCTCTGTAATTGCAATATAGCTGCAATGTAATTGTATTCATAACGCATGAAAAGCACAGCTGAGAAATACCCCCCTACTTAATTCTTTGGTTTTTTATCACGTAGAGCATGAGGAAAGATGTTTCAAACTCATGGAAGCTTTGTGCTTTAGAGCTGCTTAAAAAAAACCTTGTGCTTTTGATGATCTCTTAATTTTTTTCCTCATTGAAAAGCTTTTCCAAAATTAAATGCTGCTTTTTTTGGTTTTTTTTCCTTTTTTCTTTTTTTCTCCCCAGGAAATATTTCCTTTTACTAGCATACTGGCCATGTTACTCTTTAGACATACACACAAAAAGGGGCTCTGCCAGCTTCACCTCCAAGGACACGGCCGAGTTCTGGCAAGGAGACAGCAGGAAAAGTGACTTTTCTCAGAGGATCTAATCTTCCCTCACGAGAGCAGGGGCCACATATCTTCACCCTAGGCCTATTCAGCTTTCAGATGGGTAAAACAGACTGAAAAGAACATGTTAGGAAGGTGAACACAGGTCAACAGGCTGTGGGGAGTTAGCGCTCCATTTGCAGAGAAGTAATTTAGGGAGGTCTGGGGGCACTAAAACCCAGTTAAAGAAAAAACTCACCTCTCTCTAAAACCACACACCATCTGATGTTTCTCAGAAAACGTTGGGAAGGAAAAATTAGAATTCAGGAAGAATGTATTCTTTCTATTGATTATTGTGTGTAGACAGTTATTTAACAGGGAGGTACAACAAGCCCCCTTTGAGAGTCTCAGACCACCGTGCCCTTGATTCTGGATCCCTCCAAAGTTCCTTCTACTTTTACCTGTTCCAAATGAGGATTACTTTCCAAGATACTATGGAATGGTACAACTAGCACAGCCAAATGATGAGGCTGACATTCCAAGGAGACAGAAAACATCTTTGAAGCCAAATATGGACCAAAATTGTAGGTTCATGCCACCATTATTTTAAACTGATTTCATGCCTCGATGAAGGAAGTGCCCTGTATGGGAGAAGTTCTCAGTGTTGATTTCTGTCATCTCAGCCCTGTTGTGCAGGAAATAAGAGCTTGAATAAGAATTAATTAAATGACAGGTTGAAGTTTAAAAAAAAATAAAATTGTAAAATGAAATTATGGACAACATCAAAACACTAGTGCACCTTTGAATCCCCACACTGGATTTCTCTCTTCCTACCAGGCCAAATGTGGACTGAAACAAACATCTTGTCTGAAAGCATGTTTAACCCTGAACTGCTAAATTTACCTGGAACTTTAAAATAAATTTTAAAAAGCCTGCATACTAATCATTTGAAAATGCTTGAACCGCTTTTTCATTTCATGTGTCCTCCACCACACCAACATCTGTCATTGTACTAGTGGTGTAAGTCATGAGACATGATACCAAAAAAGTCTGCATTAAGTTCATGCTTTGTCCCTGAGGGTTGGAGGTTTTTTGCTTGGGGTTTTTTTGTTGTGGGTTTGTTTTATTTTGATTTTTTGGGTTTCTTTTGTGTGTGTGTTTGGGTTTGTTGGTTTGTTGTTGTTTGGTTTGTTTGTTTGTTTGGGGGGGGAGGGGTTTAATATATTCCTCATTTGAGTGTCTTATTTAAATACTTTAAAACTTAGCATAAAACAGCTGAATCCTGAAAGGCTGAGACATGCAGTTTCATATCCTCTAACATCATCTTTAAATAGATAAGTTGCATACTTAAAGAAATCTGTTTCAATGCTGTACAAAAACTAAATAGGTGAAATAATCTATTTCTCAGTAGCTCTTGCAAGATGGTTTGCATCTTAGTAGTAGTTGAGCTTGGAAATATGGACACGTTTAGGAAATTATATTTTAAACTAATCTGGAGGTAACTGCAAAGGAGTACATTACAAAGCAGAACCATTACCCATCGTTTCCATTTTGTCAATCTGAAAAAGGCAAAGTTAGCAGCAGGTAAGTGGTTCTACTTACTGAAATGGGGTTTTGTTTAAAAGAAGAATCACAGAATGTCAGGGGTGAGACAGGACCTTCAAAGTTCTACTTACTGAAATGGGGTTTTGTTTAAAAGGCACAGAAGAATCACAGAATGTCAGGAGTGAGACAGGACCTTCAAAGATCAACACCCTCAAAAGGTCCAACCCCCCTGCCAGAGCAAGGTCACCTAGAGTAGGCCAAACAGGAACCATCCAGGCAGGTTTTGAATGTCTCCATGAGAAGGAGACTCCACACCCTCTCTGGGCAGCCTGTTCCAGTGCTCTGTCACCTTCACAGTGAAAAAGGTTTTCCTCATGTTTATGTGGAGCCTCCTATGCTCCAGCTTGCAAAGCATGAAGAGCATGTTGTTGACATATCATAGGCAAAGCTATTGAATTAGCTAATAAGAACAAAAATTTTAAATATATATGGATACATTTAGCACCACACTTGGCATTATCTCCTCAGTGCACTGCAGTAACATTAAACTGCTGGTTGAAAACAAATGGGAAACATACAAGTCAAGGCTGCCATCTGACATCAGCACTATTAACACCTCTGTTTCACAACTGTGGCTCCATCTGTGGGAACTGATGGGTCTTTCAATGGCAGGGACATAAATATACAGACAGAGGTGATGTCATGCTTGTTGCATATTTGTTATTCTATAGCTGCAAGTGCTAAAATGTGCTCACAAGATAAATAGGGAGAGGGACCAAATCATATCAGGGCAGAGGCTGGATGGAGATTCACCTACAGATTTACTAGAGATATAACACTTTCATGAGAAAATGAGAGTGTAAAGGCAAAAAGAAAACCTGAAAAGAAAAATCTTGATTTCTACAAATTTTCTCATCATGGTACAATTTTCTACCTGACATCTGGGAGAAAAACATACTTTCTGTGGCAATCAGAGCCTCTAGGAATCCCCTGAAATGCACCTCTGCCAGCTGGGGCCACGTGGCTGTTGTCTGAAAAGCAAAAGGGGAACAGGCAACTGCTTCCATGGATGCAGCAGAATGGGGCAGAGTGAAAATACTGCTGCACCACGCTCCAAGACTGTGAAGGTGGCAGATGATGCAGTTGATCCTTGGCACCATTTCTGCTACAGGATGATGATGCACCAAAAAAAAGCAAAACTAAACCAACGTTTCTGTGTCATCCCAACGAAGCCTGCGATGAAACCCCCTCTCCCAGTACCTGCTGTCAAACCACTGCTGATCTGCAGCACAACTACTCCCCAAGCTTTCATTGGATTCTCACTCATCTATTCCACCCCATTACCCTTGTTACCTCCTGTTTTCAGTCTCTTCAACAGCTGCAAGGCCACTCCATCCTCCTCAGCAGCATTCAAGGCCAGTTTGGATAGGGCTTTAAGCAATGTGGTCTAGTGGGAGGTGTTCCTCACCCATAGCAGGGGGTTTGGATCTAGGTGACCTCTAAGGTCCCTTCCAATCCAAACCATTCTATGATTCTATCCTTCCATGGCAGGGACAGGTAATGTCTGTCAGCTGCTTCTTCCTGGTGTCCTTTGTTTCTCCTTTTCAGCCCCGGGCTCATGCTCACCACCTTCAAGCATCAGAGAACACAGAGGATTTTGGAA
>NW_009954317.1:1112918-1120359 GCF_000747805.2 Chaetura pelagica | reverse complement strand
TACTTTGATACACAAAAGTTTCCTCTTGGCCATCTCATCTGAAAAAACTGGTTTTTCCTCCATTTCCACAATACCTAAGCACTGCACTAACAAACATATCTTGACAAACTCCATGTGAGAAAGTATTACCCAAGTAGGGTACAGCACAGGTGAGGAATGGAAGAGCTGAGATATCCAAGAAGAGATTTATTAACTTAGCCACTGAGAAGCAAACATTTAGAGAGTTTAATTTTGTGAACCAGCTAAGCTGTTGAAGCACTTGCAGAAAACAATTAACACTGATGCTTAACTTGCCAGTCTATCTTGGAAAAGTCAGAAGTGTTCCTATCTGAATCTTAAATGTTATTGAAAAGAGGGTTGTCAGGCACTGGAACAGGCTGCCCAGAGTTGAGTCACCATCCCTGGAGGTATTTAAAGAACATGTAGATGTGGCACTTAGGGACATGGTTTAGCAGTGGATAGTTAATGGTTGGACTTAATGACCTTAAAGGTCTTTTCCAACCAAAAGGATTCTATGATTCTATGCCTCCAAAGGGAGTGACAAGGCACAGTTGTATGATCTCCAAGTCCCAAGTTAGTGCTTGAACCACCAAGAAATCAGCTGGACCTTGTACTTTAAAGCCCAGGGATACAAAGAGGAATGGGGAAGGTCTTTTGTTTTAAACTCACCCCATAGTAAGAGAGAATGCAGACTTGACTGACTGGTGTAGAGTCCTCTACAGCCAAATTTAAAGTAACAGTTTTCTTACCACAGATCGTCCACATCCAGTTGCAGTATCTATTAATTAAAAAACAATGTTCAGAAACTGCAGAATCAGAGGCAGAGAGCCAAGAGGGAGCAGGCTATGACAGGTCAGGGACAGGTTGTCTCTGCATGGTAAATATTCCCCCAACAAGTAATGAACCTGGTGCAGAACCACCAGAGGAGTGCAGGGATTATTTTGGTTTATTTTGATTTTTTACAGCTAGCATGATACTTTTTTTGCTGCTTAAGCTCAGTGAGTTTATAATACAAGGTGGCAAACCCTTCTGAAAGGCTGGCAAACCCTTCTGAAAGGCTGTCATACAGCAGAGAATGACCTCCTCCATGTGGGAGGTGCAGGGTCAGCTCAGCCAGGACTTTGAGGACTACAGGGTTTGCACATCCTGGCAGGGATGCACATCCCTCTCCTGCCTTTAAAAAAAAAAAGAAAGAAAGAAAAAAAAATAAATCATTGTTTACCTTGCAGAGAAAGGAAACTTGTTGCTTTTCTTCAGGTGGCAAAGTAATAATTGGTCTTTTTTCTTCATAGTGCTGTATTTCCTTGGAGCCCTTGTCAGCCGTTAGGGCACCGTGCAAACAGACCAGGCACCAATTCGGTCTCTACATACACCTCAGGTAAGAGCTAGGAAAGAATAATGAAAAATTGGTGGTGAAATGCACATATTGTCTAGTCCCTGAAATGCAGAAGGATTTTTACCATTTCCAATGGGTTTCTATTCAGGTTGCTTATCCGGTGGTGGGGCCTATGGGTCTATCCCAGACACCCATGTGCATGCACACACAGCCTCATCTGCTGACAGATTTCTTTACATCATCACACATCATTTTACTGGTGGCAAAAAGGATAGTTTGCATTCCCCAAACAAAACCTGTGAACTTGCTACAAAATCCTTACACTTATTTCCAGAAAAATACCAAAGTATCAGGAATATACAACAATGCTAATGGCAAAGAGACATATCTCCAAAAATGAAAAGTAGGATTCAAATTAAGGGGAACACCCAGCAAATAAAGGAGCCAGTTTATGTGGTTCTAATAAGGTTAAAGATTAATGGGAAAGATCATAAACAGAGAACAAGAGGAATCATGTATGGCTTGTATTGTGCATCAAATTAGCTGACTATATTGCATAAAGTTCAGAGTAAATTACCTACACCAGGGAGCTCCTGGCTGCTCTTCACTAGGAGCAAAGCAGCTACATTTCATTATTTCCCACTGATACTCTTATTGGATGTATATTCAACTCATTTTTTAACAAAGTGTTTTCTGTACCCAAATGGCAAGCAAATCACTGATTAAATGGACAGATAGCATACCCAGATGATTTGCATCTATTTAACTGCATCTCAAGTCATGTAATTATGCATTGTAACTCCATTGCTAAGGGCTTGAACTAAAATTCCCCAAAGCCAGAGCTAGTAATTGCTGCAAAATGAGGTTACTAATTTATTCTTTAATATCTCTCCCCAGGGGATGTGCCTGAAGGCCCCCAGTCTCCAAAACAGGAGTAAATTTAACTCTAGCCTTTTCCACATTATGTTTACTGATACAAAAGCATTTGGTAGCTTGGTTTTTTTCCTTCCAAATCTGTATTCATGAGATCACTTTCACTGCATAGCTATGGGAAAGCAAGGGGCAGACAAGACCAGAACGAGAGTGATGTCCCCTAAGTCCTCATTGCTTGGCCTTCACAGTGAAGTACAACAGACCCTCTGCTGACAGCTGCACTCCTGGCACCAGTGTTTGCATCCCAGCCCATCATCTCTGCAGCAGAGGTCCTTGGTTCCAGACCTGCAGAGTCCACAAAGGACTTGCCTCTGCACCCCCTTGCAAGAGCACTGGGGGTAGGACAACAGCTCCAAACCTGCATGAAGGCAACAGCAGGCAGGATAGGCAAGCTGTGACTGCTCTTCAGCAAGCTTCAAAATGATATCTATGTGAAAGTTATTTGGGACAGGGAGGCATTACTAGCCATGGCTTGGATTAGAGACAGGAAAAAATGAAGAAAATAGGACTTGGAGTGGAAAATAATTTGGCTTGGGGCACTTTTTTTGCAGCATTTATTGCTGATTGCTCAAAAACATTTGCTTCTAACTGCTGCACATCCTCTAGAAGCAGTAAATAAGTGGTAAATAAGTCTTCCATTCCACTGACAACCTTCACCACTGCATCTGAGGAGCTAACTTCCAGCCTCTGCCTCAGATTTGCTGTCCAGTCCACCCAAAACCACCTGGACTAAAACACAAGAAAAAGAGGGAGTGAAAGAAACATCTAAGTCCCAGATGGTGACTGTTCCTAATGTTGACAATGTGCTCCCTATGTTCGATTACATTTATTTGCTGCCCACTCAACAGATGAGTCCTACATAAGCAGACAGATTTAAGAAACCTCTTGAAAAACAGTTTCAAGGAATGCCTCAAAACGAAGCCCCCTCCTCCTTTCACAGCTCCCACAAGCTGGTCTAACCAGTCCAAAATTACAGACTGAGGTGTCTAGAAACAGGAATCCCCTCCGACTTGTATTTGCCCTGGGGTGATGAGACAGACAAGGATCCTTCCAGCCTCTTCTCAAAGAACTCCTGCCAGGGAGCCACCCTGGGCTGCAGACAGCTAAACCCGTGGAAGGGGTGGAATGTTCTTTCCAGATCCTCTACCAGTATGGTCCAAATGCTCAGTAACAGTCAAAGTGGTACAGGGGTTGTTTAAGGCTTGACACTTTTCTCACTTAGCAGAAAAATAAGGAGCAAAGCAGACAGTGGCTGCATTCCACTGCATAAACCTAGGGTTGACCCAGACCTTGTGTGGGGGTGCATTTCTGTCTCTCTACTAAAAGATGATATATTGGAATGTGAAAAGGTTCAGGGAAGGGCAACAGCGATAAAACAACTTCCATTAAAACCAAAACAAACAAAAAACCACAAATCCACAACAACAAAAACCCCAACACCAAGTGTACAAACACTCTTCACAAACATGTCTTCACTTAAAGACAACTGAGGGGGTCTGGGATAGTCTGACACATCAGGAGTGGTGTGTGGAGACTTTGCAGGGACTGATGTTTTCCCTTCTTTGCTAATGTATCAAGAGGTGCAGAGTGAAGCCACAGAAAGGAGCCACACACAGAACAAGGCAGAGGCACATGCTCCTTTCCACAACAGGCAGTGCATCTGCAGAGCTCCTTCTCCAGGACACAGTGAGTTGTGAAAAGTTTACATACGTTTATGAGGAGATGAGGAAAGTTCACAAAAATCAACCAAAAATTGCTGTGAACACCTTGTCCAGCTCATGGATTTCACAAATTGCCTGGAGCAGCAAGCATCATGGCACACATACCTCATTCATGCTTCTCATCAGGAATCCACCTGAGGCCATTACTGAGGGAGAGGATACTGAGCCAGATGAATGAATCACTTCTCTGAGTCCGTGTCTCCTTTCTTGCATTCCTGTTACTATAAAAGACAATGGCTAAACTTTCACCAATTTTAACAGTTCTGGATTTAAAACCATTTAACTTGCTTAGAAAAGTTTTTTAAAGCAAGCTACAAAAATATTTTGGCACACAGCTTGCAAAGCAAAGTCAACTGTCATCATCTTAACTTACCCAAAGAAAATGCACTAAATTAAAGCACGTATATAGGAGAAATTCTCTCTCCCTGTTCATTGGTACCAGTAGACAGAATTCTACTTAGAATTTGTCCTTGGCCCCAGCTGAAGCCTGGGGAGGAAGTGGTCAGGCTCTGTAGTATTCTTGAACACTTCCATCCAGTGGGATTCAGTCTGCTTCATAACCTGCATGCCAAATTCTGCTCTCTGTAATGTCATGTAGTCCCTCTTTGTTTTCAGCTGGGTTGTCTCCTGCTTAAGAAAAACAACAACTAAAACAACAACCAAACAACCACACACACAAAAACAAAACAAAAAAACCCAACCTACCAAAAACCCACACACAGAATTTTAGCCACATAAAGAATACTTTGCACAGTAGGGGCTTCTCTGGGGCTTGCTGAAGGTATCATTCTGTTGCAAAGGTTGGACCTGAGCAAACAGTGCAAAGTCTCATCACTGCCTTTAACACCACAAGTGAGAAATGAAGTGATGCCAAGAGCTGTGGTCTGCCAGCTCCCCAACCAAACCTGAAGCCTCAGATTGTCATGGATGGAACTGACTCATGAATTTAGGATGTGCATACAAGACAGATGCCAGAGTGCAGCAGTTGAGCCAAACCCCACCACCAACTCCCTCAAACCTCTGTCAAATAAAAGTTTCCTTCACACTTGAGTTGGAACGTAGCTGCAGCAAAGACTGATGAATCTCATTTCTTATTGTTTGAATAAGGAGAGACACTCCTGATATCCTGGCAGGGCAAGTTTTCCTGCCCTGCCTGCTCCTGTGTCAGGGGAACCAGCTGTAGAGACAGGATGTTTCGCTCAGGTCATTCTCTGCAATTACCCAGGCTATCTCTTGTTTACCTTGGTAGAAACACCAGTACATGCCAAGCATGGAGCGTGCACCTCTGTTTTACCTGCACTGGAAAATACACTCAGAGTGAAGATCAAGAGATTAAAAAGAAAGCTTTTTCAGCATTCTGGCCGTGCTACTCTGAAAACCCTTAGCATTTGGGAGCGAGGATGTGCAGAGACAGGTCTGAGTCTGGAGTGTTCCAAGCAGCTGCCAGCATTGCCAGCTCATCTTCTTCCAGCTGCACCGAGCCAAGAGGGCGGATGCGACATCATCATCCTCTTTTTTAAAAGGGTGATAAACAGTACAGTGTGGCTACCCTGCTGCAGAGCAGCTCCTCAACAAGCACAGCTCTTGAAAGCCAGCACTGCTAACGGAGCACCAGGGGATTTGGTTTCTGCTGCACTGTGGTTGAGGTTTCTGGCTTGGGTAAGGAGAGATTCTTCCCTCACCCACCAGCAGGTTCTCTTCAAAGCTGTGAGCTGCCACATTGCTTTCAGACTCATTTTGGCCTCTACCAGCAGTGCTTGGCTCAGCCATGCTGCATATGGTCATTTGCAGACCTGTTCTACCTCCAGTGGTTCCCAGGTGATGGCTGAGCCCCTGGGTTTTGGTCTGGGGTTGTACATTTACTGTCCCCTGTACCTGCCCAGCAGCAGTTTGGCCTAGTGGACATGCTGAAGATTCACAACCCAACAGCCTGACAGAAGAAACTTCACCATTTGTTTTAGTAACAGTTGTTTAAAGTTTGGGGATGTCTGGAAGGCTTGCCAGCTGTGCTGAATGGTGAGGAGAAAGGGAAGCAGGGCATGCTCCTTGCTCAGCACATATCTGGCCCTCTCCAGCCCACTGGTCAGCTCACCCACCTCTTAATTTTAGATGCTACAGTCCTGGTCAGCCCTCATGTTTGCCATGCCCAGACACAAGAGGAGGAGGCCTCCTCTCAGTGCCTCACCTGTCTGTGCTCTACTGTGTGTTGGTGAGGCAACACCTGCTGTGCTCACCCTCTCACAGAAGGTGTGCAATGGGGCTGACACGAGTGTGTGTCAAGGAGACACAGCTGGGCTTTAACCAGTGTCAATCAAAACCAGAAATGCAGTCAGCGAGACTTCAGCCCCTCTTTATCTGCCTGTGTTCA
Source organism: Chaetura pelagica (assembly GCF_000747805.2). NCBI lineage: Eukaryota > Metazoa > Chordata > Aves > Apodiformes > Apodidae > Chaetura > Chaetura pelagica. The sequence continues at coordinate 1,114,001 of NW_009954317.1, read as the reverse complement.
GGAGGAGGAAGGGAAGGGGAGGACTATGGCCCCTGCTCTATCACTGCAGTGTTTGACTCTTCCAGTCCCTGTCCATTTTTCCTACACCTTCTTAATGTACTTTCCATGGTCTCATCACTCCTCTGTTTTCCATCCTGTGGGACCACTAGAGTTTTTCCTCTCCAGTTTCTGCTCCTGGGGTTGCTCCTGCACAGGCAAAACCAAGATCCAAGTTGACAGTATTCAAAGTGACTCCAAAACAGATAAAAACAATTTGCCTGAACTCTGTTAACTCTACAGACAATGAATGGTTGTTTTCCCACAGAGAACTTCATTACAAGCACCACTGACAACATGAACAATCCAGCAGAAAAAACCCTGATCCATCTTACAATGCTAACTTCATTATTTTTCACCCTTTTCTAGTAAATCCCAATTTGGAGACTACAGTACATTAAACATCACTGGAGAAAAGTCATCTTCAAGCATAAAACCAGCACAAACCCTAAAATAGCTATTTAAGCTCTCAAAATAGGGGTTTTTTTTGTTTACAGGTTTCAAATTCCCAAGAACAAATATCCATCTCACTTATAATTTAATTTCCTGAACTGTAATTTATCTGTGGAAAAGAGAGCTAATTCCCACATGCATCAACTCTTCAAAAATATTTTTTCCTCCTTCTTTTCTAAGAGAAGAACCAAAACTACCAAGGATTTCAGATTCTGTTTTTTCACCCACAGTGAGAAACAAAACCTTAGGTTTGAAGCCCATCAGGCTCTAAGGAATGAAACTTGGTTTCCAACATTGCATTGAAGACAAGTTTTAAAAGTTTTTTGAGGGAGCACATGCAACAGCAGCATTTTCCTTTTTTTGACACAGATAAAACCCTGTGTGACAACAAAGAAATATTCACCTCTTTTTGCAAGAGAGATGTTTTACACCCAAATACTTACAGAAGTTGTGGGGCTTTTAAAAAATATTTGGTCCAAAGTTGACACTACCTTGTGATCCCAGGACTACTTAGTTGACAATGCAGTTGGACCACTCCTGACATAAGTATAAACTGCTTCCCTAATCCTCCCTACTGGGAGACTCTTGGGCAAT
>NW_009954317.1:1095466-1112899 GCF_000747805.2 Chaetura pelagica | reverse complement strand
CTTTCCTTAGGTTTACTTTGACAATAGGTCCCCTTTGTTTGAGCCAAATTGGGCTGGTTTTTAAGATATGACCATCTGTTACTCTGATCACTGAGTAGATTACTAAAGAGATGCAGACTGAAAAAAAATAACCATACTTTCAAAAGCAATAAAACACACTCCATGACACACTCACCAACTATTTGTAACCACCCACCCTCCAGTGCCACCCTGCAATGACTTCAGGTTTGCTGTAAAAATATTCCAAGAGGACAAAAAAAAAAAAGAGTTATCAGGAGGAATTCTGTTAGTTGTCACTGAAAGCCTTTCACTAAATCATTTCCTGTCCTCTGAATCCAGCTGGAAGCATTTGCCAGGACACACCATTGAACGGCCCCGTCACTCGCGGCCGGACAAACGGAGGAAACTGTGTCCTATCATAAATCTGTCAGTCATGTACCAAATGGGTATCATGAGGCTCTCCCTCCAATTATCACTTGGCAGACACACAGAAGCAGCACTTGGAGATAAACTATTTGTATAGTAGGCTCTTATTTTGGTGGCCCAGCCCCATCAATTCATCTTCTCGCAGATCTGACACCAGAGCAATGGAAGAGGCTGACCCCTCCAGGCAGGGACCAGAGGGAGCTCAGGAGACCTGCCCTGTAAGTCCAGCTCTGGTCCAGTCCTGCTGCTGGTCTGCAGGCTGAGCTGCAATACAGAAAAATAAAAAAAGAAGGGGATTTCTCCTTTTTAAAAAAACCAAACCAACCAAACAACAGACCAAGATCACTACTCTTTTTTCCAGTCATTTTCAGTGGATGAGCTAAAGGTTGATGGTATCAAGAGCTATGAAGTTAATTTATTTACTGCAAGCTGATAGTCATTGTTTTGACATGTCCAGGCACGTGCAAGAAATAGGTAGGTAGAAACAAAATAAGCAAAGAAAACAACTGTGATTTTCAGGAGCAGAACCATACCCAGCCTCCTTTGTCCATGCAGTCAGTCCTGAAAAAAGCCAACATTTGCCCAGTGGCCTGGTGCTCCATGACAAAGAGCAGTACAGCTGCAATGTCAACCAGCCTGAAGTCCATAGGACAGACCAGGGCTTGGAAGGGAAATGGAGACACCAAGAGGTAAACGGCAGGAGCTACAAAGGGACGTGGGGAAGCAGGGAGATCTGCAGCCCACCCAGCATATAGGTAAGGGGAGTCCAGGCCAGGGCTGAACCTGGACAGCAAGATGGGAGAAAGCCCATAGGTGTGAAAAGAGTCCCTTAGGCAAATGTTTTGGTTGCTAGGCAGGGTCTGGTGGCTGCCCAACAACAGGCATCAAAAATAAATAAAAAAACTCACTTAAATGCTCTCCTGGTTCCTGCCGGGGGCAAAACAGGTGAAGGCAAATGCTGGCAACTGAGGCAGGATTGAAACCCTGGCTCCTGGACCAGCACCCAGCCAGCAGGTGAGGGTGATACTCTCCTCCTGCCCTCAGAAGGAAACAACTGCAAAATCTTGTTACCACGGCAACTTTGAGAGTGGTGACTGTTGCAGGAACAAACATTATGTATGCAAATGGAAGCATCCAGGCACAGCAGCCTGCAAAAAAAAATAAAATAAAAAAGTTAAAGCACATTCCCAGACTAATACTTGCAAAATTAAGGGCATGAAGTAAGGCTCCTAGATCCACAGCTAGGTCTTTAAATAGTTTTGTCCCAGTTAAAGGACTGCAAAAAGACTTGAACTTTTCCTAAAAAATTAATTAACTTATCTGATGCCTCATCAGAGCATCAAAACCTACTGTTGAGATCTGGCTTTGAAAATGCAGCCCCACTAAAACTGCTGCTTTTTATAAGAGCTCTTACTAAGCTCAGCTCAAGGCTTTTGCATTACTGCATCCATAGATTTGTTTCAGGCAAGAGGCATTTATACACACTAAATTGTTTGGGTTTTCTCCCATCCCCCTAAGTCCAACACAATGTACAGTCTGGGGCTGATTCTGCCTGTGCTGCACCTTATTCTTTGCACAAGAGCATAGGGCAGGCATGGGTCACCATGTGTGCCTTGGCCTCATCTCTACATTCAAAGAATCTCGAACGACTCCAACTAGTGGGCACAAATTTGTACTTCTGTTCAGAGAATATCCCTTACAGAAGAGCTAAAAATGTGTCAAGAGGTGCTGTGCAAGGCTGCAGTGCATTGACAGACCCGTACAGAAGGTGCATGCACAGCCCATGTACTTGACTCCAGCTCCTTCACTTCTCTTAGTGTTACATTTCACTCAAAACCTCAGGCTACCTTCCCTCCCCCCTTTTTTTCCTGTTACACTGATAAGTCTCAATAAAGACCCTTGACCACCTCAACGTAAGTCATACACTCATGAAGCAAGTCTCAACCCCCTCTAACAATCTGACAAATTGTTTTTCTTTCATTTCTGGCATATTTAATATTTAGGGATTATATTTAGTCCCCTATCAAACATCCTGGCTTAATTTAATTCCTCAAAGACATGACAGCAGACTCATGAATGTCTCTGCAGAAGCCTCAATAACTCAGTAATCTTTGGTTTCACACACAAGACAACACTTTTCCTGAGCTGTGGTGTACTGGGCAACACATGATTTCGCCTACAACAGGGAAAAGCTTGGCATAAACTGAAAAAAGTGAGGCAGAAATTGGACCCTGCAGGTAAATATGGGCCAATCCAACTGAAAGGAAGCTGTCCAAGTTGTTACCAAACCAGGAATGAACATAAATAGTACTTATTACTCACGTAATTATCGTAAGATCTCCCTTATTTTACAGAGAAAACTGTTTTTTTAAGTGATATAGCACTTTCCCCTCCCTTTTTTTGTTATTTCTTTGCAACAGACAGTCTACACTGTTTTGTTGAGGATAAGGATTTTCATTCTGCTCAAGTGTTCTTAGAAATAGCAGGAACATCTCAGCCAGATGCCCTGATAGAGGTAGAAAACAGGAAGCCTTTTTTTAAAAGGAAGGCTTCCAGGAACTAACCTTCCACCTTGGTGTGATGAGAAAACAAAGCTTGTGCAGTTGCCACCTGCCTGTCCCCTCCAAAAATCTGATCCTCTCCCTAGGCAAAAACACCTGACCCTGTTGCTAACCAATTTAGAGCACTCAGAAAGGTTAGGGAATCCTATGGATGCCTTGAAAACCATGTTATTTCCAGTTCTTTTGCAAACTAGAAGCTGGGTAAAGGACGTAAATGCAAAAGTGTGCCCCAGCTGAGGGAGGGCAAAGGCAGATGGCCACACTCAGCTCTGCTCAGCTCCTCACTGCCCTTCCCCATTGATGACACAGGAGAGGATGAAGCCAGGATCGTTGAGAGACAAAATGCAACTGCAGTAAAACCTGAAGGAAACCAGACTCCATTAGCTCCACTGCTCAGACAGCAATATGTTTTGTTAATTGCCAAAGTAAAACAAACACAAAGAAAAACATCTGGGAGGAAAACTAGGTAAGAGGGATCTGGCTGTAAATTTGTTCCCCAGCCCCATCAGTCAACATCATCTTTCGTTTCTGCAACACAAGAAAAGCACAGCACCTTCAGCTGTTATTTGTTTGGTTTTTAAAGAGAGCACTTTAGGACTCACTTGAAACAACACACAGGAGTGAAGAGGAGCAAACAAAGAAATTACTCCATTTTCAGCAATTCTGTGTGAACAAGTTGACCTGCACACCCTAACCCAGCCAGCCTCTCCATTTGTTTGTAACCCTCTAGTCTGATGCTCCAGTCATAGAAGCCATCCCACCAGGTCTCAGTGATGCCAATGAGATCACAGCCCTGCAGGCTCACCCTCATCTCTAATTCCTCCTGTTTATTCCCCATGCTGTGCACATTTGTACAAAGGCATTTAAGCTGGGCCTCCAGTAAGGTTGCCTGACTAGCTGACCTGACCACCACACCACACTGCAGGCTCATCTGCAGGAAGCCTGGCTTTATTCCCCAACCCCTTCCAACCTAGTTGAAAGCCCTATCAATGAGTCCTGCTAATTCCTGCCCTAGTACCCTTTTTCCCCTGTGGGACAGGGTCTCCCCATCCAATGTCAGCAGGCCCAGTGTCTTGTAAATCAAATCATGATCAAAAAACCTGAAGTCCTGTTAGTAGCACCAGTTTTGGAGCCAGGCATTGATCTTTGAGGTCTCCTTGTTAATCCACTCATAATTCCCCAAGACTGGAGGAAAGAGAAGAACACAATTTGTGCACCTGAGCCCTTGACCAGTTGTCCCAATGCCCTAAAATCTTTATTACTGTCATTCCTCTTTTCTCTACCTCATCACTACCTACCTGAAGGATAAACAGAGGATAATAGTCTGAGGACCATATCAGACCAGGAAGTTTCGTGGTTATATCCCTCACCCTGGCCCCAGAGAGGCAGCAGACTTCCCTGTAGGAAGGGTCTGGCCAGCATATGGGACCTTCAGTTCCCCTCAGAATGGTATCACCTTTCACTATCCCCCTCCTCTTGCTCTTCTCAGAAGCAGTCCTAATCTGAGGAGCTGGTTGCTTTGGCAGCTTCTTAGAGGCAGTCCTACTGCATCAAGCTGGCTGCTTTGGCAGCTCCCTGGATGGAGCTTCTTCAGCTTCATTACTTGACTGGTCCCCTATGTCCAGAGCCCTGTATCTGTTCTGTAAGAGCACCTGGAAACATGGGGAGGGTCCAGTGAGATCTGCTACCCCTAGCAGGGACCTGCTTCCATTCCCCCCATCCTCTCCTAGTTCCCTTCCTTCCTCCTGGTGACCAGAGGGCTGAGGATCTTCTACCTCTTGTGAAGCTACCTTCTGCTGCCTTTTCCCTAAGGATGGCAGGGTGCAGCTCCACCAATCTATTTCCCTTTCACATTTCCATATGGTCCTTACACTCTCCACTTCCTGCTAAAGCTCAGCAACCAGGCTGAGCAAACCATTTACCTGGTGGCAGCGCACAGAGATGTTGTCTTTGCTGTCACCCTGTAAGAGTGACAGACGCTCCACACAGCCCGTCACCTGGACAGCTGCCTGCCTCTGAGGCAGATCAGCCTGGCTTCCAACACTGCTTTTAACTGAAGCTTCTGAACAAGTGGAGACCATCTTCCACCTGCCCTGCCTGCTGAGCCCTCCCCAGCACCTCCTCTGGCTCTCAGACCCTGCTCCCCACGGAGCCCACCACTCAGTCCCTGCAGTTTGCCCTTCAGGCAGAGCACCCACCGCAGCTGTGGCCTTTGCTCACCCTCCTTGTGGTCCCTTGTCTTCAGAAGCTAAATTAAATCTCCTTATGCAAAAGACCCACATGTGATCATGGAGAAATATCTTTTTTTTTTTTCTTCTTTCCAGCAAACCTGATAGGAACCATCTAACATAAAGCAATGGCAACAGCATCTCTATCAGCAGAGGGACAGAGCGAGATGTAACAGAGCTTTGAGCCAAAATCAGGGCTGGTGCCAGGGGAAGGGAGCTGGGTCCCAAACTGTCACTAAATCAAGCCCCCAGTTGAGCAAGACAAAATACATTGAGGTTATTACAGCAACTTGTTTGCAAATCTGCTGTGGGAAGCCAGCAATGCCAGCTGAATGCAAAAGCTGAGCCCAGGAGCAGCAGCAGGCACCATAAATGAAGTTCTGTTAGTGTAGCCATTATAGACCCTGTGTTCCTTGTTCAGTACATCACCCACCCCTTTTAAAAAAAAAAAAAATCACAAAAGGCTGGAACTTGGCTCGCTGGCCTCCACCCTTCCCTGATGTTTGTACCAACCTCTGCTCAGGCCCCTCCAGGTGGCTGAAAAAAAGGATGGGGGTAGAGGGGAAAAGTACATTGCCAAAAGATTTCAGTCAGTAGCTCCATTTACCAGGAGGGACAGCTTAGAGTAGTACCAGCTGATAGGATTTCTAAAATCCTTTCTGAAGTGATGGCCTATGTTTTTATTAGCAGCTGGAGAGAGATGCCAGCAGGTCTCACAATTAATTGAACAGAAGGTTTAAAGCCAGAAGTTCTGCTGTAGAAGCAGGTCTAGCACTGTCTCCTGCCTCCCTTCCCACAGAGTACAGCACTGAAAATAAGATCTTCCTACTACAGAGCATCTTTATTCAAGCTGACCTAGTGACCTTTTCCTTACTAACTAGCTAATACATTTTAAAAGGTCAAGATTTAATAGCAAGTTTTAGCAAAATATGACCTTTCATTAAAAAAAACCCTGAAACTTTTAATCTGTTGTCCTAATTTTCAAAGAAGCTGAAATGGAAAAGCAAAATACTGCACTTTAAAAAATGAAATATTTTAAGTAAATTTTTAGTTTTTAACTGTCCCTGGGAAAAATGTAAGATGAAATAGTGAGGGCTTGTCTAAGCAGGGAAGTTTTATCTGCTAGATATATAGCCTAACCATGTAAGCACCTGAGTCTTTTTACTACAGCCTCTTCCAGCTCAGTTTAAACAGCTTGCAATGTCATAAGCTAAGCTTCAAAAGGGAAAATAAAACTATCATTTGAAAAAAAATACGCTTGTAGCAAAACGAGATTGTTCACATGGGTACTTAAAAACAAATTTCATCCTGGTATAAATTCATACCTTGACTTTCATGTTTAAACTTTCCCACGTAGACAATTTCTCAAAGGAAGCGTGAGGGTTTGGGAGGGAAGTGAGGTGGGAAGTGAAACTACTTTTGCAGCACAAAGCAGAATGAGGACTAGAAACAAGTAAAGACAAGGTTTAAGAAGCTTTCCCTCAGATGTTGTTCCTTTGTCCTTTCCACTCATTTTAAAATAAGAGAAAAAAACCTGAAGCAGCAACCTAAACACCAGTATGTTTAAAATTAATGAGGGATTTTATTTTGAAGAAAGAAAAGGCATAAGAAGAAAATCCAGCACTTTTACTGACACTTATCCCAGATACCACAACCTTGACCTTTTCCATAATTTGCATTAAGGCACCCTAGACACCTGCCATTTGACCCCACTGAAAAGGCAAGGGGGGAATCAAGACCTCAGTGATGACACTGGACTTCCTCCACATCAAGAAACAAGTGTGCAACCCCCTTTAATGCAGCCTTACTGGTGGATAGAGAGGCGAGCTGTTAAAAACCACCTATTTAATAAGAGCGGGGTAAAATGAACACTTCTTGTAAATGAGTGTCTTGTGCCTTAAGGCTTTTTAATCCCTGTGTAGAAAGGGTGTGTTACCATGGCCACACGAGTGCTGGCTGGCCTGTCACACAGGAGTGGCATCAGTTTAAACACACAGGAACACACAGGCTCTGTTCTTCCACCATCTGCATTTACTTCTTTCCCAACACCCAGACACCACGCTTCACTCTTCCAGAAACAGACAGTATGTTTATTGCAACAGTCCAAACAAAAACATCTCCCATATTTTGCATAGGACACAATGCACCAACAGCCAATTTGCAGGCACGTCTCTATGTTACTAGGCAACTCCAAAACAAGAGTCTTCCTGAAGTGTAATAGAAGTCAAAGGAAAACAGTAGAAAACCCCTAAACTGCACAATTCAGCAGAAAATGTTCTACCACCAGACTTCCTTCTATGGCAACACAAAAGCATTCTGAAACTGGCCAGTCACCAAGATGTAGATTCCAGGGCTGTCAGCACCATCAGCTTCAGACATTCAAAAAATATTGAATCAGATTTCTTAAGAGAACCCAAATTATTATTTTTAAGTCACCACCTGCTTGCTGGAGTTTTCTGGGGATATCTGATTTCCTTTGCAGCAGAGAAGACAGCTGGAATGTCAATGTGTCTCAAAAGGAAGTTAATATTGCCAAGCAATTCCAGGTGCTAGGGCTTTAATAGACAAAAAAACAATCTCATAAAAAAATACACTAGTTTTGTGGTAGAGTCCATAAAACCCAGGCACTCCAGGAAGTTTTGGATGTTGCAGGAGACCCTAAGCCCCTGCAAACAGGCTTGCTAAGCATTGTGCAGAAGTACTGGACATTTGCTCCCCCTTTCCTCTAAGCAGGAGTGGCAAGCTACAGCCCTAGGCAGAGGCAGCACAGGGAAACCAGACAGTCATCATTTCCATTTTACAAGGTTGTGTTTTCCCTCCCTTGTTTGATCACTGAGTCTGTCTTGAAAAAAAAAAGGGCAAAAACCAGAGAAAAGTAGAAAGTGTATCCTTCAGTTGTGTTCTTTGGTACTGCAGATAAAGATTTAAGAGTGGTTTTTTTCCCCAGTTTCAGAATATATCTGTGTAAGTGTAATACAGACTTCTGTGTAAAGCTAGAAGTGAAGCAAAGCCAGCCAGTTTTGCCTTTACAAGTACTTACAGGTGTCCCAAGGGGATCCTGTTTGGTTCAGGTAAGCTTTGGATTACATTTACCCACATTTATGTACCTGGTTTAACTGAATCTGGCCTTGGAAAGGCACGAGAATCAAGTTATGCCGTAACACTTTTTATATTTTTTGGTTCTGGTTGGGGAAAAAATACTTTGAGAAACAAGCTCTTGTTTCTGGATGAATTTGTTCACAAGTCTTCCTGCATCTGGCCACAGAACAACACTTCAGATAGCTTCTGGAGAGGCTGAGGGAGCTGGGGCTGTTCAGGCTGAGAAGAGGAAGCTGATGGGAGACCTCATTGCTGTCTACAACTACCTGAAAGGAGGTTGTAGTGAGGTGGGTATTGGCCTTTTCTCTCTAGGACAAGAGGAAATGGAATCAAGTTGCACCAGGGGAGGTTCAGATTGGATATTAGGAAACATTTATTCACAAAAAGAGTCGTGAGGCATTGGAACAGGCTGCCCAGGGAGGTGGTGGAGGCACCGTCCCTGGAGGTGTTCAAAAAACAGGTATATGTGGTGCTTTGGGAGATGGTTTATGGGTTGGAGGTTGTAGGACAGACAGTTGGACTTGATGATCTTGAAGGTCTTTTCTAACCTTGATGATTCTACAATTTTACCAAAAGCCATTTACCCAATAGGCTGCCACACACCCCTGTTGCAATTTAGCTAGAAAAATTGAGCTCAGCAATTGTACTACAGTGAGAATTACAGGAAGTCTCCACAGAAGTTTTAAAAACATTTTAAGCTTCCCTAGAACATTCATGTGATATTTTAGTAAGTTTTACATCCAGATCACCAAGATAGCAGGCAATGTGAAAATATTCTGCCTCACCTGATAATATACTGAGCAGACACAGAGTATTTGCTGCCATCAAAGCCAGTAGGTGGAAAGTTACTTAGTAGGGATCCAAGTGGGTGAAACACTCATTGGCATTTCCCCACCTGAAATGCAGGTGGGTCCGTGGGCTTTGGATCACTGAGCTGGGGCAGATGTTGCACTTCTGGAGGTGGTTTTGACTACTTTCAGTTCACATCAACCAAGGGATGTCAGAACATTCCCATCATTTTAGAGCACCCTGATGATTCATACATGGTTACATGGCAATATTTACTAAGCTCTCAGGAGGCAAATTCATTAGGAGAGATTACTCAGCTGTCAAACACCCGTTCCCTTGCGTAAGAATTATATGCTCTAAATAAAAGTTCTCATCTCCAACTTGAACTTCCATCCCACCACCTACTCACTCTTCTCATAGTTCCATAGTCAGTGAATGAGAACATACCATTATGCTTTTAGAGACTGCAGAAGGAACATGGGAGACACTGACAATAAAAAAATACAGAGATTTGAGTTTAGCAACTTTTTTCTCAGCATAACTCAGCATAATTAAACTACTATTTATTCAGAGCCAATCACAGCTGCAAAGGAAACAGTGAGATGGATACAGATTTCTGTCCAAAAGCAGCCAACAACCTGAAGCTCATTTCTGAGCTCTGCACACCTATCAGTTGGGCAACTGGTTTTCTGTTTTTTCAGAGCATACTTCCAGCAGAAGACATTGCAGGCTCCAGTAAACAACTGTCTTTCAGGAGGTACCACATTTTTTCTTTACATCTGAATACTTGGCAGCATTGATTTACATTACTGTTTGTCCCTCTACCCAAAGCATACTCCCCTCATCACTAAAATGGAAGGGATCTGGGCAACAGAGCATGACAGAATGGTTGGCAACTGCTACAAAGCAGACTGCAAACACACATGCAAACAAAAGACAGAAAATACTTGTTAAAAACCAGCAGGGCAAGACCTCATTCCTACATATATGGCCACTGAGTTTGGAGAGCCAATGCAAAAAGGGTCATGGTTTTTAGGACATCTTGCTGCAAGAGCTGTAACAAGAAAGGAGTGAGTACTCACTGCTCTGCTGCTGCAGTCATCTGGGTACAAGATTGTTCATGCTTTTCCAGCTGTATTAACTGGTTTAGTAAAAATCGTGCTTGCAGTTATTTTATTCTTGTGTGCTTTTAAATACAGCTATCCTGAGCAGGACAGACCAAGCATATTGCATACTCCTATTGTCTAAAAATCAGAAGCCACTTACAGGTTTGCAAGAGCCCCAAACATGCAGGAACTATTGTACTACTAATTATTGCTTTTCTCTCCTCTTGAAAAAGAAGCATCAAATGTAGGAAGTCAGAGGTCTAGACACTGATGCTACAAAGGAAAGGATATTGACTCTGCACCTGACTTTGCCCTTACAATCTGTTTGCTGTATACCATACTCACCTTTCTCTTTGCTACCACTATACCACAAAATCCTGGCAGGTCAGGTTACCACGCTGTTTTTGTGGCTCTACTCTAAGCCGTATGTTGAAGGCCCCCCTAATGAGGCCCTAGTGTAGCATTTCATCTCCTAGAAACCAAGTGGGCTTTTACCACAGCAAGCACAGAGATGGGAACAACTGCAAGTCTGAAGGGAACTGGATTCAAAAGCATCATGAACTGGCTTCGTAGTACATCGTGCTTTATCATGAAAAACCCTCAGCTGAATGGAGCCACAAGGGTAAGTACAAAGGGTTTTTAAAAGCCCATAAGCCTCCCCAGATATTGCTGTGGACCAAACAGACCAGCAAGGCTGTAGCAAAAGCAATGTGAAGGCTTGCCACATTGCACAGCTTTCTGCTTCCTCGTGCAATGAGGCTGACTGATCAGAAGTGTATCTGCACATGGGTTTGTTGTTCATTTCCTCTTTCCCCTACAGCTCTGAAGCACAATGCGGTAGCAGCACGTGGCTGGCAGTGGCACACAGCCCCATACACCCATGGGTGAGGATGGATGGCTGCAGGGACCCATCCAGCACCCACCACGGATCTCCTACCTTAGGGTCTCCATTATTCCCAGGGACACGATTCCTACCCACACTCCCTTTTCTTTTTGCACTGGCATCTGTCTGTGTAAACACGCCTGCTGTGGTTGCCAAGGGATCAAATAACCAACATGAAGAAACAAAGAGCCTGCAAGGAATCCCAGACACAACCATCTTTATGGGAAAAATATTCTATTATCCAGTGCCAGTATTTGACTTTCAGGGAACAAAAACTCAGTACAAGGTAATGCTATCAAATACACTTCTTGGTACAATCCTGCAGCAAATAGGCACTCACTATGTTTATAATGAACTCATTAAAAATTTCCTTCTACAGAAGTGCCTCAGATGTATTAGAAGTAGAACTGATGGCAAAAATCCCACCATCACTCACTGCCAACATAGCAGTTATGTACAAAACAAAAAAACCCTGCACCACATGTATTTTATCTACCTGCAGTTTGAAGAATGTAGGGTCTTAGAAATGGACAGTGTTGCTACTATATTAAAAAAACACAAAGCAGCACTGCATGAAAATCAAGGCACATGGCTTCTAGATTTTTTAATTGATCATTTGTGACTGGTTCCTGGATTTCTGTCCAGTTAGAACTTGTAATATGTAAGACTATGGCAGCAACACCATTTCCTATCTCTAATTCTGCTTATCTGCCACCTTCTCACGGAGCAGGTCTCTTTAGCCAGTGGTGCAGATTTGCCAAAATGGTTGGACTTCAACCCCAACACAAACACCCTGCAAGGACTGCCGATGGCAGGGGAAAGTGGAGTGTACCGCTGCTTCTGGAAGGACACATGCCCAGAAAATGCTGAGAGCTGCTGGAAATTTCACCATTCATGTTCAGGACAGCATCTTATTCCTGGGCACAGAGGGGAGCTTGAATCACATGCCAAACAGCTATGGGTGAGTACTGCCAGCCTACAATGCCTTTTGCCCTGATTAGTGGGGGGGAAGGAATTTTTGGAAGAAAAAAAAAGATAGGTGCTCCCTAACACAGGCTGTTTTCTCCTACTGTGGAAATATGACACTAGGGAAACAAAACCAAAGCAATCAAACCCCCCAAAAACTAGATAAGTACATAATAGTTTAAAAGCAGGAGACTTTGTTACCCCAGAACATTTGTGCACAGCAAGCATGGGCATGAAGACAGCAAAAGCCTAGCAAGCATTGAGGTATGACTCTTCAGGTGGTTGCTGTACAGGCTGCATCCAGCCTCCCTGCCCTGGTTAGGAACTGGAGCTCTTCTGTCAGCAGGGAGAGGCTCCCAGTGAGGCTCTGAACTGCCTCCACAAGACACTGCCTATTTCCACTGATGGTACTTTCTTAATGTAAGTACCTACATTTGACCTTTAATGGATTAAGAATATCTCTTAAGTGAATTCCAAGTGAACACGAGGAGTAAACTCAGACCACGGTGCTGTGCTCTACACAACCAGTGGGATCAAACTTAGTGCTCACTGAGTCTCATGGAATGAAAAACATTCATTTAGGCAGCAGGAGGAAGTTTTGAACTAGGAGGTAAATTTGTGTGATTCATGTGCATAAGATAGACTAAATCCAAACAGGTATCTTCACAAAAAAAGGGAGGCAGATAAACAGCCCTTAACCAATGAAATTTTGAACTTTCAGTACCAGGTGTAGGAAGAAAGATCCTATTACTTCTGCTGAAATCATTCTCTCTACTGGAGCAGAAGCTCTGGAAGTACAGGAACGCCTCTACATCGTGTGCACGATGGCTGAGTATCTCCACCTGGATTCCTCCCTACTGACCCTGCTGCAATACACAGATTCAACACACAAGGGCTCACAGAGCCTGACCATACTGGCTGAAGACACCAGGCATATTGACTTTAAGGGAAACCATTACACAGGACTCTCCTGGCCCATCAAATGTGGGGGGTTTAAAATGCTCCACGAATTCATTCAAGTCCTGCAACACAACATTGACTCACATCACCTCCCACAGCTGCTAGGGTATGAAATTGCAGGCTGGAGAATACTTAGGAGAGGTGATTATGAAAGCAAGCCCCCAAGACGACAACACAGGCAACTAATGATCACACCAACACCTGCATTAAAACCAACTGCAATTACCCAGAGACCAGCTGCAGGAGATGCTTCCAGGCCTTTGTCCTCTATTGTGCCAAGCCACTTACTCCCACAACTTTTGGTAACACCTGCTCAGAGTTTATCATATTTCTGTGAAGAAAATATAACAATGGCAAGTCACACAATGCAGAAGGATATTCATCATCTAAGTCAAGGAAGTCTGGTCACCTTAGAAATGGACTCAGCATGGGACACGCCAACTAACCCACCACTATCCATTATGTTTGCAGGCTCTGTTTTTCCAGATCTTTCACCTTCACAGAGCACTAAAGTAACACTTCTCTTCACTGAACTGAAAGGGCTGCCTGGTAGAGTTGCTGGCACATCCTTGCTGTTAGAGCAGCCAGAGCCTCACATGCCTAAGACAGATTCATACTTCCTTTTTAGTAAGTCAGAAGTATCTACATACCATTTTCTACAGGACATCACTTCAGACACAGATGAGCTTTCCAGACCCCTGCACACTTGGGTGATAAACACTCTTCAAGAATGGCCTCACAGCTCAGCAGAGACATTTCCTTCTAAGACAGAATGTCATATATTTTTGCCAGAAGCTATGTCAGCATCACAAGTGTTAGATTACAGTGATGAGGCAAAAGGTCACTTTGCTGAACTTGAAATGCTTTCTAGCATATTCCTCTTGCCAGAAACACTCCCTTTGCTATTCCCAAAAGCTTCAGTAAGAGCCACAACTTTGTCTGACCTCATATCTCCCATCAATGACAAGTTTCCACCTGTGCTAGCAAGCAGCAGTCTCAGCCAAGTGTTCATTAATGACTATGAACAGTTATCTAAACCTATTCCGACTATTCCTCAACCCAAAGGGTTTCCATTTGCTGGAGGGAAAAGCAGAGTTTCTTCTGTAACCCAGAGAGAAGAACAGACCCTCTACCCCAATTTTTATTTCAGCCTAGAAGCCTCAGCCTGCCTTTCTAGCAGGTTACACAACACTTCCCCTAGTAAAGCTGAAGTATCCGAAGAACCAAGTCTGATCATTCTGTCCCATCCTGATACTGCTTCAGTTCTTATGCTGCCAGACTTTTCTAGCTTTGACACGCTTGAGCTACCCAGACCAACAAATATACTTCATTCTTCCTACAGCAGCATGTTCAGAACAGAGATGCAGTTTGCAAGTACTTTATCCAGCAACACAAAGGAATTGCATTCAAACAGAGAACTGGGAACAAGGATTTTGCCAAACATGACTGAGTCTATCCTGGAATCACTCAAGATCTCAGACATCAAGCCAGATGCTGTAGAAGTGCCTCTGACTTCATTTAATGCTCCTTCTCATATCTTCAGCAGTATACCAGGTATGTTTAAATATTTGATTTTCCATTTCTTTAAAAGTACTAGGAATGTGTCAGCAGCAGTGTTCCTTGTAAGGGGAAGCAATTTTTCACTCAACTTGGTGCAGGTAACAGCTCAGCTTTGTGACCAGACCCAGCTTTGGCTGTAATCCTAAGGGCAAAGGTATACCCACTGAAAAGGTTTTGAAGGAAAACAAGGATGTGCCAGAGGTCTAAAAAACATGAACTGAAATAGTCTAGAAGACTGAGAAAAGATAAAAGCTTACGTAACAGTTTGCTGAAAAGAGAATAAAGTGTTCTTGGTATCCCCTGGAAACTGAAGCAACACTAAGGACCTTCAATTGCTGCTAAGATTACTTAAGTTAGTAGTTAAGCTTTCTCACAGTAAGAAGGATAAACCAGTAGAAGAGATGCTCGGAGAACACTTGTAGAGGATTTTTAGTAACAGAATATTTATCAGAAATGACACAGAAGTTGAGTATCTTACAGAGTAAGGAATTAGGCCAGACACCCTTCATAGTCCACCTTCTCCTCCAGACACATGAATCTGATTCAGGCTTAAGTATATACTAGACTACAGAGATCATACATTTGTAGGACCAGTTGGGGAAGATTATGTCTGAATCAGCTTCTATTATTTCTCTAAAAAGCTACACATTGTAAATCTTAAATACTTAGTAAGCATTCAGAGTTTAACTATTCCTTTACTCTAGTGACCTGACTGCCCCTATTTTTAATGCATTTACCTCATTAATGCCCTTCAGAACCATCTTCTTTGTAAATCTTTACTAGCCCTACATTAAGTCCTTACCCATAGCACAAGACTGTAGTCTGAAATACTTAGATTTTCAAATCAGGTGTCCAAGCACCTGTCAAAGCATCTGTCTGGACCTCGCAGCCCTAACATGGTACTGTTGGCAACACTTTTACAAACACAGGCTACCTAGAGATGTTAAAAAATACATTTTTGCCCCAGTGAGAGAAGCCACTTGGGTCCCATTTTCTAAAGGGAAAGTTGAACTCTAGCTTCCTTCCCATGCTGGCAGATACTGGCAAAGATTTTTCAGTGACATACCATAAGAACTTCTAAACTACATTCCCAACCCTATAGTAAATTATTAACATAAGAACCCTTTTACATAAATCTAAGCAACCTTTCACCTTAAATTGTAACAACCTTCTAATTTTCACAGAGGGGGTTCAGACACTACTGCCATTGCACCAGGATCCAAGCATTTGGCTGTTTTCCACATCTGAAAGACATTCTGAAAGACCACAGCCTGTAGAAAGTACATTGATTCTTCCTTCATTTACTGTGCCACAAGAGATTGAGTATATAACCTGAAGTAAAAAGTTTAATTCTATGTTCTTACTTCTGAATGTAGCTGCCATAAACCTTTTTTCCACCTTGCAAGGTATCTCTGGTTTCCTATACTAGAACCCATGCACCACACACCCCTCAAACTATAATGACCTTAAGATTCATGTCCTTCTGAATTCCTTAATATTTACATAGGTAGCATAAGGAGAGGATGAGAATAAGGCATGATGTTAGTCAATCTTGCAAACTAGTCCCCTATCCTAAATTGCTGAAGACCCAAATGAGATCCAGAAATGGCAGGAAGAAAGGGACATTTTTGTCATAGGTAGCAGAATTCCCCATGTCTTGGTCTTCTCCTTTACTCCTTGAGACTGCCAGCAAACTTCTAACAGAGGAAAGATTTCCTCTCAAATTTGTTGCCACATCTTGTCACCCTACAGCTTACTTGGTGTCCACTCACATTCACAGAAGCTCCTCAAACTGGGCAGATGTGCAGCATTCAAAGTAATCCTGTCCCAGGCAGGGTGTCTGCCGCATCCAGAAGTGGGGTAATGCCAAGACACCCAGTGCTTTACCTGATTAATCTGAAATTATTATTGATGGTAAAGATAGGTTAATGGTATAAAATCCCCAAATCATCCCATAATTGGTGAAGAAAACAGAAAATGAATAATGTAGCTTTAAATCATTACCTTGGACATGAGCTCCGTTTCAGCATGTGATGACAGAACACTCAGACATCAGGGGTGAGACCAATTCTTCGCATAGTTAAGAATGGTTTCTTCAGGGATTGTGTCTTGTTTCCCAAGACAACACTTGATGTGGAAACAACCATGAGCTTCTGCACTTTGAGGATCTCAGCTTGTGCAAGTACACTCCCAGAGGTTCCTGCAAACTTAATGTTGGGAATGAAGGCAAATCCAGGCAATACCTAATGACAGCCCTGCTAATAAGATACCTGTACTAGAGTCTTTGATTGGTAAGGTATCACAGTACCAGGCAGGCTCCTGCTGGGCAGTTTTGAACTGTAATCCAAACTTGGATTTTTGTAGACCATCCAATTGTATAAGGAAGGACCCTGAAGCTTACATAAGCTTTCCATAACACAAAATGCAGAAAAAAAAATCACACAAGAGCTTTGCAATAATAGGAAGGCACACTGTCCTTACTCCTCAGAGTCACAGGATGTTAGGGGTTGGAAGTGACCTCTGGAGATCATCAAGTCCAACCCCCCTGTCAGAGTAGGACCAATTTCAATATTGAAAGCATGACAAATGAGATGTACTTCACTGCCACAAATAAACATATTGCCTGAGAGGCACATTGTGGTATTTCTGTGTAAAGTTACAAATTAAGACATTGCTTGGGAAAGCACTACATAACATCTGTTAGATCAAAGAGTGTTGTGCCTGTTTACAACTCCTTAGATAAACATGTATCTAAATATACTTAAGCACATTGTTAAGATGTGATCAAGGACAACACTTAACAGTACTATTATAAGTTTCAGAAGAAATGAGACAAGTCCAGAATTTCCTGTCCC
>NW_009954317.1:1069655-1089152 GCF_000747805.2 Chaetura pelagica | reverse complement strand
ACTGCTTGTAAATTATGTTTATGTGAAAAGCCTGATAAGCAAGAATTTTAATAAGATGCCTATTTCCAAAGGCTGGCAATGGTGACTGATCCAAAAAACCTTGGGATCCACACTCACTAGTAGTAAGCATAGGTTATAAGCATGAACACATCAAACTGAAACCTGCAACTGTTTCACAGCAATTTCATCCTCCTAAGTAGGACAGGACAAAAGTTATTATGCTATTGTTTTATTTCACTTTTAAAAATTTACCTTTCTGACTCTTGCCATGGCTTATCTGATTCATAGTCTTTGCCTAACTTCTCTGACTTGTCCTCTTTATCTTCTCTCTTTCTACCTCGTTTCTTGCGCTCTTCTTCTTCTGGGGGTTTGCTCCTGCAAGCCACCAAACACTCTAAGACTCGCTGGTGTTTATCAGAGTTGTTTATGTGAGCTCGTACAAGGGTCTCCAACTCATTCCACATAATCCGGTACTGTTCGTCTCTAAGCAAGGACAGAAAAACAGTATTACATACAGGATAACTTAGATCATTAAACTATTGAAAAAATAAGGCTAAAAACCAGAGCTTAAGAAACAAAAACCCCAAAACAGTCTGTACTGGAGGTTGATCCACCTGAGATTAATTCATTCTTGAAATCTGAAATCATACTGTATGTAACATTTCCCAATTAACATCCAAAGACTTGAGTTTAGATTAAAATATACTATGTCCACTGAAATAAAAACTTCCACAAGATCTCACTGCCAAAAGGCACTTCTGAACCCTCCCAGGTGTTTGCTAACTACGCAGTGTAAGGATATGCAGAGTGTCACTCATACACTGACATGCAGATTCATTTTTATTTTTCTGGATAAAAAAAAATTCCAGAAGTACCATGCTATGGTAAACAGCTCCCAGACATTTGGGCCACCTTCTGTAGCTGAATTTCTTTTCAGCCAATTCTTAGGATTACAATGCACACTTAATAATATCAGGACATTCCATGCTTGTTTTAAAGGAGTACCCCCTATTTTAAAGTAACTGTTCCAAAAGGATTTGACTATCCTAGCATATCCCTATTTTAGAGCCTTGTTCATTTAAAATGCCTATGTTTCCCTTTTAAATTTTAGATTATTCTACTTTCTCTGGCCTAGCTTGTATCAATCTCTTACCTTCCCTGATGGCCATCTTTGCTTTTTTATTTTTTATCATACCCACAATTTTGGGGTAATAAAATGATGTAACATTTTCCTAGCACACAACACTATCAGTACTGTGACAGCCCCTAAATGATACAGTCAAAACATTCACAGTCTGCAATGTCCATATGTACCTCACTTAGTTTACTACATATTTACCTCTGGCCAACTTTTAAAATTTAATATGAAAATAATGTCAATGGAAGATTTCTGAAAAAAGTCCAACATTAACAAAGAGACACATGCATGTAACCTTTTAGGACCCTTTCCTCTGGTACCAACTGTTGAAATAGGCAGCGGATCATTTTTCCTCTCCATGTCTACCAAGTTGTATATGGTTTTTTGACAATTCAGAACATCCTCATCAGTCATTGCTTCTTTTACAATCACACTGGCTAATGGCACTACCTGTAAGATAAAAGTCACCAACAAGAAAGTCTGTGTATGTCATGGGACAGAAACAGGAAGAAAAAATCAGAGGCAACCATGGAACCACACACAAACACACCCCTTCTTATCCTCCATTTAGTAATAACTCTGAGCAGGCACAAGCAGATGCATTTTTTCTTTACCCAGTAACATTATAGCTGTCAGGTTCAAATATTCCACCCTATTTATATGGCAAAACAATAATCTAGTAACATTAAATACAGGGTACTTCAGTGAAAATAAAGCCGAAAATAAATCACTTGCCATAAAAATCAGTTTATCATAAAACAGTTGATATCTCAACAAGTGGCAAGGACAAACTTAATTTAGAACAGAATCAAGTTACAAACCCCAGGCAACTTACAGCTTGCATGTTGAAGATGGTAGTCTGAGAAATAATCATAGGCCAGTAACGAGTATGTTTCTCTAACTGATCTTTTGCACGTTCCAATGGAATTTCAAGACTTCCATCGATCTTATATCTGGGCTCTAGAAAAGGAGTTAATCGGTTTTCCCTCATAAATTCACCAAAATCCTAATGATAACCAAACAAGATACAATTAGGCATTTCTCTAACAAAGTAGCTTTCATTGAATGGGCAAAACAGCATAGCTAGTGTACCACCCCCACCACTAATCTGAGCCTAACAACCAGAGCTGTTTCTAGCTTTCAGACATACATTATCCTGGGTGTACATAAACAGTTGTATAAAAATGAGTTAAAACTGATGCAAGGTTTTTTGATGAGGATATGTTCTATATCTGCAAGGTATTTCAGGTATGGCAAGAGTTTTATTATGTTTTTCTGGAAGTCACTTCTGCTTGTTTACAAGAGATACAAAGGATGTGATAAAAAGGGGAAAAAAAATACTGTCAGCTGATCATCTGCTCCATATCCAGGCTCAAAGCCAACAGCTCCATCTCTTCTATTTATTGTAGAAACCATTCACATGCAATCTATCTTTCTGACAAAAAGCAAGATAGAGTCCCATGCATATCCAGCCCACAAAAATCTTGCCAAGAAAAATGTTATTCTAGAATCAGAACTTAAAATACTCATATTGCATAAGGAGGCAAGTACTTCCTTGACAAAGGACTCTATGAAGCACATATGAGATGTACTTCATACTAAATATGTTATCAGCAGTACAAAGAAAAAGTTTGATCATGCAATCCATTCCAGCTCTCTAGAAAGCATATTAACACCTCCTTTACACACCTATTGCACTACATCTCATCACCTGAGATAAGCAACAACTTAAGGTTCTTACTGTAATCCGGTAGTCAGTGACTCTTCCACCACACCCTTCACTAATTGATGGGGGATCTTCTAGAATTGATCGTGAGCTGCTTAATACATGCAGAAAAATCTCTCCTCCATGGCTGCTGAGCATATGACTAATGACTTTAGAGCCAGACTTGCGGGGCTGTTCCAACAAAACCGAACGACCTGTTAAACAAGAGATCAGTTTCATCAGTTCTGGTGCTGCAATTTTAAATTCAAAACTATGTATACACAATACAGGTTTGGAACTAACCAGTAAGACCCAGATGAACAAGAAACATTTCTCCTTTCAGTATTTTCTGCATGTACTTACACAAATTTTACAACAGACAGATCAAAATGGCTCTTCTCCAGCAAGCAATCACTTCCTCTGTAGAACCTTATTCTTAGAAAAAGTCCATTATTTCTAAGACACTAAAACTGTATAATGTGTAAGGACAGCTTGCTATTTTTCAGTTATTACAGATTATGTTCTATAGTAAACTTATTTCTCCCTACTGCAGAAACTCTCAGTAAAAGCAACTTCTAGAAAGTAACAAAACCGACCTGAGTATATAAATATCAATGATGTCTGTTAAGATTGAAATTGGAAACCATTTTTCAAAGAAATAAAATTGCCTTTGTCTTATTTCCAGTAAAATACACTAAGCATAAAAGAGCCCATTCTCTAAATAAATTGTTTTTTATGAGGAAGCAAAAATAGATCAGGAGTAGTTATCTGAAATATGTTATTAATTTCAGTTCTAACCATTTTAATCAAGGTACTTTTTCAGTACCCTTTAGAGAAAAATACAATGTTTAAAAAAGACACTGCACATGAGGGACTCAAATGACTTAAGAAAACATCCCATTAAAATAATGTTTTTGTAGCGTCATTTTGTTTGCAAACTAAAAAACATATGTAACTAATATTGACTACAATTACTCATTGGACATTGGTTTACCTTTTAAATATGCATTTACAGGGCAACCTCTTAAAGATTATCCATTGCAGTGGGCATGGCTTCGCAGACAAGCAAGCAAAAGATAACTAAATCTAACCTACTTTTTTGACCAATCCCAGTACACACAAGCATGTCTGCTTCAATTGACCAACATACTTACGTGCTGATAACTCAGTTAAGAGCTTTCTCAGTCTGCCCAGCCCCTGCTAAAAATCAGGCACAGACACAAGTTGCTAATATTTCACAATAGCCAGAGTAAGCATTGTGATCAAGTGCACTATAGCATACCAAAAGCAGCATTTCCTACTAAAGTGAAAAGTATTCTGCATTTGGATTCAGAAAAGAACTACCACAACTCAATACTTGCTCCCTCTTTACATCTTTCCTCTCATCAAGTATAAAAACACATCCATTTGCCTTTCAATATATTTAACAACTTCCCTGTCTTATTTATATATTAAAATAAGCTTCACATTTTACAGTATATAGACATTTACTGATAAATCAAAATATAGTTAACTGCTCTATTCACAATATTAACAACTAAAACATTAATTGGCCAAAGACACAAATTTACCATTAAGGAGAAAGTTAGTAAGGCATGAAGAAGGTCTGCTATTTACATCTACTGGTGAAATTCTGTACGCTCCAGTACAATAGTGTAATTCTGCAAAATAAATGGGTAAAAAAGTTGAGTGTAGTTCCACACACAGAAAAAACACCCCACAAAATAAAAGGGAAGGAGGCTATTCCACAATCATCAAAACTAAAAAGTCTAGCTGTTTCTTGATCTAGAAGTTTCTTTCACTGTCTCTTCACAATCATTCCAGTACCCTCAACTCTGAGAACCTAATACATTCCCAAGCTCTGTTTCCAGCAGGACCTCCAGTTCTTCTTATCTCCTGAATTACTACATTGTAGAGTTAACCTCCTCTTATTTCTCATCTGTATTTTTGACTTGCTGGCTCAGAGTCAATATATCTTGCTGTTAGTCTACAGGGTACATAAGCTGAATGGTCAGGTGGTTCTTACATTACCTCAAATCTTCCCTGTCCTTCTCTCCTTTGATCAGATTTGGGTAGAGATCTGATCAGAAAGTTAATACAGAGGTACTTCTCTTGATAGCAACGTTGCATACATTTAATTTCCTTACAAAGCTTTTTACTTTGCACTCTAAAGATTACATTTAAGATAGTACTTGAATTTCCTTGCCCCAACAAAAAAATTAAAACAAAAAAGATTCAATGTATCAAATGCTGCTGCGTTCAAAAACACCACTGCAGAACTGACAAGGTATACTTGGCCTTGTTAGAGGGGCAAATAATTACTGAATATTGTAGTCAATGAAGAGCTTCATGATACTTGAGACTGAAAACAAGCCACCAAGAAAGACGTTACTATCCATCTCAACTCTTACACACACCACTGATAAGCCAAGATGAGAAGGGCATTGCACAACCATTAGTAAAGCAGGGTGCAGTCAGCAGCAAGGTTTATAGAGCAAATCTTCAAGCCAGCATTAACCAGAAATAAATTACCTCCTTGCTCAGATTCTTTCCAGTGTACAGGGAGAACAGTGTTCAATACAAGTTAGACTACCCATTTTATAAGGTACTATGTTACCTACCTACACTATTTGTTCGGGGAGTACACCATTTTAAAGTTACAGTTTCTTTAAATGTTCCTTCTCTGCTATTGCCACCTACATGATTATCACCTGCAAAATAAAGTAATAAAAAGTGTCATAGCATGATCAACCACATTTTCTTCATTATAACAACTTCTAAACTAAGGTACAATATAACATAAGCATATATTAAATTAAGTCTAATTTAAAAAAGTTATATACCTAACAAAAGTAAAAACGTTATTACCAGTGGTAGTTGAAAAAATCTCAATATCAGCAGCCATTGCATGTTTTAAAAACCAATTCAGCACACAAAATACTGCAGCTCCAGACTGCTTTCTAGGTTTGATATCACACTAACACCTAGAATTTTATACATGTTATCTACAACAGGAATTTTCCTTTAAAATGCCTAGAAGTTTAAGACAATGTCTATTTTCCACACAAAAATCAAAACCTTTAACAAATGTTAAAGCTGTTCATTTCTTGAATATATTATATCCCAAAGTAAAAATAAATTCATCTAAAGGCACATTTGACAAGTTGGACTTTTGGGGAAAATAAGTACTTGACATCATGCAGTACCTCTCCTATGCCAGATTTAATTTTAACATCTCTCAATGTGTTTTACTGGCCACAGATGTTTTCCTATTAAAATGTTTTCGTAAGTCTCACTGACAACCAGTCTGACAAAAACCACCTGAAGATAGTAGAAACTATGTTTCTACTAGTGAGTTTTGCAAGTCTTCATGATCTTTGGCTCACATCTCAGGAAAGATTTAACTAGTTTTTCACAAAGTTCAAGAACTACAGTAGCATTGGCACTTAAGATGCTTGAATCCACAACAGAGAGGAATAAACACAACAACACCCAACATTATATGTAATATGTCAGGGTTTAGTTTAATCTTTCATGTAAGAAGTTCCCTTATTTTTAAAGACATTTACACAAAGTATTTTATTTGCTTAGTCATCATACAGGTAACTTGCATATGTTGATTTTTCAGCTAAAATAACTGGAATTTTAGAAAGTCTCTCAGAATACCTGAATGCCAAACTTCAGCTAAAAACCCTCCACCAACATTACAAGGAAATAAGACCAATGAAATGGAATTCTTGCTATTACAGTCAAAATTTAAAAACAAATAAAAGAAACAAAAATTCATAGGATCTAAGTACTGACTTTTTCCTCTCAAAGTTCTGCTGGAAAAAATTTGAAGAGGCATTTCATTTGGAGTTTGCTTTTGGCTTTTACTAGCAGACTTACTCCTTGATCAACAGGTATTACAAAACCATTTCTGCACCCTGACAATAAAGCTTCATGCTTTCAACATGGTAACACAAGTTCAGGTGAGTCTGAATTCATTACTGTAACATCTTGCTCTTTCTCAACCTTTAATCATACACTCCACTAAAATCTGGAGCACAGCACTTCTAGATTATAATGAGGAGTTAACCTCCTTTTCCTCAAACTAATGGTAACCCCTTCAAGAGCAAAAAGCACACTCTAAACTGGCTACTTGTGAACCACATGATTTCAAACTTCAAAAATATCCACTCTTGTTAAACAACTGATGTAACTCATCTGTTAAACTCTTCACTTCTTAGAAGTTAAACAACCAACAACTTTCTAGTATGCTTTAAAACTATACAAAATAGTTTCAGATAGTAAAACAAGTATTTACTGCCTGTATCTAAACACTTACTGATGTACTTACGCATGTAGTACATGTACAGGTACTGAATCATGTAACAGAAGTTACAATCAATGCAGTAAAAGACAAAGCATATACAAAACATCCAAATGTTAAAAATGATACTTCAGCACTGAAAAGGCACATGGTCTAAGATTCCACCACACAATAACACCAGCTGAGGTTTTTTTAACTGCTTGGCTTTGCTTTTAATTCTACTACTACAGATTTTTTTTTTTAGCCTGACTTATTTAAAAAATGTATATCGAATAGTTTCCTGAAAAAAATAACTGTGCATAAGACTTACTCTTGTGTTTCTCTAACCTCAGTTAAGCTTCACCTCAGAAATACTAGGTAATAATTCCAAATTTACAGAAAGGATACTAAGTATTTTAAATACAAGAAAGCTCAGACGTCAAGTAACTGTCTTTTCCAAAGCAATTACTGTCATAAATAGGCCTATGGGATGTAAGTGATGTCTATTATTAGACAGTCTAGAAGCTCAAATGTGCAAGGAATAGTTTCTCACCAACACCCACAAGAGATACTTTTGTAAAATGACTGGACATCTGGTTTCTCATGTCCCTTTTATATGTTAAGTCGACATTCCCCTAAAAACTCACAAAAATCCTGA
The DNA here is from genome assembly GCF_000747805.2 of Chaetura pelagica. Lineage (NCBI taxonomy): Eukaryota > Metazoa > Chordata > Aves > Apodiformes > Apodidae > Chaetura > Chaetura pelagica. The sequence goes on along the minus strand of NW_009954317.1, from coordinate 1,081,360 downwards.
ACATTTCTGAAACCTTGTCTGATGAATTTGACCTGTTTTTTTCCATTGTTTCCATCATTACTGCTATATTAAAATATGCCAGTAATGAATAAAACTCAATATCAACATTAGAAATCAAGTTCTTGGGTTGTAAGGAATAACTGAAAATTATAATTGTGCCTGAAATTTACATCAGTTTGGAACTCAAACTTTGTGAATGCTCCCAGCAGGCTGATCAAAAGGAACTATTTCTACTTACCACTCTTCAAAAAGTCAACATGTGCCTCTTTGTGATGAAGTAGCTCCACATCATAGTTGGCTGATGTGTTAGCATGTTGTTCTTCCTTCAAAAAGAGAAAGGTAGAAATATTTTTATTTAGCTGTGACTTTCTATAAATGAATGATTCTACACTTATCTTTCACTCCAGAATAAAACAAGAAGTCTCAAAAGTGCATCAGACAACAACAGGATTGCAATGTTGAGGAAACCGTTTACGCTCTGACCTGTTTAAAGATGCAGCTATCTGCTTTTCCTCTTTTCTCCTTTTTTTGAAACCCTATGGTTTCCTCTTTATGCAAATGTCATGATAGTGTACACAGCATAAAATATAAGGCAAAAAAGAAGTTTGTTTAAATTTGTGAAGTTAAGCCTATGACATACTGAATACCACCAGTAGTTACAACTCACTGAACGGCAACAAATGGTCACTACAGAATAAATGGGCAACTACTTTACATGACCAAAAATCTCAATAATCCAAACCAAAAAACACACTTAGAACTTACCATTTTATTGTACTTGACATATAGAAGTGTGCTTGCAGCTGGAAGTTTATAATTAAAAACCAAATGTCTGTAAAGAGGACACTGCATCTTTAAACATTTGCAGAAGACTAGCAAAAACAGAACAGTAACCTTGGTAACTTATTCCAGGTTAAAAATAAAAAACCACAGAGAACCCAACACAGTCTATTACTGTAAGGACAAAGGCAGAAGGGAGAGGCATACCAGCAGCACACAGGTCAGAAAGTTACAGACAAGGTATTTGCAAACTTAAGTCACATTTATGCCATGACCCATATCAAAGTTCCATTAAAGCTGTGAAAATAAATTTTAATTTCATGTTTAAACTTATAAAAAGCATACAGTATTGCTAGCTTTCAAAGATGCAGGTAATGATTGAGGGTATTAGAAATTGATGAATTTTTAAAATAAGAAAAGTTTATCTGCTCTGCCCTTTTTATTTTAATACAGTCACTTGTTTCGACTGTCTCTTGCTGCCTGATCAGAAAGTTACTGCAAACTTAGTACTTGCAATGCTTAGTCACACTGATATCCCTCCAGGTAGCAATTTTAAAAAGTTATTAAAAAATAGGGACACAAAAAACTTTGAGCAAATTATGCTTAATTTAGTATCTTTCTTATTTAAATATATCCCCTGTCCTCCTGTTTCTATGAATCTTTAAACTGGAAAACCTACTGGAAAACCTTAAGTCAAAAAACAGATTAGTTACAAACACCTTTATGTTGGGTGGGCATGATCATGAAACAGAGGAAAAAAGAGACTCACTATGCCACTATAATGCACAAGGGTCAAGAATATCTAGCACAACTAAAAAAAGACAAAAGAATCACAGACAAAACTAATCTGAGATAAAGATTGTACTTATATAAAATAACAAAAACAGAACTGAAGTAACTCTTGTATTGCTACATGAAAAAATTGAGATTCAGCAATACAATGTTTTGTTCTGTGATCCTTCTTTACTGTATTTTTACCCCTCGATTTTTACTAACCTGGTCACAGACATTGAATGTGGGCTAATAAAAAACAAAAAATGATATGGAGAGAAAAACAATGTAAAATTCAATTAAAATAAACAGTAAGAAGTTTTCAAAACAAATTTAGAAGTGACACAGCTAGGCAACTCAAAGATACAGACACAGTATTACCTTCATAGGAATGTTAGTTATTGTGGTTGAAGCCAGATCAAAGTGTTGTTGAACCAAAACGTTCAGTTTTGTAGCCAGATGCCTTCCCGCACGGACACTATGCACTTCACTGGTTAAAACAGGTGAAAGCTAAAATGAATGCACAGAGTGTATAGTATTCATGGGTTAGGTTCTAGTGTCAGGTAACAACATTCACATGTAATTTTAAATAAGCACATTTATCCTGCTAAATTGGACTCAGGGTGAACTGGCACTCAAAAAACCCCACACCATGGAGAACTCAGAAGGAAGCAGCAAAAATTATTATTCAGAATTTTTAAGTTATGCCACTTGTCAGCACTGCAGTTGCTAAGAATTACATAAAAAAAGAATTGTGCTAAAAGCTTGAGCTATTAATTGCTCATAGGAAGAATTAGTATCACAACACAGTTAATAAATCCTCTTATTAGCAGCTCTAGGCCTGCTATTTTGCTCTTTTATGCTGAGCAAAAGGAATAAAGTTATTTTTATACAGTTACCTGCAAGTGCATCATATATGGACAAGAATAACAAGCACAATTAGATTTTTCACTGCCAACAAGGACATTGGTTTCAGGCTTTTAGAATGAGGTAATAAAGATAACTCTTACAGAGCAAAGTAATCATCTATTCTCTTCTGTTCCTTTTTTATTTCACACAACTACTAAAACTTTGTAGAGAAGAACTTTGGAAAGGTGCTGTCATAGCCTTTTTATTTATGAAATAATATGCAGGGCTATACATTCTTCATGTTAAGAATAACGTGTTTTTTCTTGTGATTTTTCTTTCTTGCATGCAGCATGTTAAAAGCAGCAGAGACTGATGAAGAGCAGAATAGCAAGATTTTTTCAGGTACTTGGTTTAAAACAACATGAATAAACACAAGTCCACAAAGCTCACATGCATTTGCTACCAAACAACTGACATGTCAAAATACACAGTAATTTCATATATGCTACATTTCACCTTTTTTAAAACTAATCCTTAAAAGTAAAAAAATCCTTTCCAGGCAACCAGCAACAAGAGAAGAGGACACTGCCCCAAGCTGCACCACAGGAGGGTTAGGTTGGATATTAGGAAGTAGTTCCACCCTGAGAGTCATTAGACACTGGAATGGACTTCCCAGGACAGTGGTAGAGGCACCATCCCTGGATGTGTTCAAGGAAAGGCTGGATGTGGCACTCAGTGCCATGGTCTAGCCAACGTGGTAGTGTTGGTTATAGGCTGGACTTGATGATCTTAGACATCTTTTCCAGCCTTGGTGATTTGGTGAATATATGTAGGGTACTTTAAGCATTTTATTAATTTCAAACATTCCACATTCCCAACAAGGTATTACCCGTCCATCTTGAATATAGACTTCCCAATTATTTTCATTGAAAAGGCTTTCTCTTTGCTAATAGTAGAACAGAACTGATGCTAAAGCTCATTTTGGTTTAATGAAAAAATAGTTCAACCAGAACTAAAAATGCTAGCATGTTAGTGTGGGTAACATGGAACAGAGTGCTGAACAATAGACATTGTTGAGTAGCAGGTATTTAGGAAAACAGAGCTTTTTCTAGCTAGCAGCCTGTGCTTGAAGAGCAGAAAAGTTACTCAACTTACTATTCAATAGACAAAGTACTTGATGGCTTTCTATTAGGTTCCTAAATGCATGTTTCTTTCTGAAAAAAAACCCATCACACCTAGAATGTCATTCTATGACATTAATGGGCTCATAGGGGACTTCAATTACCCAGATATCTGCTGGGAAGGTGACACAGCCAGGCATGTACAGTCCAGGAAGGTCAGCCAGTGTATTGATAATTTTTTGATAGAGATGGTGGAGGAGCCAACAAGGAGAGGTGTACTGCTGGACTTGGCTCTGACAAAGAGGGGTCAGCAGAAGACATTAAGGTTGGGAGTTGTAGTGACCATGAGATGGTGGATTTCAGAATCAACTGCAGTAGGTACAGAGCACCTAGCAGGGTCACAACCCTGGACTTCAGAAGAGCTAACTTTGATCTCTTAGGGGAACTGCTTGGTGAAACCCAATGGGATAGGGTACTGGAGGGTAGGGAGTGGCCTAGAGAACTGGTAAATGTTTAAGCACTGCTTCCTCCAAGCTCAAGATCAGAGCACCCCAAAGAGTAAGAAATCAAGTGAGCCAGGAGACCTGAATTGTTAAGCCAAAGAAATACTGAACAAACTCAAGTGCAAGAAAGAAGTTTATAGAACACAAAAGAAGGTACTAACCACCTGGGAGGAATAAAAGAATGTTTTCAAATAATGTAGTGATGCAACAAGGAAAGCTCATGCCTCCTTCGAATTAAAACTGGCAAGGGAAGTCACAGTCAAGAAGAAAGGCTTTTTAAAGTATACTGGATGCAAAAGGAAGGATAGAGGAAATGTGGGCCCTCTGCTGACTGAAGGGGGTGCCCTGCTGACAGAGAAAACAGAGAAGGCAGTTACTGAACGCCTTCTTTGCCTCTGTCTTTACTGCTAAGGCCAGCCCTCAGGAGTCCCAGACCTTCGAGACAACAGAGGAAGTCAGGCAAAAGGAAGACTCTGCCTTTGTCAAAGAGGATTGGGTTAGAAACCAACTAAATAAACTGGACATCCACAAATCCATGGACCCCAATGGGATGCACCCAAGAGTGAGGACAACTGGCTGAAGTCATTGCTAGCCCATTCTCCATCATCTTTGATTAATCCTTGGAAACAGGACAGATGCCTGAGGACTTGAGGAAAGACAATGTCACTCCAGTCTTCAAAAAGGGCAAGAAAGAGAACCAAGGTAACCACAGACCAAACGCTCATCTCCATTCCTGAAAGGTGACGGAACAGACAGATGAGGGGAAAGCAGTGGATCTGGTCTATGATTTCAGCAAGGCTTTCAACACTATCTCTTACAGCATGCTCACAGACAAACTGGTTTGGATTGGATGATAGGGCAGTGAGCTGGATTGGGAATTGGTTGAAGGACAGAGTTTAAAGTTGTGGTAAGTGATGCAGAGTCTAGCTGGAGACTGTGTCTAAGGGGATCCCCCAGAGTCAGTACTGGATGCAGCCCTGATCAATACATTCATCACCTGGACAAAGGGATAGAGCAAACCATTATCAAGTTTGTTCATGGTACCAAACTAGGAGTAGTGACTGACACACCAAAAGGTTGTGCTGCCACCCAGCATGACCTGGACAGGCTGAAGAGCTGGGCAGGGAAAAACTTAATGAAATTCAACAAGGGCAAGCACAAAGTACTGCATTTGGGATGGAACAACCCCACGTATCAGTACAGGTTGGGAGCTGACCTGCTGGAGAGCAGCTCTGGGGAGTAGGACCTCGGGGTCCTGGTCTAATGGCATCCTGGGCTGTACTAAGAAGAGTGTGGCCAGTAGGTCAAAGGAGGTCATCCTCCCCTATATTCTGCCCTAGTGAAGCTGCATCTGGAATACAGCATCCAATTCAGGGCTCACCAGTTCATAAATGATAAAGAACTATTGGAAAGAGCCCAGTGAAGAGCCACAGAAATTATTAGAGGAATGGAGCATCTGGCCTATGAAAAAAGGCTGAGAGAGCTGGGTCTGTTCAGCCTAGAGAAGAGACTGAGGGGGGATGTCATCAATGCTTATAAATATCTAAAGAAGGGTGTCAAGAGGATGGGGCCAGTCTCTTTTCTGCAGTGTCCACTGACAGGACAAGGAGCAATGGGCACAAGCTGGAGCACAGCAGGTTCAAGTTAAACATAAGGAAAAACTTCACTGTGAGAGTAACAGAGCCCTGGGACAGGCTGCCCAGAGAGGTTGTGGAAACATTCAAAAACTGCCTGGACATGCTCCTGTGTGACCTACTGTAGGTGATCCTGCTCTAGCAGGGGGGTTGGACTAGGTGATCTTCAGAGATCACTTCCAACCCTGAGAACTCTGACTATGACTCTGCTTCACATAAAAAATGAATAATGAATTATTACTGTCAAGAAAATTTAGTAGTGAAATGAAAAAGAGGATACCATATATGCATCAACAGTACAACACAACAAAGCATACACTTGCAATGGCAACATGCAGACTGTCAACTTTTCAAAGAATGATCACCTGTTCTTTCCTACACCTTACCAAAGACCACAGGCTTAAAGCCTTATTTCTGAACAGTTCATTTGCACTGTTTTGAATCTGACATGGTTCCTAATCCTTGGATAAATTTTCTCATTTTAAGCTCCTTACCTCTTTTTTAGGGCGATCTGAAACAAGACTGTCTTCACCAACTGGGTAAGTATGGATTAAGACCAATTCACATTTCTGAATCTGCATTAGACTTAAAAACAAGAACATTCTATTTAGCTTACAGGATGGCAGACTATTTCCTATAAATTAGACCAATTCTCCCAAGAGTCATCTGATTTCCAGAACACAATCCTAAGGATGTATTACAACACCCTGTTTCTGAAAGCATCTGTCAAAACTAAGTTACATCAATGACTTGGAAAAGCACATACTTCAAAATTAATTCTCATAATAAAAAAATGTCAAACATTTCTAGCTCTTCAGATGCTATAGCACTGTGTTTATTTTTTGACACATCAGCAGAGTAGATCCTTAACTTGTGTTATCTGTTCAGCTTTATTCAACTGAATTTGCCACCAAGGGTGTAATCAGGTATATTAATAAAGGGGATTCCAGTGAACATGAAAACAACTCAAATAACATGCTCATCTCCTAATAGTGGCTAGAAATTTGTAGAGGTCAAGACATTGGTCCACATCCTAATCTACAGGAATGAGGCCACTCTTCTGTCCTTACAATGGACTTAGAACCTGATTCTCCTGGGGCTGAATCCTTTATACATATTTGAAACTCCAATTGTAGCAGGTAAATACAAGAGACTCCTGCTTCTGCTATTCAAGTGCCTAAGGAGAAAACATGAATAGCATCTTAACCAACTACACACTTTAAAAGGCAATATACAGTCCCTGGGCCACAGTTTACTGTTTCATTAGACAAAACATATGGTGGAAAAATTACTTCTCCAAGGAGGTGCAACCTCTTTTTATAGAGACTGCTTTACCTCACAGGAAGTGTTGGGCAGCACAGAAATTTAGAAACGTAAAACTAGTTTCAAGGAGTTGGCTATTATAGTAAAAGTCAAATGTAAAATCAATGCAGTGCTATAAAGAAAGAAATGCATCAGATGCATAACTGATTACAAATAAAGCAGTATATAAATAAGGCAGTTACATGTCTCATTTTGGAGCAAGACATAGAAGACAACCTAAAGGGAAATACTGTCTTATGAGGATAATGATACTGAAGAGCTAATGATTACACAAACTCTAAGTCAACAATATCATGACTTGCACCTTCTATTTCATAAAGGCATTCAAATACTTCATCAGAATACGTTTTACATAACAAAAAGTACATCCATGTTTCAGAAGATGTAACAGGCATTTGTAAGACACTACACATTTATGAAGAGTATACTCACTGATCTGAATTAGCTGCAAGCTTGTTATGCTCATGAATGGTTTCCTGAACATAATCCTCAAGCATTCGAACATGGCTGTCACTAGAAAGAAAATTTTCAAATGCAGGATAATCAATCCTCCCATTCAAAACCACATGCCACTAAATGCCCTCCTATTTCAAGTGGAAAAATTTGTTACTGTAACACAGCTCCATAAATTACACCTTTAAGGCAGAAAGTGATCTAACAAAGCTAGCTACTTAGGGCACTAATTCATGACAATCAATGAAACACTTCTAAAAACATATGAAATAACATCTTTGAAATGCTAGAAGCAGGTTATCATAGATACCTTTTTGCATTAGTAATACAAATTATTCTTCCTCTGTTTCCAACCCTTTCTGCATTCTCCATGAGCATGGTTCGAGCCTCATGCTGGTACTCTGTTATTTTGCACAGTGCCTCAACTGCTGCAACCAGACCATGAAGTATGCTGCAGCACTCTGGATCTGCCCGAGGATTAGGAGGCCCAACAGCTGCCAATGCTGCCATCAACTAGTCAAGAAGAAAAATTACAGAAATTTACTTTACAGCCAGTGGTTAAAACAATCAGTTAAGAGAAAAGTCATAATGATGACTTATTTAGATGCAAATTAATATTGTTGGGAGAAAACCAAACAGAGCAATTGAAGACCATTCTATGTTCTCAACCTTCTGGAAAACATCTGGCCCTAAATCACCCTTTGCAATTCATTTATTGTTACTGAACCTTGAAAATATAATCTCATTAATTACAGAAAAATACCTGGCTATAATAGCAAGCTCTATCCAACACCTGAAAGAAACTTTAGCATTATCAGACATAATCTGTTCTTATTTTCTGAGAATGTAGAAATTCAGTTCTCACAAGTAAGTTTTTCAGAGGACAAGCCCACTCAGTACAAAACTAAGCAAGAGCAAGAGTCTTCCCTGTTTTCCTGTTTAATTGCCTGTCATGCAAATGTAAAAAAACCCAAACAAATTACAAATTCAACAAGTATCACTATAAGAAATACGTAACTTCTTCAGAACATTTATTTTAATATAAGTCTCTATACAGAAAACTACTTGATTCTTTTTTAATTACATAACACTGCCTACAGAATAGGCAACCCTCACAGGCTACTTACAATTCTGTTACACAATTTCAGAGCAGATCCACCAACATTTTAATTAGATAATTTCCTATTGAAGATAGTAAGAAGCTGTTATTTATTCTGCAATTGAGTGAGATTAATAAAAGCAAAGAATAGTTACAAAGCACACCTCCTGCAAGTTCTGATCTTCCTGAGTCCAAGAATTCAAGACATGAGCCCCAGAATCACTCACAATGAAGTTCACCTAAAAGGATCAAAAAAGCACATAAAGGTAACAATCAATTATACAGGTAACAGCCATTATGGCTGCTTCCCCAAGCCCAAAGAAACATGAATTACACCTCTTCACTCTGGAGATAGGGATGATGACAAGCCAAACTAAAAATACAACAAAAACATAAAGCCTCCACTCCTGCTACATTCAGTTACCCTTTCATTAACATTATGATTAACTTCTAACTCTATTTAGATTTTTAAGCCACTGAATCAGTTTCTACACCAAAGTAGCATTTGAGGATATCATGAAACATTATGAACCAACAACACCAGTAGCAGGCCCCCAGAAGTCAGGATGTTAGTCTTATGTGGGGAGAGAAGACAGGCCATTCTCTACAATTAAGTATTTCAATAATCAGGTAACATTTTCAGTAAAATAGCTGCAAAACAACGTAAATTCTAATACTGCAATATTGCAAGTCATTCTCCAAAGACTACCACGGTCATAAACATCTAGCAAGATTTAATAAACATCCCATATCTTCTAAAGATGACCAAAAAGTTGAGGAAGCACACCTTCCGCATCAATTTCATACCACACAAGCTCCAGTTCAGCCAACTGATTCATATCCATTAAGCATACACTTGATATAATCCCATAATGGAACTTGACTGTATATCAGATTCCAAACTACATTTTAAATTAAGTATTTGTTGTCTGAAAACCAGGACATGTATCAAATCACTGAACCACTGGTGGTATTTAGCTGTCCCCTGAAACAGCCAGTATTCCACCATCATTACCTTGCACCTCTATCACTGTCATAAGCTTATTTAACTTCCATGGTTTTTAACTGCAACTAACCTCTAGAACATTGCACAATGGTTTATTCAGTAATGACAAAAGATCTGAACAACTAGGGATTAGGTACCTTATTTTATCATACAATATTAAAGAACCCACAAGGTCTTTTTTTTCTAAACAAAGAGCTGTGTGCCAGGAAGTTCCCCCACTTACTCTAGTTGGTAGCTTCAGTGAGGGAGATGCTACCTCTTCCTAAGGCCCATTAAGTTACCTTAAAACATCTCTCCATGCACTGTTACAAAGTGACATTAGGATAATGCAAGGTACCAAAAGTAAGTGGGTAACAGGATTCATATACTACACAAACCAGTTTAAATAGCTAAAAAAAGCATCAAACAATTTTTTTTATATAATAAATTATATTTGATCTTTTAATCTAACCAACAGCTAGTAACATTAGAACACTTCATTACAATGGGAAAATTTCCCTTATACTATCAAGTATCATAATCAGTTGGGCCAGCACTTACCAGTTTCTTGAAAGGAAAAATATCATACATGATTCTACAGTACTCCATGGATGATTCCACTGAACAGGTCCATAGTGATTTTGATATGGGTGCTAGAGGTATGATTCCTTGGGTTCGATTCTTTACTAACATATCAAATTCAACATGTTGCCTGCAGGATTCTGCCATATATGGGCAGTGATCCACAACAAAAACAGTTTTATGAGACTCAGAAAAGATTTTCATTTTCTTCCTGAAAGAAACAAGGTAATAAAATCAGAAAGAAACTGGAAAAGGCAAAAAAAAAAAGCAGATCACAAGATTACTGTGCAATTTATACAGCATCAAGTTATCTCACTGGAATATGCAAGCTTTAAAGAGATTACCTACCCTCTTACAGTATTTAGATTACATATTGCAAGCATTAGCTCCTACAAAACCATTAAGCTTCTAAAAAACTGCTACATTTTAACAGTCGATTTAAATGGAGACAAGTATCTCTAGAACTCTTACTAGTCCATGTACTTAGTATATCACACTTATAATCACAACGAATTTTTTCTCAAGAGGGAATAAACAGAAAATATGGAAGTATACTGCTGAAAAGGCAACAACGATGCACAGTATTGCCCCGCCCACTTTTCTGATTGGAAAAAAGTAAAGAAACTGCTTCCTGCTTAAAGCTTATTTCCTAAATTGAGCGACATGGAAAAAATAATTTATGATTGGGCTACACAAACCTTCACATTTAACATCAGACTTTTAAGCAGATTTTTTGCCTTCACTTTGCTAGATACATCTTTCTACTTTTAAAAGAGAATTTACAAGTGTACTTTGACCACTCACTGACAGACATACCAAGTCTGAAACTGTAATGTAAATGTTTATCCAGCAAGACTAAGAGCAGCAGCCCTTCTATTTTTCCCAGCTATGAAGACTGAGAACTCTGCAAAAAAGCATGGTGGTTTGATCTTAGATCAAACAGTCCTCATTTCAAACTTACTCAACCATTGGATGCTTCCATGTTTCTAGTACAAAAACCTATTTTGTCCACGCAGATCATAGAACTATGGAATGGTTTGGGTTGGAAGGGACCTTAAGGATCATCTAGTTCCAACCCCTCTGAATGGGCAGGGACACCTGCTGCTAGACCAGGTTTCTGACCCCCATCCAGCCTGGCACCTTAAGGATCATCTAGATGGGGCATCCACAACTTGCCTGGGCAATCTGTTCCAGTGTCTCACCACCCGCATAGTGAAGAATTTCATCCTAATGTCTAACCTAAACCTCCTTTCTTCACGTTTTAACCGATTACCCTTGTCCTATCACTACAAGCTCTTGTAAAAAGCCCCTCCCCAGCTTTCCTGTAGGCACTGGAAGGCTGCTATGAAGTCCCCCTGGAGCCTTCTCTTCTCTAAGCTGAACAACCTCAACTCTCTCAGCCTGTCTTCACAGCAGAGGCGCTCCAGCCCTCTGAAACGCTGAAATGCACAACACACAAAGCCCAAAAACCTACACCAGGTCACTTAAAAGCCAGCAAAACAAGTCGGCTGCACACAGGCCATGAGGCAGCACCTCAGCGGGGGCGGGAGCGGGGCCGGCACCCCCCTCAGCACCCGCCGGGGCCCGCGGGCCGGCAGCGGGCCC
>NW_009954317.1:1031345-1068667 GCF_000747805.2 Chaetura pelagica | reverse complement strand
GGCTCCGCGCTCGGGCTGGGCCTGTTTGATGTGGGAGGGTCGCGGTTTGTGCGGTGCTGCTGGCGCCGGGTGAGCCCCGGGGGCTCTCCTGGGGCACGGGGAGGGCTCCGAAAGCCCCAGAGCCTTCGAAGCTGCAGCGTGGTGAAGCTGGTAACTAGGGAGAGGGAAAACCCGAAGCGCCAGTTGCAGGAAAAGGCGTTTTCAGTGAGGATGGGCTGGGCCTGTTTGATGTGGGAGGGTCGCGGTTTGTGCGGTGCTGCTGGCGCCGGGTGAGCCCCGGGGGCTCTCCTGGGGCACGGGGAGGGCTCCGAAAGCCCCAGAGCCTTCGAAGCTGCAGCGTGGTGAAGCTGGTAACTAGGGAGAGGGAAAACCCGAAGCGCCAGTTGCAGGAAAAGGCGTTTTCAGTGAGGATGTAAAAGAAAGAAGAGACTGTAAACTAGAGCAGTGCTATAGTTGTGCAAAAGTCATTCTTCTTTGGTGTTTTTGGCTGTGTTTTTTTTCTTTAAGGGGAGCCCAATTTGATAATGAAAGCAATTAGTGAATAGCAGGAAGTGCCAGGAAATGAATATGTAGTAGCAGTGTTGCTATGTTGCTTGAGTTGTTGCTACCTGTTGGTTGGATTGCAGACTAACAAATGTGTTTGCAGCTGTAGGATAGAGTTCAGGAGTCAGCAAGTTAAGCTGCTACAGTCCTCATGCTTAAAAAAGAACTGGTCTGAATCAAATATATTTGATTGGTGGGGGTTTTTTTCCCCCTAAATGTCCAAGGCAATGCGCAGATCTAGGTCTATTTTAGGACAATTCAAAAGTTTTAGTTTCTGTAGACAACCAGAGGAGCAACTGTAGAGAACTTTAAATTCCAAGGATTAGGGCCAACGTCTTGCCCAAAGGAATTCTAGTGAAGATTTTGAGCCGCTATGAATTACCAAGATACAAATCATGGTTCTTCTTGAGGTGCAAATCTTGCCTGAAAACAAGAGGTGGCTTCTGGCCTGCTGAAGCTGCTATGCAGTGATGTGGACAGTCACTGCTGAATTTGTGTGGCTGCATTTCACACAGGACAGCCTCCTATGTAGTTAAAAGTAAACTAAATGCATTTCTATTCCATGTGCCTTCCCCAGCTCATCCGTGGTGAATAAGAATGCCAGTGGCTTTGCTACAGACGAGTTTATTTTTATCTTGTGTAATTGTGTCGGGTCAAAATGAGTAAGTGCATGAGAGAATGAATACATACTGCATTTAAAAATCTATATTGATGCAAACACATTGTCAGAGGTGTTAACTGCATTATAGTCTGAGTGCCAAATTACTTCCAAGCTCATGGAGAGGCCTGAGAGGTTTTGTTTATACTGGCTAGAGAATTCATGACCCATTAATTGAGTTAAAGACTGCTCTTCAAATTCTCCTTAAATATGGGTCTGATTAAATATTTTGTTGTAACAGTTTAACCAGCTGGTTTGGAAGCTTATCTTTTGTTGGTGATATTTTTGTAGTCCACTAAAAGCATGAGACCAGAATCAGAAAGAGAAATGAGGAGTGAGAAAAGCAGGTGCTTAAAAACAATGCACTATGATCCCTATTTCTGCAAAGAGCTCAAACTGCTAAACCAGAATGGATAAATTAACTACCTGTGATAACACACCAGACTGCTGAAGAACTTAGATTGATACCTCAAATACATACATGCATTGAAATGAAAACTCTGGTTGATCAACAGGAAGGAATTAACGTTACAAACGTGTACAGGAAACTCATACATGTCAAAATGCTGATGCTTTCGATATCATGTGAATTACAGAAAACCTGGGTTAAAACAGTTGTGCTCTGTGCAGACCTGAAGCTCACTTACAGAAGCTTCTTTGTCAGTAAGCAAGTCTCGACCTTCCTCTGATGGTAGGGTCCCAGGAAGACCCTTTTACATAGTTAAAGTGAACTAAATGCATTTAGGTTACACGTGCTCCTCAGAGCTGAAGGAGCAGCTAATGAAATTGCTAAATGGAAATGCTTTTGAGAGGTTAGACCTTGCAAGACATTCTTGGTGCACAAGAGCTCTTCAGAGACAACATTCCAAACTCTGCTGCTGTCTTGCTTAGTTTTCCCTCAGCTTAATGCATGAGGGGAATGGTGGAATTTCTGGAGTTTGAAGTATCTTTCTACTGCTTACATGGGACAGTGGGGAAATGTCATTAGGGAAAAATGTGAAGGTTTCTTAAAGTTTGCCTTAAAAATCCTAGGCTATGATTTATCAAGATGCCTAAGAAGTCAGAAAATTAACTTGGAGGAAATTTTTTTTTTCTGTAGCTCAGGAAAGACCCCCTGACCTTTTATGCTTACAAAAATCTCTCCTTTAGGCAAACGGCCTGGCTAAGAAATGGATTTAGTTGACTCTTTCAGTACCTTAGAAGGTTTCCTGAAACAAATATCAAGGCACATAACAGTGAGGCACATAACTCTAATAAGCCTCTATCGTTGCAGTCTGATTGCTGAAGAACCATTCAAGGAGTTTAAGTGCATTTCCATTTTGTATATCAAAAATGAGTACAAAAAAATTTCATGTAAAGGCCAGTTGTACAAGCATTTTGCAAGTTGAGCAATTCTAGAAATAGGTAATTTCTGATAACAAACTAGTGCAAGGAGAATGCTGGTATTTTAACTGTGCAGTCAGGGTTTTTTTCTTAGCTAAGTTGCAGTCTTTCCTGTTAAAAAAATTTGCATTCTTTGTATGCAGTGATGTTTGTGTTCATTTATAGACACAAAGAAAACACAAGCCTTTAGCTCTCTGAATTTTCCCCAAGTCATTTTCTCTTTTGGTTTGAGCCATTCCTTTTCTGCCATTTAATTCATCAAAATATTCCAGCCCAGTGTAGTTCTTTGCCATTCTTTTTTGTGCTGGATTTGTACTTTGCACATTATCCTGAAGTATATCTGACTGGTAGGAGAGCACATAAAAAAAAACAACAACAAAAAATAGTATTGAAAAAATGAAATAGTTAATGTAATATTGTGGGGTTTTTTCCTCTGTTACTTATGGAAGGAGGGACATGCACTGCTCAGTTTCCGTATGTTTAATAGCCCTCCTTTTGCTCTTAATATATTGGTAATCTCCTCAAAACACAAAATTACTTCAGCAAGGCTTTTGACACTGTCTCCCATAACATCCTCACTAGGAAACTCAGGAAGTGTGGGCTAAACAAGTGGACAGTGAGGTGGATTGAGAGCTGGTTGAGTGACAGAGCTCAGAGTTGTGATCCATGGAGCAGGATTGGGTTGGAGGCCTGTAACCAGCGGTGTTCCCCAGGGGTCAATACTCAGTGTGATCTTGTTCAACACGTTCATCAAGGACCTGGACAAAGGGGCAGAGTGAACCCTCAGCAAGTTCACTGATGATACCAAACTGAGAGGGGTGGGGGACACTCCAGAGGGCTGTGATGCCATCCAGTGTGACCTGGACATGATGGAGAGTTGGGCAGAGAGGAACCTAAGGAGGTTCAGCAAGGAAAAGTGTAGGGTCCTGCACCTGGGGAGGAAGAACCCCATGTATCAGTACAGGTTGGGGGCTGACCTACTGGAGGACAGCCCTGAGGAGGACCTCAGTGCCCTGGTGGACAACAGGCTGACCATGAGCCAACAATGTGCTCTTGTGACAAGAAGGCTAATGGCATCCTGGGGTACATTAAGAAGAGTGTGGCCAGTAAGTCAAGGGAGGTCATCCCTCCTCCTGTTCTGCCCTGGTGAGGCCACATTTGGAATACTGCATACCAATTCTGGGCTCCCCAGTTCAAGAGAGACAGGGAACTGCTGGAGAGAGTCCAGTGGAGGGCAGCAAAGATGATTGGGGGATTGGAGGATCTCTCTTACAAGGAAAGGTTGAGAGAGCTGGGACACTGTAGCCTGGAGAGGAGAAGACTGACCTTATTAATGTCAATATCTGAAGGGCGA
Source organism: Chaetura pelagica (assembly GCF_000747805.2). Taxonomy (NCBI): domain Eukaryota; kingdom Metazoa; phylum Chordata; class Aves; order Apodiformes; family Apodidae; genus Chaetura; species Chaetura pelagica. Next base: position 1,064,729 of record NW_009954317.1, on the reverse strand, counting down.
GTGTAAGGAGGATGGAGCCATACTCTTTTCAGTAGTGCCCAGCTATAGGAAAATGGACAAAGGGCACAAAATGGAATACAAGAAGTTCCATCTGAACATGCGGAAGAGTGAGGGTGACAGAGCACTGGAACAGGCTGCCCGAGGTGGTTGTGGAGTCCCCTTCTCTGGAGATAAGCAAGACCTGCCTGAATGCAGTCCTGAGTAATGTGCTCTAGGGGATCCTGCTTTAGCAAGAGTTGGGCTAGATGATCTATAGTGGTCCCTTCCAACTCTGATGATTCTGTGATTTCCTTGCTCTGATATATGGTCTCAAAAGCAATTAAAAAAGGAAGAGCAGACTTTAGGGTATTCTTAAGATATATAGGTTTTTTCTGCTATTGAAAGACAACAGTCTAGATGTTTCTTAGGGAAGGGTTCTATTCACCTGCTTCAAACTAAAAATATACATATAGATACCTGTTCTCTGCCTAGAAAACTGGTGGTTTGTGAAAATAATATACCTCTAATCTTTAGAAATGAGTTGCACAATTGAAAAAGCCTTAGCAGATGCAAAAGCACTGGTGGAACGGCTGAGGGAACATGACAACGCAGCAGAAGCTCTTATTGAACAGACTACAGCTCTTAACAAGCGGGTTGAAGCAATGAAACAGGTTTGTTTTAGCAACTTTGTTTACTCCATTAAAAGAACATCTTGGAAGCACATAATTTAAAGTAATTTTTGTGTGCTTATATACAACATATAATCAGTATGTTATTTGGTTAATCCTTTAATGCTATACTAAGTATTTTCATTATAGGTGTGACTATGATCTAAAAATAGCTGTTTATATATTTAGTTTGACCCTGTGAAGCTTTCTGTGTAACTCTGGCTTAAATATTGAAAACTAGAATTTGTTGGAAATACTCGGGTAGAAATGGGTTGGTATCTTACAAACTATGACATGGTGTTTTGTATTTTGCTCTTCTGTGAAGTACTACTTTTGTAAATTTTAATGTGCACATTTAATCATATAGATTTAATTTAATCATTTATATGCATATACACATATCATTAATGCATACTTAATCATATGTCATGCTTGCCTCTGTTCAGAATAATTTATCCTTTCACAGTCTCCTTTTGTTTACCAGCAAACCTGTTAGACTTATTCAAGATCATTTCCATCCTGACTTTAAGCTATTCAAGGCACGTTGTTAGTTTGAACATGAATTTTACCAGAGAACTTTTGGAAAACCATAAAGGTGTCTACTACTTTACACGTGGGAATTCATCTTGTCATTCTAATATAACACTGTATGTTTTAATGGGCCTGTAAAATTATAAAACCCTGTATGTGTTTCAGCCCTGTGAAACTAGTCACGCAGAGGCTTGATAACTTCAGATCATGAGTATTACATTTACCCAGTTGTTGAGAGTTGGGATCCATTCATTCAGGTCCATGTGACTTGTATCCATGCAATCTTCTGGTTAGGTATTGGGAAGCCACAGTAAATATCCAGAGGTTAATAACTCCTGACTTTTCTTTACTCTCTCTCTCTCTCTCTCTATATATATATATATATATATGATTTTTAAATTACCTGATGGTGAATTTGACCTGTAATAATAGAAGGTTTAATAATGCCCACTACACACACCTGAGGTATGAAACTTGTTTAAAAACAAACTCAATACTTTTGTGTCTCTAAAGGGCAGTAAGTATGTTAGCAACACCTTCAGAAGCATTTTGTTTGACATCATTATTTCAAAACAAGCATTACCTTCCTGCTTACAGACTTTGACAATAGAACTGGTCTTTGTGACTTGCTGAGTAATGTCAGCTTTCAGTTGCTCAAATAGGTTGTGGATGTTTTTTGTTGTTTTGTTTTTCTAATATCTAGTATCAAGAAGAAATTCAAGAGCTCAATGAAGTAGCAAGACATCGTCCTCGGTCTACATTAGTGATGGGTATCCAGCAAGAAAACAGACAGATTAGGGAATTGCAGCAGGAAAATAAAGGTAAAACATGAGTATTCCATCCTTTACAAGTTCCAGGCTGCACACCTGGAATTAGTGAGCCTTCTACCATTGATCTCAAAAAATCATTGCAGAAGAAATCTTTTCCTCTAATCTGAATTTGTCAGCTTAACTGATCATAATGTAATCTAATAGAGTCCTAATGTCCAACCAGTAGGACTATGGTTAACAAAAGGAGAGTTGTGGAAAACTGTTTTTTCAGTCCCTATCTAATTTTCAGCACAAATGAAGAGAGAAATTTAAGTTACAATATAGGTTCTATTTGGAAATGTTTTTTTCCCCACTGCTAAAAATAACTAGTTTAGGAGCAGTCAGGACAAGTTGTAGCATAAGTGCAGTAGTATAATTCCTTCTGGAATTCAGTACACTAGGCATATATACTATTCCTTCCTGGAATATCTTAGGGATTCTAACAGTTACATTCAGCAAAGGCAGTGATCTTGATTCATATGAATCTTGTCTTACCTGAGGAGTTATTTGTCCTTTGATGTAGTATAGTTTGAATACAGGATTGTTTAACTTTTATCAAACTGCAGATCTGTAAATTCTTTCCAGGGTTTGTAGAGTGTTGCCTATAGTGGCTAGAATAAAGCTCCTCAACTGCACTCAAGGTAGCTTATATCAGCTAAAGGGACTGCATATGAAGTTATTATGTTTCTGACTGAACAAGTATTTTAGCAGGACAGCCACCACTGAAGACATTTGCAGAGCCTATGTAGATTTCATGGTGCAATGAGTGGGGACACTCAATTAAGACCTTTCTATTTATTATTATTTTCTCTAAGCTGAAGTACTTTTGTATTTTGTTTTACTATTTCTCTGTTAAACTGTAACTGAATTTAAAATTATGTTGGTAGAACTACGCACATCTCTTGAAGAGCATCAATCTGCTTTGGAACTCATAATGAGCAAGTACAGAGAACAGATGTTCAGGTTGCTTATGGCGAGCAAAAAGGATGATCCAGGTATAATAATGAAGTTAAAAGAGCAACATTCCAAGGTAATAACTTCATTTCCCCCCCTTTTTTCCTTTTTAATAAACACTTAGTTTGTAGTGGCCCAGTTCAAAGCTTACTTAGGCTCTCAGGTTTTATACCACTGCAGTAAGTTTTCCTCATTTTTAGAATCCAGTCCCTGAAACACAAACAGGAAACTTGATCAGTCTAGTAAGACAACCTTACTAGCTTCTGATTTATTTAAGCTTTTACCAAGTAGCATTTCATTACTGTATCTACTTAATTTACTTTTGTTTTGCCTAGGTCTTTAAGGCAACTGCAGCATTTTACTTCCAGATGCCCATAGATCTCAGTAACATTCAAACATTTAGACTGCTTTTAATTTACCCTTTTGACTCCAACAAATAATTAGTAAACCTGTGCTTACTGAGGACGGGGGGAGGGGCAAGGTTTTCAAATACAATATTCAAATATATCTTTCCCATAAATACTGAAAATTTTAAGTTTTATGTAAAAGTTCTTTTGGATATTGAATAACTGAACACAAACTTCTCTCCTCTTTCCTGCTTCTACCCTTGGTTTTTGTTTTGGTACTGATCTGGATTGCTAAGTAGAATCCAGGGCAGCCTGAGATGCTTGATGGACAGTGAAAGCTGCTGGTATTAGGTGTGCTTCATCTTGTGGCTTTTGAAAACAAGAAAAACAAAGTGCTATCAAGCAACAGTTCTGTAAACTATCATGAGGGAGGCATATATGAGTATTCAGCAACTTTGCATGCAGTTAATATGTTTTTATAGCATTAATATATAGTTTTGGCTTTTAAAACGTGTTTTCAAGAAAATTAACAATTCTAGGTCACTAGCAGATCTAGAGAGGAGCTAACAAAGCATTATATTACATTTTAAATGAAATGTAACCATGTCAGAGCAGTGTAAATGTGTAGACAAACATTAGTTCTAAGTGTTTAATAATCTTTGCCACAACAAACTAAATCTGCACAGCAGAGTTAGGGTCTGCATACTGGGAAAACAAAGTTAAAGAATTTGGTGCCTTCTGATCTCCTTACAAAATCACATGTATATAATTATGCCATTGAAATCAATGGGACTACTTATATTGGTGTGAAAGACTTCAGTGGATTAGAGCAGTATCTTTTAACATAAACTCCTGGAAAAGGATAGGTATATGCTTTTCAGAAGAAGTTACCTTAGCATATTGTATAATATATCTTACAGCCTCAAGAGTACCAAGGCAAGAGGGTAGCATTTCACAGTCCACTTCAGGACAAATAAAATTTCATCTAGGAACACTTTTGTGGATTAAAAGCTTGGGGAAAAAAAAAAAAGCCCCTGAAAACACCATTGAACAATATTATTTAAACTGGAAATGTAGGCTAGGTTAAATCTGATTCCACAAGAATGCCTGGTGAAGGGGATTTATCACCCTTAACCTAACACTTAGGATTTCTGGAATTTCATTATTTATTCTTCTGATCAGCCTTCACACTCAGTAAGATGGAACACTCCTGAAGCAGTCTTTAAATACTTCTCTCCTATTAACTAAAAAATCCATCATACCTAAGGAATTGATTTTGCTATTACCAATAATTGCTCTTCTCTCAAGTGGCAGCTATTAACTTTAACACCTATTGAGAAGAGATTACAAGATCCTTGATTCTTGCAGATCAAGAAGTACCTCCTTCAAATAGAAAAACAGTTTATTGTACCAGTGTTGAATGCAAGAGAAAAAGTGTGTGTTGGTAGTAATGACCCTGATTTAAGTGTGGTGTTTCAATTCGCTCAACTGAAACAAGGCCTAAGAACACTTGGGTTTTTTTTTTCTCTTCAGAGAAAAGAAACGATGCATGCAAGTAAAAAGGTGAGAGATACAACAAGTCTTCATAAATATTTGAAGCTACCTTTGTAAAGAAACACTTTCATTACATTGTTTGATATTGCAATATCTTAAATTCTAAGCATCTGCCTCTCAGAGTAGAACCTTACAGTTTTGTGTTAACATCTGATTAGTGACTCTGGAAAAGGTCCTAAATCATGTTGGTCCAAGAGGCCACAGAGGCAAGCAAAATAGGAAGTTGAGAGGACAGCAGCTTATCTAAAAACCACTAACTCCTTCCTGATCCTTCTCAAGGGTACATCCTTGCCAGCTCATTCTGTTACCCCTGATCACAGCTTCTTTTCAAGCTAAATTTAGTTTTTCATTGAAAAAATATATTTCATGTAATCACCTTCACTGGAAACCAAGAAGAAAATTCAAAGGTTTACAGCAAGTTTCTTCCCTTCCCCCTACCCCATGCTGTGAGCAGGCATTTAAAGAGTAAACAGCTAAAATACAGCTTTGGCAGTTGGAATGGCAGAAAGGAAAGGATGGAAGGGGTTGATGTTTATTTTAGTAAAGTGTATTTGTTTTCATCAGGTAAAGCTTATGATTCCAAGCAGGGCAGTTCTTTGTGGTAGTGTAGTAATTTCTGGTACTTTAAAGGCAAGCTGATAGTCTGGCTAGAGGTATGATCCTCTGGTCAAACTCATAATGTAAAGGTGGGATTTAACTTGGATCTTACTTGTTATTAATTTCAGTCCTGCTGTTCTGCTTTTCCTGATACTCATTAGCAACTATTGTGAAGTTTGTCCAAAGGTGAGGTCAGATACGGAGAGGTTGGCACAGTAGTAGAGTTGAAATAAGAGACAAGTTGAAGAGAAGAAAATGAAAAATAAAAGCTTCTAGAAATACCATTAAAATATTTGGGTCAACTGAGCAGCAACACATGCCAAAAGCACAGACTGAAAAGTAGTAGTGACCCTTGAAAGCATTTCCTGCTGGTACATTGACCAGCAAGAAAATAAACAATCATCTGAACCAACAAAGTCCAAGAGATCATTTCTCTGCCAACAGTAAAGATTATCTAAAATTTACCTTCCTTGCAGAGGCTGTTATGCCTATGTAAATGGCTCCCACTCCTGGCAGTGGAACAGAACAAGAATAAACCAAACTACTGCTCTGTTTTTCTTCCTTCTTAAATCTTTCATCAAGATGTGGTAGTTATTTACTTCTAATAGGAAAGTACCCTATGAGCATTAATGAACAGACACAAAGAGATCAGTCAGGACACAAAAGTTTCTCTTACAATTCAGCAAGGACCAGGGCCTCTGCAAACCACATCCCAAAGAAGATGGGATTGGAACTTTGTTCCAGCAGAAGTATCTAAAAAAGAGCCAAGGAGAGATCTGAGTTTCCTAATACATGACATAGTAAGGATGACCACTTCACCTGGTCTTTTTAAGAAACAAATGCCTACCCATGGGCTGGTATTGCCTGCACCAGACTTGGGATCAGGTTTCAAGAATGTCACACACCCTGCTGTTCTTAGATGGGTTTAAGTCTTTCTGCACATCTGAAACGATGTACATCAGCTCTTGCAACACAGCCATGTCCTTGCTCTGACAAGGCCTCCCTAACACGTAGCTGCTGGGAAGACGTCACAGCTACAGAAGACACAGTAATTTAAGCTTTTTTTAAAAATATAAAATTATAATAAAAGGGATGGCAAACCAGACTGCAATAAACAAGACCACAGCAGCTGTTCAGTTATAGAGAGCTGATTTGTTTTCACAAAGTTAGGTCTGTGTTCCCATTTTTCTTAAATGTCAGAGTAGTTAAAACACACGTTTAATGCTTTGCTTATTTTTAATAATGCATAAAATATGTTACTAAAGCTGTAATTGTTTTCTTTTTATGTCTGAGGAGCTGCAAGTGCATGTGGACCAAATTACAGAAATGGCAGCAGTAATGAGAAAAGCCATTGAGATCGATGAAAAGCATGGCTGTAAAGAGCAGGAGCGTATCATTCAGCTGGAAGTAAGTATGAAATCAAAGCAGCAGTAGCACAAATAGCAAGGGAGTAAAAGTTAACACTTTTTTTTTTTTTTCTGTTGAGTTAACATACCATTCACTTACACTGCTATTGTGTTACACTCACCTAGTTGGTTGGGCTGTAAGTACTGTTCTCCCCACTCCAGCTTCCTCTCACATCCTGCATAGGTAGAAACCACCACCAGAAATCAGTGATTTATATTCTGACATAATTGTTCTCCTTTTTTTAAGTCTTGAGTATAGCAGAGTGCTAGGAAATAATACAAATTCATCCTAATAAGACACTGGGATGCAAATAATACCCACACCTTTGGCTTTTAATAGGTTTTTTTAAAATAATTTTGTGCTTTTGGAGGCATTCTCAGTTGCTTATTATTGGAGGATAAACACTATTGCTATTTTATTAAGTGCTAGTAAAGCAGTTTATTATGGGTCACAGTGTGTTGAGAGAACAGGAGATTATTTTGAAATGCAACATTTGAACTTAATTCCTTTTCTTACCTTTGTGGTTTTTTAATGCCTAATGCCACTTGAGAGAGAAAATGTGTCAGAAACCTTATGTTCTTAGTTTTAAAAGGTAACAGCACTACCTGACTGCAAAGCAGTATTTTAATCCTTACACATTTGGAGTAGTGGGGAGATGAATGATGCAGTTATCTTGACTTCTTTCTGGAGTTCTATTAAATGCCTTTTCTTCTCTGGTTATAGCAAGAAAACAAAGGTCTGAGAGAAATTCTTCAAATAACTAGAGAATCATTCCTGAACCTCAAGAAAGAAGATGTGTCAGAGAGCACGTCTCTGTCAGGATTAGTAACAAGCAGTGATTTAAGCCTGAGAAAAAGCTGAAGACTCTGGAAGTCAACAATTTTCAGTTGCACACTTTACAAAGTATCAGGGGTCACTTGTCAAGCACTTGTTACTGAATAGGGCACCAGCGAGCTAATGCATCTTAAACTCCAGTTTAGTGGCTTTTTTACTGGATAAAAGAAATTAAAATCGCTGTTCTACAAAAACCTTAGTGACAAATAAATTGCCATAGATCTAACTTCAGTAGAAAATGGATTAATGCACTTACTGAATTGGGAATTATTTTTATATTAAGTCATTCAACAGATAAAAGACAAGATTTCACATAATTTATGGAAATTATTGCTCATACAAGGTTTCAGTGCACCTATTACATAACAAAGGTAAGATATAATGTTTGATCTCTAGCTAAAAAGAAGTAACTCACCAGTATGCTTTGTGCATGATCCAGGTGACATTTTTTCATTTTAGTAAGTTTTTAATACATTCTCTTTTTGCAACAAGCCTTTTTAATGGCAAGGGTACACAGGCAGCATAAAACTTTTAAGATTTCAGTTATTTGGCTACAGGGTGTCCCGTTCAAATATAAGGCCAATTGCTTAAACATAAATGTTGAACAACTGCAAAAGCATTGCTTATTATTATTTTTTTAATAGAATGAGATTCTTTAATATATGTCTACTTCATTGTATTTTCAAAACAGGATAAGAGCTGCTCCTACTCTATTGTTTTCTGAAATACAGGTGGCATGGTGTCATTCTGCCTTAGCTTTTACTTGTATGAGAGAAAACCAGATAAGAAGGTACATGATAGGTAAGAAGCCACATTAGTCCCATTGATACCTTCTTGTGTTTGCCTGGCCAGGCTTCCTGACTGGAAACAGCAATCTGATAGCACCCAAAAAGCAGCAACAGAAAGGTAGTTGGGGGAAGGAAGGAAAGGAAGGAAGGAGTTCTGTGGCAAAGTTGGCAGCCTGCAGGACTGGAATCAATACTCTATTAAGTACTAAATAATAATCAAGAGGGTTTTGAAGTAAGTTTCAGGTATGTCTTGTGTTTGCACATGTTTTGATATGCTATCCTGACCAATAGACCACTTGCTTTTAACTCTGAAATACTTGTAGAAATAAAAAAGAATTGGCTTTTCTAAATCAAAGTGCAGCATATGCAGGTATGATAGAAGTGCTATACAAGACAGGCTTGGAGTAGAGAGGTGCCAAAATACTTCATATTTGGCTTTTTTTTTTTGGTCAGACTATCACTTCTTGGTCATGGCAGCAAGAACATTCCTAGTGTTGATGTGTCCCATCACTTTTTGTCCAGCATGCCAAGGTGTTCTTTACTTGGAATGCATATTGAAAGCAGCAAAAGCTTTCAGCCGCAGAAAATCAGAGATCTACAAATGCCACCTACCGTTGAATTTTTGGCTGTTCAATAACTTGCCTAACAAAATGAGTTGCACTCATACTCTGAAATCAACTGTCATTTAATCAGTTTGATTTTCAGTTGCAGCAAGGCAAAAAAGACTGAAGCATCAAGCACTTCTAAGCATGTCAGTTTAAATACAACTTCCTTTGACTTGATGCAGCTTCCTTGTACCTTCCCCTCAAGACAGATGACCCTCAGCTCTAAGGGTAAATTTTCATTGCACAGTGAACTAATTTATAGGGAGCTAAATATTTTTGTTCTTTTGCTGCCCCACTTCCTGTAGTGCTTTTAAGAGAAACAAGTGGTGAGAAAGAAGCATTTAGCAAAGACAATAAATGCTAGTATTCAATTAACTAATACACTTGCTAGAAAGTGCAGTTGAAAGGACAGACAAATCAAGCTTCAAGTTTTCACAGCATTTTTTATAACTGGAGAAACTGTTACTTCTCTTTCAAAAGCATCTTAGCTTGTTTCTAGGTTTAAAAATATATTGAGGACATTAATGTGCATGGGAAAAAAACCCAAAAATTTAATTGTTTCCAAACTTGCTAAACATCTGAGGGGAATCTTTTTGGGAATGTTTTAGCTCAGGTACAAAATCCCCTTGTCTGCTATTATTACCTGTAAAACTTTGCCAATGCTTCTATAATTTAGATTTTGCATTTCTACTGTAGCTTACAAGCTGGTGACTTAGCAGAAACAACATCTTTTCTCAGTGGAGTGTGTTTTGTTGTTGCAAACTTTTGAGAAACATTTGCTTCAGTTGATTAAGTTATTCTTCTTAGAAGTGTCTGTTCAGCCATTGACTGGTATCAGAGGCATTTACATCCATTTAATGCTGAATTCAGTTTCACGGCTGACTTCTGCTTTGCCTTTCAAATAGTTTCCAGAGTTGTATAGCAGAGGAGGGTTGTTAGTCTCTGGCAGTTATTTAAGGTTGCTCTATGATGAAATAATGCTTGATTAGTGTTTATTTTTGTAAATTTAAAAAAAAAGTGACTTAATTTATCTACTCCTAGTCTTCACGTTTGATACGTCTTCCCTGTCATTCCCCTGACCTGATCACTTCAGGATTTTAAAGAACCTTCACAGTGTGTGGAGTGACTATTTTTCATTGCATACCTGCTATTTTTGTAATGCAGATGGCTTGAAGAGAGTTTATGGCTAGAATTGTGTACTGTACAGTAAACTTATTTTATCAATAAAGTTGACTGAAAATTTTCATGTCTTCATGATTAAAGCAGTGTACTTATATGTAACATGGAAGAAGAAAGACAGTTGTGTCTTTTGCTCAGCTTATTTTTATACTTTAAGGCAGGCAGGCCAATTCTTCTGTTAGGTCTTCATTTTCTCTTGGAAAACTGACAATCACTTCTGCACAGGCACTTGCTCATCTTTCAAACAAACCACTGGAATTATTTACTAATACAGAGGAACAGTAATAATAAGCAAAAAGCAGTCGACTGGGCTTTGATTTTTGGATCAAACCATATTTTGGCTCCAATAGGATGTGGGTTTTTTCTTGAAGATTCTAACAGTCACTGTGACTTGATTCAAGCTCTGAATTCCTTTGTGACGTGTAAACGGCAATGTCAGTGGATTACATTAATAAGCCAACAGTGTCATGTTTTCTCTACTTCCCCATGATTTCTCAAAAGAAAAACTTTGTTTCAGCATGATAAATTCTGTCTTTATAGACAGGTAATAAATGTCAAGCTAAGTCATAAGTACCTGTAGCATCTATTCAACTGAGGTAAAAATGAAGGGCAACTTGAGGCTGAATTGGTCTGTTCTGTACAACTAAAAGCTTTAAATAGCTTTGGCTTTTTAACAAGCACATTGGATTAGGAGGTTATGTTAACTACAGAGCTAGTGACCCTGTTTTCATGCAGAATTCCATTCACTAGGATCCCTTTGTTGAAACCCAAAGTAAGATTTGCATTGGCTTAAGAAATTACCAGTTTCATTTGATAATCATTAAGCTTAAAAGAAGTTTTGCTGACTCCAACAAAAGCATTCTAAATCTGTTGGAGTGTAAAGCATAGCTTGTTCTTCAAGCAAATACTGGTATCTGAGATGACAGGTGGTTAAATTAGCTAAGAGAGAACACTGTATTGCTGGCCACAGTATGACAGGTTGTATCCAGTAAGAGTGGGAGAACAAAAGAACTTCTGTTAGAAGTGAAGGAACCATTGTGGAGGAGTTAGCTTTAGCATTAGACAAATTCTTTAGCAGCCTTTTCCACATCATGCTGTTGATAATGCTTCAGTTCTGGAATCAGCATCAAGCTAATTGCTGCCACTAGAGACCAAAGGACAAAGCAACAAGATGTGGCGGGAACACTGCTCTGCTGTAGGTGTCCAAAAGCTGCCAGCTGGCTGTAGGATTGTCACAGAAGGCATTTTCTCAGAGAAATTCCATTTAACTTGTGCAAACAAGAACCATCTCATTATTGTCCTAGAAAAATCTGTACACTGTGTCACCTCTGTCCAACCCAGCACTCTGGAACATGTGCCTGCTGCTACTGTTTAAAGAACAGGAAAGCAGATTCTGTATAATGGCAGCAGAGGACCTCTTGCTGGACTTGCCCTTCCAGAACACCAAGGTGCTGGGAGAACCACGCACAGCACAGAGCTCACACACATACCTGGTAGAGGTGTAGGTCACGTTCAGTCTCACCTTTTGCCCATCCCACTCTCTTTAATTTGTGATGCAGTTGAATTTCACACTGATGTCCCAGAGTGGACCCATTTAAGGAAAATTGTTTAGCTTCCATAGCTTAAAGTGCACTGCAAAATAAACCAGATGCTATTTCAATGACTATGACATAATGTACCGATGTTCCTGCTGTCTGCAACCACCTCCCTTCCCAACCGTGTTCTGATGAAGCAGCATTACCTGTTGGGAGCCAGCATAGCCACACCTTTGGATAGAGAATGTCATTATTTCCCCAAGGTCAGGAAAAGATTCCTCAGACATCAGCTAGAGGACAGTGGCATAAGGGAAACAAGCAGAACTCTTAACAGCAGTCCCTTTCAGTTGCCCTTACATGAAGTTCTACCTTTTTTTCCTAAGAATGGCAGAATCAATAATTTGCCTACAACATTCTTGCCACTAAAAATACCCTAAGAGGTACATTTAAGGATGGCTGTTTCAGCAATGAAAAGCATTTAGATGCACTTTTGAAAACTCAGTTGTTGAAAGCTTCAACAGTACAACAGCTAATGCATGCAGGGCAGTCAGCATCTTCAGTTTGCCAATACTACATGCAGGAACATACTAAACAATTTTTTAAATGAATCATCATATGCAACTCATTAAATTACTGGCTAGGCAAACAGCAGCTGCCTCGTATGATATACTCTGTCCTTTTTTTGCTTCCTACACTGACTTTTCCCCAGAGGAAACTTTTCCCTCAAGGATTAGAAACAAAGTGAATACAGCTCATTTTGAGTACATTAGGTAATCTGTTGCTACACCAGAAAGCACTAAGAATCACCTGGAAAACTTGCAAAGGGTACTTTCTTTGACAAGGCAGACTTGTGAAAACACAGTTCTGAAGCAGGGAGGTAAATTGCACACAACCTTTTTTTTTCCTCCTTCTTACCCTCCAAAATGAGCTAATTTATTGCTCTGTTTTGAAGTTGTTTTCCCTCAGTGTGCCTGAAAGTATAATGTCTTGTATACTCAACAGAAGACAGCTGCCTGCCTATAGCCATGTGCTAGCAAACAGGGTCTGATATCATAAATAAAAAGTATTATAAACAGCAAGCATCTGCTTGAGCAAACAAAAATAGTATTTGAGGTGTTGTTTCTATGAAAATTGAAACCTGAAATCTTACTAATCCCCTTGCTAACATCCCTACAGTTAAACAAGATGTGGCACAATTGGCCTTGAGGACACTGATCTTTTCAAAGAAACAGATCTTCCTTTTGTTCTTGTCTTAAAAATAGAACCCCAGTCTGGTTCCAGCATGTCACAGAGTGTAACGTGTGTAAGGCAGCTTGCCTACCTGCTTCCCCAAATGGAAAATAGAAGCAAACCTGGCTTTCTATAGGTGTAGGGAGGAAGGAGGTAAGGGGGAAAGGCAAGCTCTTCCCTTTCCTAAGCTTTGTGTTGTGATTTGGGAGCAGGCTACGGGAAACTGTAGAAGGACCCCATGAAATAAATGCCATGTCTGCAGTTATATATCCTATGCAAGTGGCTTTCCTTAGTGGGAAGGGGGAAATGTGGGGCAGATCTTCCAATCTAATAGTCCATGCTGTTAGTGCTTGTGCAGAAGAAAAGGTATTGGTCACTGTTTTTGGATCTTCTCAGCTGGTTGGTGGAAATATGTTGTGTACATCAGAACTGTTTGGGGGGCTCAGCTGCTGGGTGTTATATAAAACCCATGACAGAGACTTCTGAGAAAATTTTCGTTTACTTTGTTTACTTCCTTGTGGCCATGAGCTTGGCTTTGAGAAACCTGAGCAGACTGTGAGCATTGTGGAGTGCCAGCCTGAACTGTAGGGATGTTAGCAAGGGTGCAAGAGTGAGGGGAGGTAGAGAGTTTCTCCTGCAGATTTGAGGCAGGACCAGAACACATGCAAACCTAGGAAATCTCTACGAGCAGCTAAGATAAACACCACCATGTGATCATTGCAGCATTTTTACAGTGCAGCACAGACTGCATGAGAAGCAGTGAAAGAAGTGTACTGAAGCATCATGGCGGTATATTTACCAGCACAGAAGTAGATAATCATAGTAGTCCCAAAAGCTTCAGCTTAGCTTCAACACACTGAATCACTACTAAGAACAACATAATTTAGATGTAGGCTCCCCAGGAGCATAATGTAGCATTATTTTAAGTTAGCACAACTGCAAGGCAGTGCAGCTAAATGCAGCAAGGCAGTAAATGCTTCCAATGAGAGTCCATAGTTAGAACAGAGGCACAGCAGGTAGGATCCAGATTTCCTTCTGTCATAGAATTCCTACATGATCTTGCAGGCTAGTTTTCAGTCAAAAAATTGATTCATTCCTGAGCAAAAGACACCATTCTTTTGTTCTCTAGAACCTCATCTGATGAGCCTATAAAAATGCTTCAGACCACGCACTTCCCCACTGGTTTCATACGTGGCCACACTGTCAGCCTCTGGGTGTCACTGCAGCTACAGTAAAGCCCTTAACAGTTCAGCTAAGCTCTTCCTCTACCTCATCCCATGAGAGCCTAAGAAATTTTTCAAAACAAACTATCCCTACGATACCAAAGGCAGAAGCTAGAGTTGTAAAAGCATCATTGAATTCAGAGACCTCTTTAGTTCCAGTATTCTTTCAAAAGACATCTTTATTATAAAATATATAGAAAATGAGTTAAACTTTTTTCCACAATGTTAATCACAGCAGTTATAAAAAACAAGGTAAACACATTCAAGAGCATTTATATACCAGGTGTTTGCTACTTGCCGTTGAATATGGCAAAGACATGCTCAGGATCAGTGCAGTAAGTCTGCCAGAGGCCAGGAAAAGAGCTTCTCATTTACCCCCATGTGCCACACAACAGCACAGTGAAATAAGACCCAAATCACAAGATTTCAGCCTTGCTCTGCTGTTTGAAGATGTTTCAGCTCCAAGCAATCATGAGATTTGTCTCTGAACATCAGATTGGCTCAGTCACCTCAGATACTATGTCATTAAGCCTTCACTCGCTTTCATCGGTGAGTAATTTCTAAGTCATTAATTCCTTTCTACTGCCAGGGTGTTTTAACTTTCAACTAAGTTCTCAGATAGTTATTTTGCCAGTTTCTGTACAAAGAGTTGATTCTTAAATACTATCAAGAATTTAAAGCAGTGGTCAAGAACTTACATTTCCACCACTAGGCTATTCACTCATGGTAGCTCCACTCAGGTAGCAATACAGCATTTATCCCTCAGGCTGGAAGGACTCTGCACTTTGCTGCCCACACTAAAAGTACAAAGATAATGAGAATAAGAAGGAAGAGCCACCACAACCTGTATCAAGGTACAGGATGCAAGACTTCATCATTTAATGCATCATTTAATCACCATGTAAACACTGAATGTGAAGACCAGGATTGGGTGTGGGGGACAAAGGCAGGTAAAACCAAGGACAGCCTCTGGACTGCTGGTACATTTATGTGAGACAAGCCCACAGTGCTCCAGTTTACACTCTGAAAATGGCTATTGATTTTGTTTTTAAGGAATTGAATAAAGTCACCACACAAGATCACAGCTTACTAAGTGGTCACTTATCTGTTTTACTGCATCCTGCTTTGGGCAGATGCAATCCAAATTGGCAAGGAACACATTCAGTCAGCAAGGACCTTAGTATTTTACCAGCTGGGTGCTGTCTTCAAAAGGCAAAATTAAAATATATTGATTAAAAATAAAACTAGTGTTTCAGACAATTCCAGGAAAAAAACCCTACCATTGGCTACAAAGAGCTTATTTAGATTTTTCTTTTATGACAGCACCATCAAAAAAGAGATCATACCAGAGCAGAAGAAGCAAGTCACAGGCTGTTAAGAAAGCTAACGAGGAGGCAAGCCTCTTATGTTCTCTTAGCAGTCATCTCTGCACAGAGACCAGATGACCAGGTTGCTACAGAACCATCTGAAAGTGAGGGAGAAAATCTTGTCTCAGTTCAGGTCCACTTCCTGAGCCCCAGTGTGCATATTTATAATAGTTTATTCAGTGCAGTTTCAATTCAAGTCACTTAGTTTAGCTT
This sequence comes from Chaetura pelagica, assembly GCF_000747805.2. NCBI lineage: Eukaryota > Metazoa > Chordata > Aves > Apodiformes > Apodidae > Chaetura > Chaetura pelagica. Next base: position 1,048,909 of record NW_009954317.1, on the reverse strand, counting down.
GCAAGGTTCAGTAATACTTCTTGGAAACAATTATATCTGCATTTTGTACCTATATGAAAAGGTGATACTTCAGTTCCTGCTAGAAGAGTTCCCTCTATGTATGGTCCTTATCACTCCTCCCTTGCAATTTAAGAGACTGCTCACCTTCAGGAGTGAGTCAGGCAATATTTCAGCAATGGTTTCCACAGTGAGAGAAGAACCAACTTTGTACAGGTTGCTTTCTAGGGACTGTTTTATACTTCATATGCCTAGACATCACCACAATACCTGTACTTGGCCATCAGTACAAGATTCTGCAGCCAGACATACACGTTACAGCAGGCTAAGTGGGCCATTGACCGAAAGTGTCACAAAATAGCATGTAGTGTACAAGACAGATAAGTGCTCCTCCAGGTTGGGCAAATATAACCTTCTTATTAAGCAGAAGTTGGCAGTGGTAAATCCTGCACCACCGGCTGGTTTGCACCATTCCTAGGTTCTTCCTCTCTGTTCCCATCAGTTATTTGGCAGGTTAAAGGAGTAGGGGAGTTCTTTCCCCAGCTGGCTGCTCTTTCTGAAAAATCTCTTTGATATGCAGCAGCTTGCTATGGATCCTCTCTCTCAGGGGAGGGATATGATGGCTAGGGTCTAGGACGTTGGTGCTTCTGCGCTCCCTTTCCCGCTTCCAGGTGAGATAGGGGTGTGGTGGGAAGGGCACTTCACTTCTCTCTCGCCGAAGCTGCACAGTTACTCCGCTGAGGGCCAACATTATCCACACTGACAGAGTAATGAAGTCTGTAAAAGAGAAAACAGATTCCTATGTCAAAGAACATTCCTTCCTTTCCCAAGCACAAACACTGAACAAGTATAGTGACACAAAGGAACGAAGGATTGTCTCTGCATACTCATAAGCCTAGAGTAAATCCATGAAAGGGCAAGAACACGTGGATTTGAGATGGGTCTGTTCAGTCACCATATTAAGCCTTTTGACTGCTCACTCTGCAAACCCATCAGCAGGGTGGCAGTCCAAGCCTGAGATGCACCTTTTGCAAGTGTCTTTGTCACATAATCCCTGCTGGAAGGCTGATGCCTTTGAGTCTATTTGGTATTTCTTTTGGAGGACTAGAATTTATCAGCTGGGTGTTACATCTCACACCATACTTACTGTGTTCTCCTTCCTGCCCTCAACACTCACTGTTCTCAATGGAGCCAAAGAGACAGTGGTTTCTCAAATAAAAATTCCATGCTACTTCTTCTTTCAAGTCCTTTTTTTCTTAAGTAGTCTTAAGAGCAGTACTTACCATTTGTTTGAAAAGGCACATTGGTATAAGCTCTGCTGAAGTAATCATTGAGAACTCTTCTGAGTAGGTTTAAGGAGATGTAAGAAAGGCTTGTGTAGACATAACAAGCGATAGCTAGGATCACAGCATAAGAGCCTACTATTCCAGTGGCCAGTATGTTCAACTAGAGGGAAAAAAAACCACAACAAATCTTCAGGAGACTGATAAACACTTTCTGTTCCTCACCTCCTTAAGGCAGTGTTTTGTACAGTTCTTCTACAAGAATTTGGCTGCAGACATTTGTTATTCAGACACTCTAAGACAGCAGAAGTTGACTAAATGCAAATGTTAGTGGATGCTGTGTGCAATAATGCAGACACTCCTTTGCTCACAGAGCATTTAGCACAAGGAGGACTGAGCAGGAATTCCCTAGACCTGGTACTATGCTGGGTTTCACAAAGCTGTGTTAAGTTGTCTATGCACATCCCACAGGACTACAGTTTTGCCTTAACAAGTTGGATATCCCTTCCTCCCCCCTTCTGTGGTGACTGCACACATTACTTACCATTCTTGGACATCCAACAAAAAGCACTGGAATCAGCAATGCAACAGAAGAAAAGGTCACCCAGAACACAACATCATCACGGAAGACCCTGTAGTCTCCTACGAAGACACAATATTTCACACAAAGTGCAAATTAATAAAAAATTTCCTTTTTTGCAAGTAGTTAGGGATGAGTTTTTCCCCCAAAAGGATCTGTACAGTCAGAAGTTTCTGGAGTACAGTGTCAAAAAGGTTAGCTTTTGAGTTTAAATGCTGGTAAAGATGCATTGCAACAGAATTACTCCTCAGAACAGAAAAACACTGTCCCATTTGAGTATAGGTCCTGTACTCTAAATTGGGACAGCAGATCTTGCCCATGAAACAAAGATTTTTGATGAGATATGTTACTTATCAGCTAAGAATTAGAAGTACCAGAATAATTCTGCCCAATAAGAAGCCATTTTGATGCTTACGTAGGTTTATAATCTATAAACCTGCATCTATGTAAGCTTTACTCCAGAATGTGGTGCAAGTGCAGCCATCGCAACAAGGCAACAATTTTTTTTTGCTTCAGGAAGAGTGATTAAGTCACTTAAATTCCACTTTGCTCCTCCTGCTTTCTAAGGCCTGCCAGTTAAACAGAGGGGACAAGCAGGCCTCCAGCTGAGTCAGTGTTCTACTTTAATGAAGAGCAACCAGAGACTGCATCACCGGATTATGTCAAACATAGGTGACTGGAGAATGAAAAACTGTCCCACCAAGGTATGTTAAGTATCAGAGCTTTGATATTTAAAATCACAATAGACAAAGCAGCATGGATGATATTCTGGTGTCCCAGAATGGTTCCAGCTCAGCTATTTGTCTGTTGTTTCCCCACAAAGTCATTAGAAAGACCCTGATGATGTCAATCCAGCTACAAATACAAGTTTGACTAAACAGTGCAGTGTTCCCAGAGCCTTGCACTGCAGTACGGTGGAAGGTAAGAGCAAGAGCTCCCCTTAATCCATAATGTCTTTATGCCTGAAGCCTCCAAGTTAGACCGCAGATTTTCTATTGTGACTTTCTGGTTAGGGAACAAGACAGACAGAAAATGCTTGCCTGAGGCAGAGCTGGTGTCACAAACTGCTGAGATGGCACACAGCTTAGGTGGAAAGAGCCTCAGCAAGTTCTCTGCAGCATAAGCAGCTTCCTTTTCCCACCAGTACAGACTCCCAAAGTAGTTTTAATTACAGCACACCTGAAAGAAGGCTTCAGGTACATCTCAGTCCTCCCAACGCGGAAAAAGGCAAGTTCAATATAACTCCAAGATAAACCAGATACTGGCATTTATCTTAGAGCTTTGCAGTGTCCCTGCAATACAGCAGGAACACATCACTCAATAACCAGCAATTTGCAGCAAAGTATTACAGTGCATACCTAGTGGAGTAAAGAAGACTGTCGACGAGAAGAGAAATCCCAGCACAAGCCCAGTTATAAACATACAGAGTAGGACAGAGCCAAATCTCCACCAGCTTGCAACCAGGAAAAACCCTCCAGTAACTCCAGCTACTGCTGTCAAGATAAGACGCACTGAAAAAGAAAAGGGGAAATTCCAACACCGAAACCTTCAGTTTCTGCAATAGCACATTCAGCAGCTTTACTTATATACTTGATTTTATTACATAATGAAAGCTTTCTGAAAAAATTAAGAGCATCAGTATTTGCTTTATGCATTCCACTTAAGACTACAGTCTACAAATGAGGGTGTGCTACTGGAAGAGTGGTACAGGACCAGAATGAAAGTCTTGCTACTATGTACACTAGTACCTTGAGTTCCCAGCTGCGGTTGCAGCAGGTAATGCAGAAAGTATCAAAAGAGTAACTATGAGGTAGGACTAGGAAAAAAGAACTTGTTAACCTAACAAAGAGGATGCAGACCTTCCACTCTGTCATTTTACAGATGAAATTTGCATTTGATGTGAAATAGATGTTTGGTGACTATGAAAGAAGTAGGAAGAAAGTATGCTGCAAATTTCCAGTTTCTAAAAACTTGTATCTTCTTTTGATACTCAAATTTGTCTTTTATAGTTGCAGCTATTAATTCTGCACTACTATGTGATGTTGGAAGCAACAGTTACTCTGTTGCGAATTCAGCAATCACAGTAATCAGAGCTCTGTTTCATCCCTCCTAGCCTTCCTAAGGCTGGCCAACAACAAGCACAACTCAGAATTTTACCTAAGGCATTAATGACAACAATACTTTGGGAAGAGCGCGGGGTATCCTGACACATCTACTTACCATCATAAACAAGGCCAGTTACCCTAGTAATGAGTACAAAGAAGAAGAATCCTATGAATATGAAGCCCATGAAAGAGCGTGGGGTATCCTGACACATCTACTTACCATCATAAACAAGGCCAGTTACCCTAGTAATGAGTACAAAGAAGAAGAATCCTATGAATATGAAGCCCATGAAAAATAAGCCTAGAGAAGAAGGGAAAAGGTTTTAGAATGTTGTCATATCACCTCATACCAAGCCCACTTCAGTACACCATCAGGTATCTTCATGTCACAACAGGGAAGGGACATTGTCAGCTTGCTAGCCAAGAAGCATGAGAGGAAAGCCAGACCACACTTTGATGCGGAAAGGGGTTGCCTCAAGCACTTCAAATAGTAAAAAAAAAATTACATACTTCTATTTATACTGCCCAACATGCACCTTAGTTCTATGTTTCTGTTCTTTGCATACCAGAAGCATTTTGCTCTGTGCTTAAAAGCTCTGATCCTGTTAAAGCAAAGATGGGTACCTACCTGGCATGTAATCACTATCAAGTGAATCTTGGCAGTAACACCACCATTCTAAGTTATAGCAAGTTACATCTATGACATTCCAATTAGACTTACAAGAAAAATAAAAACCAACACACTCAAACATTCAGTACCTGTTTTCCAGAATCTGTGCCCAAAAAAGCAAGTGAAAAGACCAAGAACAGCAAGAGTAGTGAAGAACACTTTGGTAGAGAGTTTACCTGAAAGGAGAAAGAAAGGGTTACTACAGTATTGCACCTCCTAGTCCCAACAATAAGACTAAGGTAAGGTCAGGTTGCTGTCACTCAATCTACTGACAACTGCCACTCCTTCAGACACCATGTGAGCAGATCTGCAATGCCTGAACTAACAGTTATCTTGATAGCATCTCCCACAGAATATTGAAGTAGGTGCAGAGACTAATTAAGAAATCAAGAGCTTCCTCCTTATTAGAGAGACTGAAGCTTCTGTAACAGTTAAGTGACTGTAACTTGCTATGTATAATACTGAAACAGCTTTACCTGAAAATTCTCATTTAGCTTTAAAAAAAGGACATCTGATCATCTACAAAAATGAGTGTACAGGACTAGTGACCCAGGCAGCAGCTATAGCCTTTATTACTGCAGCCTTCACCACAGTCTCCCTTTAATATATTTTCCATGTAAGAGAAAAGACCGTCAACATCTCAGTATGGCTCACCTTTGTCTCCTAGGAGGAATTCTTGCTGGCATTTAAGCTATTTGAAACAAATAACCCACTTTTTCCTAGTTCTCCAAATTAGCAATTTAGACTAGATAATTTGCCTCATACAACACCACCAAGTTTGGGTTACAATATATGATAAGAAAATAATAATGATAACAAATCTTACCTATGAGTCATGTTCTACCCATTATTCTTTTCCTTTCTGCAATCATAATGGGAGTGGCAGCTTTGTTCTTTTTCTGCTCAAATGTTATCATTATACAGCTTCATACAGAGAAGCATGATTTATAGTTATTTCCCTACTGCTGACATTATATGTAACTTTATAGAAAGTAGCATTTCACTACTGCTGACATTATCTTTACGCTTATTTTAGGTGACTATCTCCTTTCAAAATATTTGTAGATAACCAATTCCTGTTAGCACCAGCATCATAGGAAAAAATCTGGATAGATCCTAATTTAGTTCATGTTTTATTAGCTCAGTTTCACACCCAGCATCTGTAATCCTGTAAGTGATTTAATTTTATGTATCCAGTTCAAACGGAAAAAGCTAGAGTGACACTACAGAGTTGAAAGATATATTTGCAAGCCACATATTCAACCTTCATTAAGTTAAACCTTCAACTACTAATACTTATCAATCTTATTTAATCATTCTAGAATTTCTCCTCAATCAAGAAGTAGATTCCAACACAAAACAACAAAATATATCCAATTTAGAACAAAGAACTCCTATAAAAACTAAAAAAAAAATAATCTCAGAAGCACCAATCAGCATGTTGGAGCACAACAAGCTTGAGATGAGTTGGCAAGGACATACAAGTCCCAACTTACTGAGAGAAGAGCAGTTATCCACCAGGTTAGCAAAGCTGCAGGCATACGTATGCACAGGAACATACGCAGCAGAAGTATTCCAAAGAGGATCCCATACTATGACATTGTAGATCACACCTTGCCCAGGAAGTGAGGAAAAGTAGACATTGGTCTTGTCATCAGTTGTCAGCGTAAGCATCTGGAACAGTAAAGAACATTTTTAATTGCAAGGAGCTGCTTGTCACCAATACTGATGGCATGCTGATGCATCCATACAAGCTGAGGCCATACTCGGCAGCTCAAGGAAGATGATCAGCAAGAACTCTGGGCAAGAGCTCTCCAATGGCACAAAATTCAACAAGACGAAGTGCAGAGTCCTGCACTTTGGCCACAATAACCCCAGGCAGGGCTACAGACTGGGGGAAGAGTGGCTGGAGAGCAGCCCAGCAGAGAGGGACCTGGAAGTACTGGTTGACAACCAGTTGAACATGAGCCAGCAGGGTGCCCAGGTGGCCTGGAAGGCCAATGGCATCCTGGCTTGTATCAGGAATAGTGTGGCCAGCAGGAGCAGGGATGTGATTCTGCCCCTGCACTCAGCACTGGCGAGGCCTCACCTCGAGTCCTGTGTGCAGCTCTGGGCCCCTCACTGCAAGAAGGATATTGAGGTGCTGGAGCAGGTCCAGAGGAGAGCAACAAGGCTGGTGAAAGGACTAGAGGGAAAGTCTTATAGGGATAGGCTGAGGGAGCTGGGGTTGTTTAGCCTGGAGAAGAGGAGACTCAGAGGGAACCTTATCACTCTCTGCAACTACCTGAAGGGAGGTTGTAGGCCAGTGGGGGCTGGGCTCTTCTCCCAAGAAACTAGTGACAAGACAAGAGGACATCACCTCAAGCTACTCGAGAGGAGGTTTAGGTTGAATATTAGGAAGCCCTTCCTCACAGAGAGAGTGATTAGACATTGGAATGGACTTCTCAGGGAAGTGGTGGAGGCACCATCCCTGGATGTGCTCAGGGAAAGGCTGGATGTGGCACTTAGTGCCATGGTCTGGCTGATGTGGTGGTGTTGGTCATAGGCTGGACTTGATGATCTTAAAGGTCTTTTCCAGATTTGATGTTTCTGTGATTCTGTGAATTCTGAACCCTCAGTATTACCAACTGAAGCATTAAAGACTCACAGGATGGACTTCACTTCCTCCAACATTACTATGTTTTCTGAAAGGGAGAAGATTATACCACTCACACATTTTAGTTTTCCTCACTTGAGATCACAGTTGAGGTTCCTTGCCAGTCTAACAACACAGGTTTTGCCTCTGAAAAGGCAAGGCTCTCCCTGTTCTACTTCCTAGCAAGGCCAGGCAGGTGATGACCACCAAGATTCTCCCTGCTCTGTGCCTTCCAATCTCTTTTGCTGGTGGCAAGTAAACATGCAGCAACTGTTTGCTCTTGCATATCACACCTTTATGTCACTCCAAGCAGCTCACATTTCTAGTCCAGTTCCCACTATATTCTCTTCCCTCCTCTCTTCTTCGAATTCCTTGCTCAGTCCTCAGCATGAGGATGACTGACCCCAGCACCTATCAGGCATTGTAGCAGACCCTCCATCTTTGTCAGAGGTGGCTCTACTTCTGGATGTACAGGAACTTAGTGACAATACTGCTATAGGCAAGCTGACCTCAACATCACTGAGGGAGCACTATGGCTAAAGCAATATTCAGCAAGCAGGAAGACACTGCAAGAAGAGCTTATTCAACTGAGAAGGGTGCAAGGCATAGAAACACCTCACAGACCAGGCACTAACATCTTCCTGATGTCAGAGTTAATTGCAAGAAGTCTCAATTCTGCCACATTTCAGGCTGTGCTAGCTAGCCACCTCTATCCCAAGAGAGAGTGGCTGGCATTTTGTATGCATCATTCACTGCACACTTCCTAGCCAGAAATCCCACATGCAAGCAAGAAGCCTGAAGTATCAGCAGCTTGCTCATGTCACCACTCAAGGAAGATAAGCACAGGGGAGGAAAGAACTTAATATAGTGCCACTGCCACATGCCTGGTACACCAAAGCTTCGGACTTACTTTAATGCCATTAGCTTTGATACTTTCCACCTCAGACATCTTCTGTATGTGGCTCATGAGCACCATCTCAGAAAGGTTGTTCTCTGGTAAGAAATACTGGTAGACATCATAGCGCAGGCGCCACCTGGAGTTCTGATCAGTCCCCAAATCACAAGATGGTGGGGTTGCTCCTCTACAATTAAAAAGAAATCAGCTACATTTCCAGCACAACCCCATAGATCTTACCATTATTTTTCAAAAAGTTTCCTGTTTGAGTTAGCAGTATTTGGCTTCTGCTTTATGGAAGTTAACATCAGAAAATAATTCAAAACCAGACTGTAAATATTTGTGAGCACAGACTACAGCAGTATTATGCAGAACCACCCTGAGGCAGGTAGTGTCTGTGCTGGTACCTGCCCTTACATTTACAGTGAATTCCTATGAGTTGTCATAAGGAGCCAGCATAAGAATTCCAAGAGGTCACAAAGGCCAAAGATCACAATATCAATATTTGAGGGTTTTTTAATATATATAAAATTTGTATATTTTATATATATAGGCTATATATATTATACATATACACGTATATGTATTATATATAGCTACAAACACACCTCTGAACATAGCCTTCCCCATTCCCTGCCTGTCTCCTGTGTCACCAGGCACCATTCAGGAAATAATGCCTTTCAACTTGAAATCTCAATGTTAAATAAAACTCGGTTTAATTACCATGTTCAGTACCAGCAAAGAAATGAAGCTGGCTATAATGCACAACTGCTCCTCAAACAGATTAACTTATTTAAGAAATGGGAAGACTTAGTATTTGTTGGCTTCTTGCACAGCTGAAGTTGCATAACTTCTTCCACAGGACACAATTCTCAACTTTTATCTCCCTCTCACGTTACCATCCCTCCTCCTTTTCTTCATTCAATCCAATTTGTTGCAGCCAACAAGACTTCTGCCAGCAGCTGGATGCTCAGTATTTCCAGCTGAATCTTGTTTTATGATCTTAGCCAAATACGGGACAAAGAAGGTCTTGCTCAGTGCACTGAAGTTTTTCACATACCTGGCATAGCCCAAGTTGGCAGGAGCAAACTTGATGTGCGTATCAATCAATGTATAGTCTAGGTAAATATTTGGATCCACTTCCAAGTCAAATTCTAGATTGCAGCCCCCAGGAATAGGATCTGCAACACAGAAAAGATAGATGTAGTATTTTTTACTTGCCTCTTACGCAGCATGAAAAGAGTTCTAAAACCTCAGCAAAAAACCTTGCAGGAACATAACATTGTCAGGTTCTAGCCCTGCAGACAACACAAGTGGTTCTGCTGCAATCTACAATAGGTCCTGTTACATGTGCACAGCAGTCTTCTACTCTAAGGCTGAAGTAATGACAAGACCTTACAGCACCACCCTGTACACAACTTGCAAATTAGTAGTGATACTAAACATTGTCAGCTCATTTCAAAAGAATTTCAGGTATCTTCATAATACATTTGAATCATGTGAGAATATCACTTCTGGGAAGGCAATACTTCATTTCATGGTTAAGTTGTTAAGGGATGACAGCTCTGCTTGTTACAAGCAGTAAAAAAAACATACCTTTTTCCATATAGGGAATAGAGATAGCTGTGCTGAGCACCTGGTTAGCATCCAATGATCGAAGGTACCATGTACATACGCTCTGTTGAGGCCGAAGGATGGAAACCAGCCCTTTGTCTACTCCAGTTCCTGAGCTGTTCACAGATGGATTCTGGACAGAAACAAATTCTATAAACAAGCAGTTCTTCAGAAGATTTTCCACCACAGCTCAATGTATTGCACTAGAGTTACATTCCTGCCACAGACCTGCGGGGCACACATTTCAGTGCCAGTTACCACAGATGAGGCATTCAGCACTTAGCCAGTTGGTAGGCAAGAGCTGGAAAAAAAAGGAGTGGTCTCTGATACACACATTGCCTAATTCAGGCTCAAAAACAACAAGTGATAACTTTGAAACTACTAAAGAGTTAATAATCACAAGTAATCTGCAGAGAAATCTAGCTAGTGAAGGCTACCCTTGCACAGCAGTGGATTGACAAGTAAAGGTGTAAAAGGATTGGAATATCCCTCACTGAACATTGAGGGATGGCACTAAAGGGCATTCTGGGAACCTAAGTGCAGAAACACCTCACTGTCTCCACCAGAACAGAGATGACTGTATGACAGCTGGCTTAACACTAGCCATACCAGACAAGTCCTTGGGGCCAGGTCGGTTACTGACCCAATCCCCACCATCACCATCCCCTTCAATACTAGAAAGATGAAAGAAAGATCAGGCAGCAGTTGCCGTGTCACACTCGCATGGTTAGAGCAACCAATTAGATCTTCAGTCAAACCTATTTTCAGCATGGAGAATGTGCTTTAGTCCAAGGCCAGTTATCTGTAAGAAAGCATTTTGGACCTGGCAGACTTTAAGATCTGGCTCAGCTTCGTATTTCCAGAGGCAGGCCAGCCCTGAAAGTAGTACAGGCATATTTATGCACCATTGTCCCTGGCCTAGTAAGGCCCATGAATGCAAAGAGGGTTTGAACTGACAGCAAGAAAACTCTACCACTAGTAATCAAAGACTGAATAAGCATACCAGTAATGTCTTCACCCTGTGATCCTGGCTGTTTCCCCAGTACACAGACAACTGAGCTGAGTGACTTGTGTTACAGGTTATTCACCTTCTAAGCTTTCCAAGATAATCCTTGGCACTCACTATATTCTCATTTGGAAAAATACTGCTGAGGAGGTCGAAACTGGATGGCAGCTGTCAGATCTTCATTTATTACCTTCAGCTTAGTCTACATTCTGCTGTAATACCACTTCGAGCCTAACAGCACCATAAAAACCAGTATTTTTAGATTGCATCCCAGTAACAATGAGACAAACTGAGGCTACTATATAGCAGTAGAAATGCTTACATTGTCAGCTAGAAGTAACAGCCTTCACTAGTGTACTGCAGAGGAATTTCTCTGTATGCCACTAAAGGAGAATTAAATTCAGAACAAACAGCTGAAGGAACAAGACATCACACCTATAGTAGTTAGATCCAAGCCACATGAACAGCACACAGCTAAACATCCTGAAGTGATCATGTTTACTGCATAAGGATCTGGCAAATACTTATAATGAATTTGGGTTTAATTTGACAAGCTGTTAGATAGCAGTCATGTCAAAAGCACCAGAACGAAGAGCCATGAAACAGTTTCAAGGCTGCTCTGAAATTTCTTAGCATTCAGGCCTCCAAAATAACAGCTGTGACAAATAAGCGTGAGAAAGACAGTATTGTTTTAGCTTCAGAAATCTCAAGGGCCATGCAGGTAAGATACTAATATTATTTATACAGCTTCAGTTCTATACTCCTACATGTACCAGAGCCAACACCTTTGTTGAAAGAAAAGTAGCATTTAGGAACAGAAGTGACACTCTTACCATACCTTATCAAAGGATATCATCACGTTGCTTTGCTGGGCATGTATTTGAAAAACAACAACAGTCACATTGTTTGCAATGTTCCTGATTACAGCTTCCACTGGATTGGTCTGGTTAAGAAGCACATTTCTGAATTTTCCCAAGGAGAGCTCAAGAAGACCTGCATGACAAAAACCAAAACAAAACACAACAAACTTTTGTTGAGAAGGAAGCAATTACCAAGGAGAGCCTGAAAGCTTCCAATAGCCCAAAATCAGTCAGTTGGGAACGGAGCAAGTCATTGTTTTATGCTGATCTCACCCTGCAAGCTGTATAGAGTTTTCAGAGACTGCTACAGTCAGACCCATACCTACAAAAACAGGTACAGCTAGAGAACCTACCCCACAGCCTGGCATTCACCTCAGCACACAGGGCAGGACTTCCTGCCAGAAGCTCAGTATTTGATACAGCTGAATTTATCAACAGACACTAGCTGCAGCTGATCAGGTAGTGCAGGCAACAAGTAATATTCAGTAGAGTAACTAAGAGCATATACTGACAACTACTTTCTCTTTGGTAAATAGGAGAGAGCATGCTTGTATTAGCCAGCCAATTGGCACAGTACCTGTTAGACTTCCTGGGTGAGTTCCCAGACCATGGGAGTTGGAATAAACTTCTGCAACAAAGTCAAATACATAGTTCACATACATATACTTACCCACTTTCATTTGTTTCATGTCTTTTGCTCCCACACTATCCTTAATTATAAAGACAGTTCGGACACCAATTTCTGCATCTAAAAAATCTGAGTTTTCCAGGATGAAACCAAGAACATTTCTTCTCACAATATGCATAACCCCATGATTCACTGTCTTTTTCATTTAAAGAGAACCACATGGCCCAGGTCATTTGAGAATCATCTTTGGCTTCTCATTCAAGTCCTGCAAGAAAGCCTGGTTTCTCCCTGTTCTGGGCTCTTGAGAGAGATGTCCAGGGAGGAAAGAGAAGTAGCTCTATAGAAGCCACCAGATTCCCTTTTGTTGGTGATAAGTAGGCATACCAGATGCTTGACGCACAATGACTTTCAGGTTTGGGGTTTTTTTCCCCCCTTGAATTCTCCTGCATGCACAGTGTCCCAGCAGACCTAAAACTTATCAAGCCTAAACACACACACAGAACTTCCTCAAAGTTGCCTCTTCTAGTGTAGGGCATTGATACTGTCATGCATTGCATCAGAAGCACAGAGTAATTGACACCACAATCCCACACACACTGTTGCTAATGACTCAGGTGGTCTCTCATAAAAAAAAAAAATACAGTCTTCTAACCCAAAACTCTGTACTCCTTTCCAATTGTTTTTCACTCTCCCCTGCCAAGAACTGGCATGTTTGGCCAGCTTCTTTGGTTCCTGATGACATTTAAAGAAAGGTGAACCCCTACCCTCACCTCAGAGCAGAGGAAGAAGGGCAGGAAAAGCCTAACATCTCATCTTGCCAACATGTCAACTTAGATGCTCACCCACAAAACTTTATACTGCATCATCAATAAAACCCCAGCTGAAATATGGGGATCATAAGCCACCTAGGCAGGAAAAAAAACATGTAATCCATTTTTTCTGTCCAATCATTGGAGCTGTTGGAGCAAGTCCAGAGGAGGGCCACAAAATATGATCAGATGGCTGGCCACCTCTCGTTGCGGCTGTTCAGCCTGGAGAAGAGAAGGCTCTGGGGAGACCTTGTAGAGGCCTTCCAGTAGCTCAAGAGGGCCTACAGGAAAGCTGAGGAGGGACTTTTTACATGGGCATGTAGTGATAGGACATGCAGTAATGATTTCAAACAGAAAGAGGGTAGATTTATATTAGATACTAGGAAGAAATTCTTCACTATGTGGGTGGTGAGACACTGGAACAGGTTGCTCTGGGAAGCTGTGGAAGTCCCATCCCTAGGAGTGTTCAAGGCCAGGCTGGACAGGGCTTTGAGCAACCTTATCTAGTGGGAGGTGTTCCCATCCGTGCAGGAGGGTAGAAGCTAGATGATCTTTAATACCCCTTCCAACCCAAACCATTCTGTGACTCTATGATTCCATGATCATCTGCTGTTTGTATTAAGGTAAACAAACTTTCTACTCCAGGTTTTCAAAAAGTAATTAATGTAAAATTAAAGCAAAATAAAAGACCTTTGAGTATTCAGTTTCTGATAGAGTCCCTGGAGCAGGATTCAGATATTCTCCCTTTCATAAGACCTCTTTCCTCCTTAGCTCTTTAGTTGTATGAGAAATGCAACTAGTAGTATGAATGCTACCAAAAAGCATTTTAAAAGCACAGACTGTACATCGATGCATTCAGAAATTTGATCTGTAAGAACTTCATACAGTTTCCTAAACCACAAGATGTTAACACACAGTTTCAGATTATTTTCTTAAAAGAACATTACATCCTCTCTATGCTCAACATCAAGGGGGGAAAAAAAACAAAACATTGCTTTGTCTCCTTTCTCACCTCTGCTCTGTACTCATAACCAGAGGCCTCTGCATAAATAAGAACAGATTCATCAGCAGGACATAACCACTACTTCAACAGGATCATGAGACTCTAAATGTCAGAGACACTCTCTCAAGTTTAATTAGTGTGGTAAATTAAGGCAGTGTTCTACATTGCTTTACTGTTTGCATAACTGCTCCTAAAACAGAGCATGTGACATACATTTTAAACCAAGTCTGGACAGAAGAGCATAGATTCAAGGTGAGGTCCAAGAATAGCTATACCCATCAGACAAGTAAGTATTCTTCAGCTGCTTGTTCACAGGCTTCTTGAACCACGTGTCTATCCAAGCTTGAAATATGACTAAGAGAAGGAGAGAGAGTTCAAACACTGCGGAGCAGCAGAACCCTCTAAGAAATCTGCTGGAAGAGCAATTGCTACATGGGCACAGACTACAGCACCTTTCCTACCTTCTCATTTTCTGTCATTTGAAAAAACTGTTGATGATGCTCTGAGGCAGAAACAGAGCATAGAGGGCAAAACAAATCAAAGAACTTTCATTTAACTTTGTCCATTTCTATAACAAGTCTTTAGACAGGCACCAGACTACCTGAGACATAGAATTCACTGCTGTCAAAGATGCTTTGAAGGGCAGATACCAAAACCTCAAGGAACACATCCACTGGCCACCACATACGAGCTTCTTTGGGCAAGAGGTAGCACACCAAACACGACTGCAGACTCACCAACACATGCAGCAAAGATAACACTACCACAGAAGTTAGGTACTTGACCCAGGAAGTCAACCAGGAAAAAAATCCAGGCAACTCGGCTTTTTTTAATGTTTCAGACAGCAAAGGTCTGAAAATATTCTGTAAGATGCCAGACTATCCCCTCGAATTTTCCTTTCCTCACAGGGAGGAGTATGATGGTCACTGCATGTCAGAGTAGGTTTGGGTTAGACACAAGAGAAGGACACTCACACTTATAGAGATTACCAGCTGAAAACATACTTAAAGGAAGTCAGGATTATTGAAACTGAGCAAGAGCGGAGCAAAGACAAAGTACTGAGCAGCATGCTAGTGCCAATACTAGAACAGGAGCACAGATATTCCAGCATTTAAAAGAGAACTGATGAACAGATGTCCTGCTACACCATCTGTGTCTTTCCCTCTCCCCACCCCCCAAAAAAACCCAAACAAACCAAAAAGAACAAAAAAACCCAAAATAACCCCAAATAAATACATCACCACTTCACCCCCAAAAGAAGCAGAAAGGTCTATGAAAGTTTCTAAGCTTCGATTGCCTGTGTACTGAGTCTTAGAGCAGTTTGATGCTTAAAGCAGATAATGCCACAGAACATGTCTTGTCACAAACTGCACCACTCCATGTACAGAATAGTCTTCTGGAATGAAAGTTAAGAGATGTCATGAGGTCTTCCACAGTCTGAAAAGTGAAGGAAGTATCATCCATCTCGCCTATTTAGTTTTACTAATCATGCAAGACCAGGCCTCAGTCACCAACTATTTATTTTTCAATATGCTGCCTCTGCAGAAACTAAACAGCAAGCACAAGTTCATCCAGATAAACACCCTTTATGAAAAGGGACTGCTCAATCCTCATTCCATTATAAACTCACTTGAGTTTTTCCTATGCTAAACAGCCTGATTTGGATGTAGCAAACGAGGCCAGCTGCACTCCTGCTTCATGAGGGTGGAGCTCTGTAGGAAGTAACAAACATGATTTACAAAACCCTTCTGTACAAATACTAACCTTGAAGAGCCACAGCCCAGCAGAATCCCAGAGAGGTACCATGGGCCATCATGGACAGATTTTATTTATCAGCATTTTTACAATGAAGTAGGATCTTCTAGTATTAAGAGACAACACAGCCCATGTCTGCAAAACTCATTGTCCAAGACTGAATAACCACAAGCCAATTTCAAATAAGTGAACCATTAAGCAAGTACCCTAATTTAAAGGGCCTAACGATCAGCTAGACATCGGTACACAAATTACACAGCTTATTAGCTTTTCATGAGGAAAAGTATTTTTCCCTCCACCCTCAATCTTCTAAGAAAATATACCAACAGGCTGCTTCAAGGCAAAGCAGTCACCTTAGTCCCATACTCATTGTACCTTCTTACGTACTGTAAACAAAAATTCCTCAATACATGACCCATTTTCAGGCAAGTCAGTAAGACAAAATCCTTGTCAGTATCTTTCAATATAAACATTAAGATCTAAGAACATTTAGCCTTCATTCTCAGACCAGCTTGCCATCATTAGGTGCCAAGCCTAAGCTCCTAGGTTTTGCAAGAACCAGGGAACACTTGGTTCTCCTCCACTAAGATCTTGGGTGGGAGATCCAGGCCAGGGGGACATGGGGAGGAAAAGTCTTCCACACTTAAGACTGGTTCCAAATGCTGTCCTGCAGCCTTGCAAAGTAACCAAAGACTATATTTCTCCTTTTGAACAATTAAGCTTCATTAGAGGCAAGTTCAAAAATAAAGTATATCTCAGAAGAGGAGGCTTACATCAGCCCTACCATAGAGGGCCCCTTGCTTATCTCTGAAAGGAAACATAATTTCTTCCTTTATTTGAACAGATAACAGTTTAACCAGAAAAAAGTAATCAGCTGTTAAATCTTCACAAGCTACACTCATTCTATGCTGAGCAACCTGGTCTAGTGGGAGGTGTCCCTGTCCCTGCCCCTGCAGGGGGGTTGGAACTAGATGATCTTCAAGGTCCCTTCCATCCCAAGCCACTCTACAATTTGTGATTCTACTACACTAACTCTGGATGCCTATTTTAGTCACATGCAGGAGTACAGGAGATTTACAAGAAAACCCCATGCCAAATGAAGCTAACTTACATCAGCATGGCCAACAAATCACTTCAGGAACCAGTCTCCAAATTCTATGGGCTTTTGCTCCTTTCCTTAACTGTATGGGAACAGCAGTTTTCAAGACACAAGTCGCAGGATGCTGGGAACCCACGACCAGGTGTGTGGTAAAAAAAATAAGAAAAATCCCACTATTAACCTTGTTGCCTTTCCCAGATGAACTTACAGGTAGTGAATGCCACCTTGTTTCCTTAGAAGGAGTACTACACTACACCAGATTCACCAGTCTAGACGTATTTCTGCAAAGGCACGTTTAAAATCAGTCCAGTCTACCCAAGAGTTAAAAATTACGGCGCTGATAGCAATTAAGCTGTGAAGGAAAAATATGGAGAAAACCTAGGGGGCTCGGGGGAGGGCTCTGCCTGCCCACATCAAAGATTAAGATAACCGTGAGCACGTAACTCTCCTCCAACTCTGCAGCGTCACTTGAATCTTCACTCTTGCCCAACCCACCAGACAGCAGCAGGTCTCCCCGCCGCCTCCCGGGACACTCTCCCAAAGGCTCTGCAGGCCCTTACTCACCACCAGCTCCTTCCCCTCCACCCCACCAGACACCAACCTGGCTACAAACAACCCGCTCCCA
>NW_009954317.1:1029354-1031014 GCF_000747805.2 Chaetura pelagica | reverse complement strand
ACGGCCGCAACCGCCTCCACGGGCACGTGATGGGGGGGGGAAACACGAATGACAACTGCCTGGCATAGGAAGAAGAGGCATGGGTGCTGCTCCATGTCTACGGGTATTTCAGGCAAAGGGGTGTATGTTCTCAAAGATTTTCCTGCTGTGCTGAGGAAGACAGCCTTTCTTAGTCAGGCTGCCTGGTTTGCCGAGGTTGTTTTTGTTCTGCTCAACAAGGTTCTTGTAGGTAAAATAATGGGAGATGTTAAAAGCCAGTGTTTGCCACTGTGCTAGTTCACCTCTGTGGGTGAGACTTCACTCTTTATTCACAGCTCAGCACTGAAACTGCAAACCCATGGCTTTCAGTCATAGGCAAGCAGTGCCTGTGAGAGGCTTCTCTCGTGCCAAGAGCCTCGCTTATTCCAGGCTCAATCCAGCATCCATCCCACTCATGGAAATCCAATAAACAACCTGCTGACCCTGTGCTGCAGGCATTTCCTTCCCTTCAGGCAGGCCCTGTCAAGGCTGGCTGCCAGTTGTGAAGCCCTCAGGAGAGGCTGACATTACACCCACCTTTCAGGAATCAAAAAGGAGTTTCAGGACTGAATCACCACCAGCTAAATACCGGGCTTATACTGACTGGCACAAATCAGTGTTGGTTATTCTCCAGCCCATGGGTACCAAGGGATTTTGCTGGCTGTAAGCTGGATTGTCAAGGACAACACACTCCTGGCATTTTCTGCCTCCCTACCTACTGGCCACAACACCTGCTCAGGGCTGGAGTGGAGCAACCCGGCAGTGGTTCTGCCGTCAGCTGGCACTGCAGTGACTGCTGAGCAGCAAAAGCTGTGTGCTTCATGGCACAGCGCTGGCCTCCCAGCACTGGTGACGCAGGAATTAGGGTTTTTTACCCTGCTACAATCACGAGCATGGATAGGCGTTACGAGAAGTCACAGAATCACCAAAGCTGGAAAAGACCTTTAAGATGATCAAGTCCAGCCTAGGACCAACCCCACCACATCAGCCAGACCACGGCACTAAGTGCCACGTCCAGCCTTTCCCTGAGCACATCCAGGTACGGTGCCTCCACCACTTCCCTGGGAAGTCCATTCCCATGTCTAATGACCCTCTCTGTGAGGAAGGGCTTCCTAATATCCAACCTCAACCTCCCCTGCAGCAGCTTCAGGCCATGCCCTCTTGTCCTGTCACTAGCTGCCTGGGAGAGAGCCCAGCCCCACCTGACTACAGCCTCCCTTCTGGTGGTTGAAGAGAGTGATAAGGTTCCCCATGAGTCTCCTCCACCTAAACAACCCCAGCTCCCTCAGCCTGTCCCTGTAAGACTTTCCCTCTAGTCCCTTCACCAGCCCTGTTGCTCTCCTCTGGACCTGCTCCAGCACCTCAATATCCTTCTTGCAGTGAGGGGCCCAGAGCTGCACACAGGACTCGAGGTGAGGCCTCGCCAGTGCTGAGTGCAGGGGCAGAATCACATCCCTGCTCCTGCTGGCCACACTATTCCTGATACAAGCCAGGATGCCATTGGCCTTCCAGGCCACCTGGGCACCCTGCTGGCTCATGTTCAACTGGTTGTCAACCAGTACTTCCAGGTCCCTCTCTGCTGGGCTGCTCTCCAGCCACTCTTGCCCCAGTCTGTAGTGCTGCCTGGGGGTATTGTGGCCAA
>NW_009954317.1:1017101-1029019 GCF_000747805.2 Chaetura pelagica | reverse complement strand
CCGAGCCCCCCGGGAGAGGGGATGGCCGTGGGGCTGCTGGGGCGCAGGATGGCACTGCGGTGGCTTTAGCGGTGAAAGGAATGACCGGTGTCTCTCCTGCTTTGCAGCTGGCAGACCAGTTCTGTAACGCCATCGGCGTGCTGCAGCAGTGTGGGCCCCCGGCCTCCTTCAGCAACATCCAGACGGCCATCAACAAAGACCAGCCTGCCAACCCAACGGAAGGCAAGTCTCGATGCACACCCTGACAGCGTGTGTGCGCGTCCTTACACCGTGCACCCTCATGCGGGCTCTGCAGTCTGTTTCCTGCTCCAGTTCCACCAGGAACTGGAGAAGTGATTGAACCGATTAACTGATGAATTTGTCAGCTGCTTAAGGTTGTGATAGCAGAAGTGTAATTTTAAGTGTTAAGTATTACGGTGTATTTCTTGTGCTGATTTCTTTGCACAGATACAGTAGCTCTACAGATACAAACCACCTCAGTAGACCTGCTGCAAGAGGTTATTACTGAGTTGACAATAAAGGTTTTTTAGAAAGAATTAGTGTTAGTTTTATGAAGTCATATATGAGTTCAAAATCCTCCATAGCATAAATTCTAATTATTTGTGTCTCTCTGTGTATCTGTATATCTAAGTAATCAAGAAAGAATGTAATGTTGAGTCTCCCCATTGGCATCTGTGGTTTTCTTGTTGGCTGTTTTGGTCATGTTTTAAAAAACAAGAAACTGATCTAGGACGCTGAAATTGGCAAGCAAACTAAAAGTTCTCTCTGATTTGACAATTTCAAGTTAATATTTAAATAACCATGTTGTTCTAATTCTGAATGTTTCTCCTTTTTTCCTCTCTCCCCTCCTACCAGAACTTTTTACATGTCTTGTATTGGGTTACGTTTGCATTGCTCTGTTAGGATATCAGGGGAGACTGGTTTGGAGAGCAGCAATGAACTTGTGGGGGTGGTTGAATACTGGTTCTTTATTTGTCTATGGTGGTTTGCTCTCTGACACTGGAATTAGTTGGAAGAGCCAGCTGAAAAAGGCTTGTTTGCTTCCTCATCTTACTTGCTGCTGCCCCAGGTGCTGGCATCAAGTGTAGTGCCAGGAGTTAGAGGCTTTGTTAAGGTCTTAAAATGGTAGGTTGTGATTGACTTGGCTTTTGATTTGTCTTTTCCTGAAATTCTGTATATACTAACTTCAGTAATATCATACAGCTGTGTGAGCAACACTGATGAGGCAAAGCAAAACTTCCAGTTATGTTTTTAGATACTTAAAGTCTTCAGAAGACTTTAAAACTCTTTACAGGCAAACTTTTTGGTGACCCCTGAGTAAGCTTTACATGAGTATTTTGGTTTTGTTGTCTGGGGTTTTTTTAAGTTAAAGTCAAGTGAACCTTTGAAAATGTTAATCTCTTCTATAGATTTTTGCCAGTAGAAAGTGTTTTCTCTCTTGCTTCTACAAATCTTTCATGAACCAAACCACGTAAACAAACACTAAGATCTTGAGTTATAAACTGAAAAGTTTCAATATTTCAGAGGGAGTAATGGACTTAATTCAAATTTAATGGTTGCAATTCCATATGGAAAGGTTTTGTTTCTGGCTTACAGTGCCTCTTATTAAAACTGCATGGAGTTCCTTCAATGATAGAGCAGCCAAGTAGGGCTTTTTCATGTCTCAGGGGCCATTTAACTTTTTCTGTGGCTGAAAAGGAATTAGGAATTCTTTTTATTTAAATTTTAAAAACTCAGCTTTTTTTCACTAATGATCTGTTGCTTAACGTGATTTAGTTAATTCATCTATTTGAATCAGTATCTTTACATTGTTTCTAGTGTTCTTTTTTTTTTTTTTTTGTCTAGTGGCAGATTTCAACGCAGGGATTGAAAAGTTAAATTAGTTAATACTGTTACTAGGGCATTTAATATTGGGACCAGTAATTTCTTAACTGGCTGCTCATGATGAGTTCTAGCTATTTTCTCATTTGTACAAAGCCCAGCCCTTTGAATAACCTTGTTTAATTTAGCATTGGAATCAAACTGCCTGCATCTCCCAATATCATTGAGCTGCCATCAGCTGTGATACTGTTGTTTACTTCACGTAGGGGAGTTTTGAAACCTGCATGCTTCAAGTCTCAAGCATTTTCTGTGCTGTGTATGCATAAAGGTGTGTGTTTCTAATAATGTACTGAGTGGGTTGACTTTTCTTTTTCAAAGAGTACGCCCAACTGTTTGCAGCATTGATTGCACGAACTGCCAAAGATATTGATGTTTTAATAGATTCTCTGCCTAGTGAAGAATCAACAGCAGCTTTGCAGGTAGGTAATATTTATTTTTCTTTTAGTTAACCGAAACCTAACTGAAGGCAAACTTTATTCTTTTAAACACATTTTTTAGTCTCCAGGCCCTGTAATCTTGAAGAACAGTTTTAATATAAGCCTGAATTTTTCACAAGGATAGCTTGAGTACTCTATAGGCTTAGTGGAAATACTGAAATTGCATCTTGGACTTACTTTTCTTCTAGAATTTTTTCCCAAAAAAAGTGCTTTTATCATAACACCACCGTACTGGAAGCTACTACCCTTGTTGTTTTTTCCCAGCTGTTCAGATTATTAATATAATAAATGCAACAGTGGTGATTTATAGTGGGGTTTTTGTTGTTTTCATATTCTCCAGCTCATTAGAGGCACATTTCATTTTGTAGCTGCAGAGTCAACGCTTCACTGAAGCCTTTCGTTATTCCACAATGTTTCTGGTTGTTAAAGGGTTTGCAGGGTATCCATTAAGTTCTCTAATTAGATCATTAAACAGTTCTTTCAGTTTTCAGGGTGTCCTTCTTTGGACCAGTCAAACGTGGTGCTTTTGTTCATTCCTCCTCTGTTTATACCAGAGTACTCTAGGAAGAGCTCAGGAATAATAGCAAGCAGCTACTGGCTGGGCAGCTATTAGCAGGTGCAGCCAGTATGATGTTGTCTGTTCCTGTCCTTACAAGAGTTGAGCTGCTTCAAACAGCTTCTGAGTCCTTTCAAAATACTCAGCTGTTGATCTCAATTCCAAGAAATGCCTTGGATCCATAATTCAAAGAATACTGCTGTGTTGTGGCTTCTTGGTTTGTCTGGTTTGGGTTTTTCCCCCTGTTATTTTTACAGATCTTGCCTATTTCACAGCTTCCCCCCCCCCGCCTCTGACTTACGGATTTACATCAAGTATTTTCTTTTTTTAATGCATCATGGATGCAGAGTGGTGTTTCTCTGAGAACTCTGGAACTGCTATAAGGTCTCTTCAAGGTTGTACACCTGGGTTGATAATCTTGTTACTTTTGAAAGTCATTTTACAAAAAACTAATACTAGAGGTTCCTGCTGGTCCAAATACAAATAAATTGACAGTGACATGACATTTGTTTTTAAATGATGGAGGTTAAATTTGGAACTGTTGCGAGTCACAATAATTGCTGAACATACTAATTGAGCCCATTAACTCCAGCATCATTTCACCTAACTGCACAGCTGAAGACAGCTTTCTGGGTGCAGACAAATCATAAGCTTCCATGATTGAGCAGGGTCTGATAGTGACAGCTGATACAGGAAAAGCAAGGTGCTCCAGAAAGAAGAGCTGGTTATCCAGAAGGGACATGTTTTCCTTGGAAGTGATACTCTTTAAGTTTCTTGCTCTGTTAATGGAGAACTTCATTTCAGAAGATTGCCTGATCTTTTATGCTTGATGTGGTTTTGTGATAACTTAGCTTGGATTCTGTCACTTACTGATTCTACTTTTAACTTCTGTTTTCTGCTGCTTAATCTGATGCTGTATTAAAGAAAAATACTCTGTTTTGAAGGTGCTTGAAATATTCTAAAATACGCAGTAGGGATTTTGGTGAAAAGTGGTAGATAGATATTTGGCTAATAGATATGTACTTAGGCTGATGTACTTTTTCTTTTTAATTTTGTTAGTGCTAAAATTGTCTTGGTATGTGTTGCAAATGTGAGGCTTGTTTTAAACAATAAAAAGGGGCTGCCTAATGCCCCACACAGTTTACCCGTCCCTTTTTAGTTCACTTATGGGAAGTTAGTAGTACATATTCTGTTCAAATCTGTGGCTTACCTACAGCCAACTGTTAAACAACTGAGACTGAAGTAATTAAGCTGGATTCTAAACCTCAAGCTTTTACCTTTTGCCATTTTCTTTCTCTGACCCTTCCTGCAAGAGCTATCAAGTCCTTCTTGCAAATGTTAACCTTCACTAAAAGACAGTGTTGTGGAACAGAAGATGAATATGTGGCTAGAATTTGCCGGTTTAACTATTTTGTTGTGGGTTTGTTTGGGGTTTTCCCCTGTTACTTTTTAAGCTGTCACAGTTTATGGCTGGGCTGGGTGTAAGAGGGAGGACAAATGCTCTCTGTTAACTCCTGCTCTTCCAGAAGGCAGCCTGAGTTTTGAAGCTCAAATGTTCTGTTTTGCTAAATTTTGTCAGTTTGGTTCTGAAACAAAATATTGGAGGAAAATGGTTAAATACCATTTAAGGAAAGTTCAAATAAGTTATGCCTACATCTTACTGAGCATCTTTCATTAAGGCAGTAGGGATGGGGATAAACACTTCTCATCAAGATAATGTGCTAAGCTGAGAGTTGTAATATGAAAGAAAGTAGCATCTCCATTTAGGGTTGTTTTTTTTTGTTTGCTCCATGTGGATATGAACTGTGTTTTAGACTTGAACCTATCATGAGTTGCTTAGAGGTTGCTTGTATTGAATCAGGGGCTAAACAAGAAGCTTTCCCTTTGTCAGGGAGCACTAACCCTATCCCAGCACCACCCTTCAGCAGCGAAATCAGTGTTGGTATTACATTTAAAGATCCTGACTTCTCTCCCTTTTTATTTTAAAGGCTGCTAGTCTGTATCGATTAGAAGAAGAAAATCACGAAGCGGCTGCCCGTCTGGAAGAGGTAGTTTACCGCGGGGATATGCTGCTGGAGAAGATCCAGAGCGCCCTGGCCGACATCGCCCAGTCTCAGCTGAAGACCCGGAGCGGTTCGCACAGCCAGCCCCTGCCGGAGCCTTAGCGCCAGGGGGCAGCGCGGCCCCGCCGAACGCAGGGCGGACCTCTGGCCTTGGGGACACCCAGCTGCCTGCACCGGCAGCTCTGGCACCCAGCCCGGCTCTGGGGGACTCTGAAGGCTCTGAGCATCGGCAACAGTGGCTTTTATCGCAGCTCAAAACTCGGGTTTTGCGTGAGAAACGCTGCTACTGTAGAATCGGTGCCTCTGTTGGAGAACTGGGTGTATTGATGTATGTTTCCTTGGCTTTTCTGAGCTTTCTTTTCTGTGCATAAGTATGTCTGACCTCAGACTGATTTGTTATCTTGATTACACAGGCCTTAATCCCTAAAGGGAATTCAGAAGGAAAATACTTATGTAACTCACTCACTTCTAATTTCAAACTTTTATGTTCTTTATGTATTTTTTGTAAAGCTCAAACACAGACACACTTGAAGTTTCTGGAGTTATGTGGAGACAGTGCTAGACAATGATGTGAATACAGTGGTAGCCATCTGTTTTCATTAACAGAAATGGTAATTAAACATTTGTGATACTTCTTGCCTGGTTCACCACCCTTTGCACAGCAAGTAAAGGAGTAAGTATGCTCTAATGTTTGCAGAGTAAATGTTCTTGCCATTGGCATTTCATTGAAGAAAAAAAAAGTCTGCAGGTATTTTATTTTGGCATTTATTATTATTTATAATTCACATATGGGTCTGTGACTCCATTATTGCCACCGATATACTTACTCCTACTTGCTCATGCCATTTCTTTGTTTCTTCTGATATTCTGTGTTGTTTGTGGCAGCTAGTGAATGCCTCTAAAGCAGGCAGTAATGAGGAAACATTGCATGACTGGGAAGAAATTAGCAATGAAGAAACTGAAAATAACTTATTAGGTAATGTTGCTTTTCAGTGTAAGCAGTGCCTGCCACATGAATGCTGTGATCATAAACAGCAAGAGGTCTGTCATCCCCAACATGCTCTAGAGAGTTTTTTGTTTTTATCTCCACACACTGAATCACTCACTGAATAAATTTTTGCTCCTCATTTTAGAACTACAGAAACACCAGCATCTCTTTTTGTATTGGAAAAAGAGAACAAAACAAAAGCAGAACACCAGGTAATGTAGGGTTCAGTGCATGAGCTTGGAGTTGAACTTAGTAATTTTCTGTATTTTTGAGTTAGCAGCCTGGCATTACTGTAGGATGCTGTTTATTGCCTCATCTGTTCATTTCCTGATCAAAGCTACCTACTTCTATATGTTGAATGTACTGTCATTAACCTGGAAGTTATGTGTGTTGCTATTGCATGTAGACAAATAGGAGCAATTCAGGTATGTCTTCAGCATGCTGATTCTTCAGGAATTAGATCCAGCCACTCACTAGACTGCACCAGTACAAGGAAGAGTGTAACATAGCCCAGGATATATCTTGTACACAGCCTGCTTTGGATATTAAAATATACAAAGCTGTTCCTATGTGTAACAAATACTACATCTGACTCATTTAATCAGATTGGTATTTAATTAAATGTTTTGTATTATTTTGTAACTTTTGCCTATTGGCAGTCCTAAATCTAGTCTGCTATTGTGAGGCTCTTGTACAATCCAGATTCTACAGAAGGAGAACCAGTTGGGGAGGTGAACAGGCTACAGCACAACCTCAGTTGTGTAACAGGATCTTTATTAAAAATAACTGGGCTGTGGCAATTTACGGAGCCATGTAAGTAAGCCCATGTCTTGGAAGGTTTGAGGGGCCAGATTTTCATTTGAAGTCAATCATGGAGTTTGGAAGGTTTTTGGTTTTGTTTTGGTTTTCTTTGTTCTTGTTTTTTTTACCTAGAAAAACTGCATCCAGCGCATCTCAAGTTCGTTGGGGGGTAGATTTTGTTGTTGCTTGTTTGCTTTTAAACTGATGAACTGAGAAAACTCAGAATTCAATTCTTGGGTTCTGTTTGCTTGGTTTTGGTTTCTTGTATTGAGATGCCTCAGTTTGAGTATGTTGTTGGAAAAGGGTTTAGATCTTCATAGTAGATTCCCTGGTATAGCTTAACATGTGCGTCACTTCAGACTTGGTAATTTTTCTGGGGTAGATGGTGTACATGTTTCAATTTCATCTCTCTATTTTTCGTACTTGTAAACTGCTGTATTTTGGCAGCTTGAGACTATCTGTAGAAGCTTTTTCTTTTAGTTGCTGTTTATTTTAATATGCTAGCCCACTTTATGTTAAAGTGTGCATCAGTGTCAAACAGTTAATTACACTTGGAAGTAAACCTTAACCAGAGGTATAAGCTCCCTAGTAAGTTTGTTGGATTTTTCAGTACTTTACCTGTGTCTAGTTTAGTGAACATTGGCAATTTAAGTGATGCAATGTGTAATACAGTTAAAAACAAGTAACACCAGAAAGCAAGAGAGCCAAAATTGCTCTTTTTCCTGGAGAAATAATGTCATATTTCAGTGACTGAGTAGTACTGTAAGATGCACAACCTTACTTGTTCTTGTATGTTGTCTTGCTGGACTAGCTGTTGTAAATCTTTACTTGTTCTTTCACAGTCTGCAGCTCAGGCAGTGAGGTTGTCTATCTTTTGTTGGGCTCTGACATGAAGAAGGGAAAAAGCACCAATTTACTACAGCTGTATTACAGACAAAGCATTAGTTTGGGGCTTGGAGATATGAATTAATTTCCCCTCTATCACAGATGTGGTGATTTGTCCAGCCTTTGCTCTGGGGTTTAAACTTCCCTGTTTAAAAACCAGTGTATAATGGTACTAATCACCAGGAAGGGGGGAAGGCAAATGTCAAAATAAGGCACAGAGAAGGAAGTCTTCCCTGAGCAGACTTGACTGATTCCAGACTTGTAATACTGAAGAGATGAAGGGTGGGGGAGGGGAAAAAAAAAAATTAATGGCTGCTAACAAATGTATCAGGTTACATGCAAGAGAAGCTGTAAAAGGAAACTTTGGTTGTGATGAGAATAAATGGAAGTATAGCATCATGAGAAGAAAACAAAAGTACTGAGCAAGATATAAAATGGTTCTGCATATTACATTGGAGGAAGGAGTCCTGCCCAGTGAACAAATTGTGCTTTGAAGAAAGACAGCTTAGAGCATAGTGGAAAATTCCATCGAAAAACAATCTCAACCACTTCAAATGAGCAGGAGCATCTCATGCTGAGAATCCAGCCCACTGGCAAAGATGCTGGAATCAATTTAGTAAATATAAGCAGCTGATCAAAGGCTAGTATTCTTTACTATAAACAATCATGCCCAGGGGAAAGGAACACGCAGCAGCTGTTCTCATTTTCAGATACAAGAATATGGAGGAATTCGTACACTTGTTTTTAAAGTTACTGGGGAAAAAAAAGTATAGTAACAAATAGTTTAGCCTCATGTGCTTAAGAAGTTAATCCTGGCTTACAGATCATCTTTGGAGATCTAGGACCTTTTGCTGTGTGTGGCATGGGGAGGGTGGGTGTCCTGGTGGTCTGTGCAAAATTGGTATTAAAAGGTTTTGGGAGTTTGCAACAATACGGGCCTGAGACTGCCTGGCTGGGGAGAAGTTCTGCTCAAATGGCCTTAGGGGTCTTGGCAGACAGCAATCTAAACATGAGCCAGCAGCTGACCCTGGCAAGAAAAAAGGCCAACAGTATCCTGGGCTGTATTGGCAGGATTGCAGCCAGTAGATTGAGGGAAGTGATCACTGTCCTCTGCTCAGCATGTGTTCAGCCTGAATCTGGAACACACTCCACAGTTTTGGTCCCCCAGCATCGGAACAATGTTGATAAACTACAAGTGCAGTAGAAGGCTACCTCCAGGTGCTGGAGCACCTCCCTCATGAGGGGAAGCTGAGGAAGCAAGGCTGAGAGAAGAGATGGCTTTGGGGGCACCTAACAGCAGCCTGCCCACACGTGTGGGGAGGATAGGGAGCAGACATTGCCAGATTCTTCACAATGGTGCATAGTAAAAAAATACGGATGGTGAACATAAACTGAAACAACAGAGGTTCAGACTGGTGACACAGAAAAGCTTTTTCAATATTAGGACAAATAAGTTTTGGACCATGGTCCTGAGAAAAGCTGGAAATCTTGGGAGGTTTTTCAGGATTTGGATGGATAAAGCTCTGGCAACCTCATCTGACCTCACAGCTGACTCACCTTAGAGCAGAAGGTTGAACTAGACACCCCTTGAGGTCCCTTCTGACCTGAATGATGGATACTAGACAAATTGAAATAATAAAGAAAATATTAAGGAATATTGTTGTTCCCTTTCTAGAAAGGCAGTTCTGGAGGACAGAAAACTTGAGGTATCTGTTATCAGCCTCATTCTTACTGATTAGATTTTGTGATGTAGGTTTCTGCACTGGGAGGCCAATGAGTTGACCCTTACATGTGGTGTGAAATTCCATGCTATAGTGACCCAAGTTTCCAACAGGTGCCCTTGGAAAGCGTGATATGCAAAATCCACATCCTACACTTACAGAAAATTGATCTGTCAGATGATGCTGACTCACTGTTAGACAAAGGCAGACTCCTCTAAAGAAAGAAATTGTATTTGTGTTTTATATAGCTTGTTATGTAGTCTTACATAAGAAATAATGAAAGCTCTATTTTCAGGCACCAACCTGAGACTGGAGCAAGTTTTATTCTAGCTTTTTCTTTCAGATGTGTGGAAGAAAGTTTAGATTCCTTTTATTGACTTAAGAAATCAGGACCTTTTTACCTCTAACGCATAGGACTGTGTTCTAGCAACAAAGGGCACAGAAAACAAAGTCTGAAAATGATGGGTTTTTTCATGCTTCAGGTGTGTTAGCCACTCTGTTTTGTGTGTGTGCAATGAGCCTTATCCATTGTGGAAATGATCTTCAGAAAGTTTTTGTCTGTTTTAATGTAGTTAGGGTAACATGCTTTGTAGGATTGTAGCTTCACAAGCATTACACCCTGTTTGTGTACATGCAGGTTATATGTTTATTTTTGTTTCTTGGAAAGTCTTGCAGGAAACCTTGTTTGTTCATAGTAGATAAACAAGCAAACCAGGAATTTTATATTCTTGCTGCTGCTGTACTCAAGCAGCATAGCCAAGTAGCCAAGCACATTTAACTCCTGCTCTGAGCACAAAAAAGCTATTTATTTTATAACTGTTTAGTCTATTACCATGTTTATTCTGAAATTCTGTTTTTAGCTAAAGCTCAGGTAGCACAGCACCACGGTACAAACAGATCTTCCCCTGACTATTTCAACTTGATATTTCCTTACTATAAGTATTACCAGAATTTAGCCTCTCTAGCCTTGTACACTTTAATGAAATGAATTAATTTTGTGAAATGGAAATTTGTAGCTGAGTAGAGGCTGGGCACTTTGGCTACAAAACACCCTTTCTTCACCCTGCCCACTTAAAAAGAGAAGACTGAACTAGAAGCCCACTTTCAGGAAACAACATGCTTTGTTCTATGGCTGGGTGGGAAAGCAGTTGACTACACGTTATCTTCTCACAAGTGGTAGACAAAAATAATAATTGGTAGACAGAAAATAATAATAATTGAGGCTTTTGATACAGTCTCCCATAACATTCTTGTGAGCAAGCTCAGAATATGTGGGATAGAAGAATGGACAGTGAGATGGATTAAGAACCAGCTATGCAACAGAGCCCAAAGAGAGGTGATCAATGGTGCAGAGTTGAGCTCGAGACTTGTAACTAGTGGAGTCCCTCAGGGATCAGTGCTGGGTCCAGTCCTGTTCAACATCAGTATCAATGACCCTGATGACAGGACAGAGTGTCTTCTCAGCAAATTTGCCAATAGCATGAAGCTGGGAGAGCACCTGGAAAGGAACAACAAAATGCACCAGTACAGGCAAGGAGGTGATCTGCTCGAGAGCAGCTCCGTGGAGAAGGACCTCGGAGTCCTGGTAGACAACAAGGTATTCATGGGACAACAATGTGCCCTTGTGGCCAAGAAGGCCAATGGTATCCTGGGGTGCATTAAGAGGAGTGTGTCCAGCAGATCAAGGAAGGTTCTCCTCCCCCTCTACTTGGCCCTGGTGAGACCTTGCTTGGAGTGTTGTGTCCAGTTCTGGGCTCCCCAGTTCAAGAGGGACAGGGATTTACTTGAGTCCATTGGAGGGCTATGAGGATGATTAAGGGACTGGAACACCTGCTATATGAGGAAATGCTGAGACCTGGGGCTTTTCAGTCTAGAGAGGAGAAGACTGAGGGGGGATCTAATTAATGTCTATAAATACACAACGGCTGGGCAGCAAGAAGGCAGGGACAAGCTCTTTTCACTTGTGTCCTGTGATAGGAAAAGGGGCAATGGACTCAAACTCGAGCACAGGAAGTTCTACCTTAACACAAGGAAGAACTTATTTACTGTGAGGGTCACAGAGCACTGGAACAGGCTGGCCAGAGAGGTTGTGGAGTCCTCTTCTCTGGAGACTTTCAAGACCTGTCTGTCTGGATGCCTTTCTGAGTGATGTGCCCTAGTTGGTGGTTTGTGGTTTTTTGTCCTGCTCCGGCAGGAGGTTGGACTCAATCTTTGGTGGTCCCTCCCAACCCCTAATATTCTGTGATTGTTTTTCCCAAGTCATGATCCAAGGGAAAGAAGCCATATTCATAAAAAGGACACCACCCTTGAAGCTAAGACCTCAGAAGAAGAGGGCTCTTGCACCAAGACCCTACTCAGATTTTGGAGGTGGGACTCCCACAGGTGTCTCTCTGGTGTTTGCAGAATGATGGCCAGGAAGAAGTAACAGTCTGTTTGTTGGTGCCTTCAGTTGAAATAAACAGGGGCAGGCAAAACTTTATTCCAGAGCTGAAGAATAGAGATGTTAAAGGCAAAATGTCAGGAGACAATAGTACACACCTAACAAAGTGTGCCTTTTGGAAAGAAAATAAAAATGGTTCCCTCTCT
>NW_009954317.1:1009710-1017090 GCF_000747805.2 Chaetura pelagica | reverse complement strand
AAACAGTCAGTATGCCATTTTATTTTGAATGCTCCCATTAAAAAAGACTCAGCATAAGCAAGTATTAGTTTTGAAAACTGGTCAGTTTTCAGCTTCTGTAGTAAGATAAACCTCTCTGCATGTGACAGGGAGCACTCTGTGTTTAATGAACCTGGGATTGAAAGGAGAGCTTTGGCAAAGGAGGATTTCACTTGGTGGTTTAAAAAATGCACTAAGCTGCTGTCAGAAAGCTTTCTCTTGTGCAGCGATGCAATGCAGGTGCAGGAATTTATCCAACTTCTGCTGTAAAAAGGCCAGCAGAATTGCCCAGCTGTTGTCAAATGGTGTTTGATGGAGGGGAAGGAGACTATTTCAGTGGGACTAAGTATGTGTGTATAAAGCTAAGGAAGCACCCTAATAGTCTTAGGCGCTGTAAAGTGGGGCATGTGCCTCTCTGTACAATTACTGTGTGATTTTACAAAGAGGCACAGGATAAAGTGATGGAAGGGAAACATTGCAGCAAAGAAGAAAAAACCATTGTAGATTACTTCAAGGACAGTGAGTGAGTATGTAATATCTACTTAGCACTGTACCTCCTGGTGAAGTATGCACTTCTCTCTCACAGGACTCCCACTACAAGGCTCTCCCTACAGCATCACAGTGAGGGTTGGGGCTGTGTGGACATGCCTTTAGCTTCATGAATGTAGAAGCTGAGTCACACCTACATTGGAATCCTAAAGAAATCTCCTAAAGGATGCACAGTGTGGTCCCCCTTCCCCCAAAGTCACAGAATTTGCATGTAAAACTGCATCTAGCTAAAAATACATGGTACTGTAGGAGCCAGCTATGAAACTGTGCCTACAGTTGATCTGGGTGATGTGTTCCAGCTTGCTTTATGTGTCCAAGAGCCCAAATTGCACTGCTTTAGTAGTCACTGTTAGCAAAGGAGAGCTGAAGTTCTAGGCACTACAGAAGTCCTGAGGCTTTCAGTGTGTCGGGCAGATGTACAAGGAGTGCAGAATGGGACCTGCCCTTGCTTATGCTGACCAACACCAAGGAGAACCCTTCCTGTGACTCCAGCAAACTGTACAGGAGGCCCCTGGTCTGCTTAGAGGGAGTGAAGTCCTCTAATGAGGCAGAAAGAGCAGCTCAGACTTGTTTTGGTGTGCTCAAGTGTGCAAATCGTAATTCTACTCCCTACATCAGTATTTCTCAGCTGAGAACAATTGTGTTTGACTGCTTCCCTGTCTTGCTTTCTCTGCAGGCATTTTACAGCAGCTGAAGGTGAATGAATATACAGCCACACTTGTCTGTGTGGTTCCTTACCTGGTCCTTAACTGACCAATTAAAAGTAATTAATCCCTGCCAGCCTCTCTAACTGGAGAAGGAATTCAGGTGGTGAGGAATGATAAAAGGCAGTGTTGTAATCGGAGGTGTAGCTGGGGAGTAAGGAATCAATCTTATTTTCACAGAAGTTGCATTGTGAGGTTGTATTTATGATTTAGAAAATTGCTAGGCATCTGTAGATGCCAATATTCCTGGTAGTGGATATGGACCTCAACTGAAGTTCTGACTCTGATGGGCTTTGAAATATACTACAAATTAGTAGGCTAAAATGTAAGGAAAATATTTATTCCAGGGAAGCTGTATCGAGGAGAATCCAGCATTAGAAATTAATCTAGCATTAGAAATGAATCTGATCATTTAGGTTAATTAAGCAATAACATTTACCCCAGTAAGAAAGGTTATGTTTATACTCTGCATGGCTCTTTATGCTTGACTGCTGCCAGAGTAAAGCTGCAATAACATAACTTGTCAAATAATGAAGTTAAAGTGTAAACAGGTTCCTTGTTAAAGGAACTTGTGGTTTGTTTCTGTTGGTAACATCTGACACTGAGGTGTGGCTCCTGAACTTCAGCAGTTAACTGCACGTTTTCCAGACTTATCTGTCTTTAGAGCAAGTCAAGTTATGATTTATGGCTTTTCAAAGAGTGATTATTTTTTTTTCAACCCAGCTGTAAACACAGCTAGAGCTGGGTGGGGTACATGTGTGCTGTGGCTTGCTTTGAAAGCTCTCCCTGGTGCTGCACTGGTATGTCTGAACCCCACGTTCAGGTTGACTGATGAAATCTAAATTTGGGAAGGCATCGTACAGAGTCTTAGTGACAGGATTGTTAGAATTATTTTTTACCTCTTTATGGCAGGGAGCTGGATTATTTCTTAGGATTATCCAGGCACTTAATCCAACAAGCTTCTTACTACTGTAAGGAATGGGTACCTTAACAGTGCCTTTGACCACCTGTGCTTGCGTCCTGTTGTACTCTAGTCTTTGTGGCTCTTGGCCTTTGATGCCTTAGCCTTGTGGTGTGAGATGCTGTTCTGTGGTCGTGTGATTGGGTACTTCTGAACTAAATACCAATTGGCCTTGCTCACCCTGGCAGCCCTTTTCAGTTTCAGCCTATGCTTAGTCCTTGTTAT
Organism: Chaetura pelagica; assembly: GCF_000747805.2. NCBI lineage: Eukaryota > Metazoa > Chordata > Aves > Apodiformes > Apodidae > Chaetura > Chaetura pelagica. The sequence goes on along the minus strand of NW_009954317.1, from coordinate 1,014,633 downwards.
GGTGCTTCTGTCCTAATCTACGCACAAAACAGGACAGCTTTGGTGCTAACAGTCTGTTGCAGAGATTTATTACAATACCTCACTGAGGTCAAGGGAACATTCTTTCCCAGAAATTAGAGTGTGGGACTGCACAGGACTGCTTACGAGGAAACTTGTTCTGCACTGCAGAACTTTTAATTCTCTCTTTTAGTTATGATTCATAATCCTGACGTACTCAGGAACTCCTATACCAGACACAACAGAGCCAGCTGTTGCTCTTGCCAGAAATGCATTGTTCTTGTCTTTTAACCCTCCATAAACCACAGCTGTTTGCTTTGCTATGCTTTCAACAGCTTTTTTTCTGAAATGAGCTTTTCTTACAAGAGACTGCCCTGTCAACTTGATCTCATGATTATTTGGCAAGTCAAATGTAAGTAAATGTTAAGGAACAGGGCAGGTAATGATGCAGTAAATACCATGGGTCCTATACAGATCTTGAGGTGGAATTTGTTTGACTGCATTTAGCAGATGTATACTGTTGACCTAATGAAAAAGGTATACTTTGCTATTACTTTCTTTTGGTAGTTTGTAAGCTCAGTTAGTTTTTCAAGTAATTGCTAAAAAGATGGGTCTTCAAATAAACTGCTCTCTTTAGCCACAAAGACAGAAGAATGCAAGCATTCTTCTGGCATGAATTCCCCACCTGGAGGGACAGGTGTTTTTCTTTGTCCTTTCAGACCCAGCCTTTCACCTCAACAGTAGGAAGGAATTTCCCTTGTGTCCTTCATTACAGCAGTTTTAAGTAGATCTAGCCAATCAACCATGTTTGCACTTCATTTCATGTGGGCCACAAGAAGAAATGATGTTGGCTTTGGACAAAACTGGCCTTAGCTACCAGGGAGGTTAGCAAATGCATGTGATGGATGTGAAGGATGGTGCAAGTCAAATCAATCAACAAATCAGTTGAGTTCCCCAATGCTGGCCGGGTCTGCGTGTCACCACTACTCCAGCTGTCCCTGCAGGGTGACAGGATAAAAGGACCACAGGAAGAGTAGGGCCTGCCATAACTCAACAAGAGTTTAATGAGGCAGGTTTGTCCCTTTTCACTGGGCACAGATGCACAAGGAGGATCAAAGCTGCAGTGTGCTTTGGACATTAGACTGAAGTATGAAACCTATATTTTTAAAGAGTTTCCTGTCTGATGCCAATTCTCTCCCTGCTCTCTGCCCAGTCATTGAGGCGTCACCAGATTTCATACAGAACAATAATACTCAAAAAATAGTGAAGCAGTTTAACCAGGCTTTTAAAATGGGCATGCCTTAATATTGCAAATAGTTGAGATATACAACAAATAAATCTTCTGAAATGGGAATAAATTGTGAAATAAATAAATACATTGATTGAAAGGTTGAGAGAGCCAAAACATGTCAACAACATGCTTTAATTACTGTTTGTATTAGTGCCTCTGTCACTGATACAGCTTTCAGAAAACTAGCTCTTAACTGTCTCTGTTTGAGGGAAGAAAAAGCAGCCTAGGATGACTCATAGGTGTCTGGAAAGGCCAGAGTATTTGTCTCATTGCATGTTTCATCACAGCCTTTTAAAGAAATTATTGTAGAATGATGTTACCCAAGGAAAATGTCATCCCACAAGAACTGCCCACAAGTTTGCCTGTATTAAGAAGACTGAATAGTTCAGTCTGTGTTAATGGTTAAGCTGACCAGATAATTTCCTCTAATCACAATATTAATGTCTTTTTGGAGAGGCAATGGGATGGGGGTTTTGTGGACTTAGATCATTCCCAAGTCTGCAATGTTTGCTTATCGTATAAGCTTGTAGGTTTGGCATATCAAGGTTAAAAACAGCTTCAGGTGCCTAGCAGGGAGTTGAATAATCACATTTGAAAGACTTGCAGGAGTTCCCCAATTCTCCCCACAGTTACAGATATTCAGATAGATATAACTCTTCCTGTCTCTGTTAATGGTAGGTTGCTTGACCTAAATAAATACTCATGTAACAGAGTTCAACCAGGAAGCCACTAGAAACAGCTAGCTAGATTTGGTAGCTAATCAAAATAAATACACAAATGACAGTTAACAGAAGCCAAAAGTGAACACCGTGCCTAATATTTTGTTACTGAGTACTAAGGTCACCATATAATCCTCTAAAAATTTCTCTCCACCTAAGCCCAAGGTGGGTGTCTGTACAGAGTAGAATCTGGCACCCTCTACTTCTGGTCAGTGAATTAAGTGCTTCTCCCATGCCTCCTGGGGCCGTATTCTGATGGGTTAAGCCTGTTTACAGACTCTTGAGAAATACAGACTCAAGTATTTCTAAATGGTCTCCAACCACTCTGAAACAGAAAATTCTTATTCTAAGCTGTGGTATGTAATTACAGCAAAATTATTCTGAGTGTCAGAAGATGGGACATAGAAAGAGGAAGAGGAATTTGCTGATAGAAGACAAACATAAATACTGCAGACATAACACAAATGCTTGTTAACCTGCTTATGTCTCCTTTGACCCATCATCCCTTCTACCTTTAAATCGAGTTTAAGCTAAGGCAGCTGGATTCAGCACCTTGATCTCTTGGCAGAGAAACCAGTGAATGATGCCCCTCCACCTGACCTTTCCTACATCCACTCCATGAAGCTTTTCTTTACATCCCATTTTTGCCTGGCTTCAGTATATTTTTACCAGTCTGTGAGTGTCTGACAGATGCTGTCTGAGTCTGCCAATCTTCAGTGGCACCCTCACCCCAGGCACCTCCCTGTGCTCCCTCAAAGGCCCAAGGACCTGGCATAGCTGTCCTTCTAAAGCCCATTGGCCTTGCAGCTGGCTCTGCTGCTCAAAAGCCCTTTGTGCTGCTATGTAAGCAGTGCTTTCTCCAGAAAAAAAACTGAGCTGCTGTCTGAGGTTAGCAAATCTGTCATCAGGAGCTTCCAGAAGAGATCAGAAACATGTTAGCCATGGGCCTTATCACCCCTGTTCTCAAAGTTTTGGGAGGAGGATTCTTTGCCAAAAGGTTTTGAAGAAAGAAAGGAGAAACACAATATTTTTGATCTACATCCCTCTCCCCACAACCTTCCTCATTTATTTTTTTCATCCCTATGAACACTTATTTTTGCTTGTGAAGGTCCAATTTTCTGTAAGCTTGTAGTTCCCTCCCAGCCAGGATGGATGCTGTGTGTGCAGTTGGTTATGGGGTCATAGTGAATTAAAACTGCTCTAATAGGCTTGAGAAGCTCTGTCCCCTCACCCCCCTATGATTTTAGGCACAGTGTTTTCCAGGTGGCATTGCTGGTCTCCTTAAATAGCAGGCAAGTAGTATGAAGATACTTTTTGAAGTATCTCTGGCTTTTTCACAATATATAAATAAGCCTGCCTTGACCTATTTTGAACTAATTTCTTAAGAACACAGTCTCATTTGTTGTTGGAGCTTTTCAGAACCTTTCAGGAAGCATTTTAACTACAGTGCATTAAACTTAGCCTTCTTTACAGCTCTGATTCAGCACTTAAGTATTGGTACAACCTGATGTGTTAGTGCAATCCAATTTGCTCCAAGTTACGCACATTCTGAACTGCCTCTGCTGGGAAGCAATGGATCAGCCTTCTCATCATGTTCCCTGTCTGCACCTAGACTTACTGGAGAAATTAATGATCTGAGGAAGGGACTAAATCAATTGAATCCAAGCTATATACTTTTTCAAAGAATGCTAGTGTCAGCTGGAGCTGTTGTAGCCAGCTCAGTTTATTGGCCCATGCAGTAAAACATTTAGCAGTGACACAAGTTTGAGCCAAAATGCCAGATCCTAGCACCCCCAAAGAGCAGGAAGATTGGATCCAAGCCTGCTTTTAAGGCACCCAACTGTCCCGTGGCATTGGCTGAATCCCTTAATCACTCAGCTGAAAAAACTGTTCCATAATCCAACATTTCTGTATCTGAATCGGGAATGGGCAAACCCAAATGTTGCTTATCAAGTGCTCTCTACACTCCTGATTGACACATTTCTGCATATAGTAAAGACTCTTCTTGTCAAGTATTATATTCAGTTACTTGATCCATAAAGCAATAGGCAAGTCAGGGTTGAAACCTGGAGTAATGCATGAAGTATTGAGTTATCTCTCCTATGTTTTTCAGCTTTACCCGTAGAAGTCCAAATCCTCTCCTTTAGCTCTGTGCATATAAATACAGAGACACACCCCCCCACACATATAACATTTGTCTATGAACACAAGCTTATATTTAATATTTTCATATTATTCTACAAGCTGCTGAAAGAAAAAATGTTGAAAGACACCCAAGGAAATCATAACAATAAAGCATCATCTTAATGTCCTACCCCTTGTGTTCTCACAATTATGACAAACTTCTCCATGTTGTGTCAGCAAAAGACAGAATAAGTAAGGACCACTTATCAATGAAGCTTCACTGCTTGTCATTTCATCTCCCTCTCAGTACCCTCCACTGTCATGTCTTTTCTTGGATCTTTCTCTTCTTATGTTTTTTCCCCTCTTCCCAATTGTGTCCTTACAGGATATGAATAACTGCCACTGAACTCAAACCGAGTTACTCACTTCCTCTGTCAGGGAACTCAGATCCCTGAAGTCCACATTTAGCAGAATCACACAGACATCTCCATGCCTGCTCCAGAGTGGGAATGAGCTCAGAGAGGATAGCCTTATAAGGTTCCTAGCACTTCATGGCTTGAATCAGATGGGAAAAGCCAGCTAAATGCTGTTTCATTAATTAGTTTTGTGTCTGGAGAATGAACCGTCGTACAGAAGCACACTTCTAAAAACTGACATTATTACATAAATTATGTGGTTTGGTGGAAAAAGGAGTACAATCTTCTTTTTATTTGAGGTTTCTGATTAGTTCTTTGTCTACCTGCATTGCTTTGTCCAGGAAATTGTTCCAAAAGAAAGCATTATGCAGCAGTT
>NW_009954317.1:972578-1009523 GCF_000747805.2 Chaetura pelagica | reverse complement strand
CAGCAGGCATAAAGTTTTGTATTTACAAAAAAAAAGTATTATCAGAGTTAGAAATATGATCAAATCAGATTGTCAGATACGAATAGTCCCAGTGGCCCATGGTCTTTAGAGCATGTTAGGAACCTTCCCGAGTACTCATCTGATCTTTAATCTCTGTTATTTCTCTACAGGGATGACCCTAAAGCCCAGCTAGTGAAGTTTGGACTTCAAGGGGACTGACTGAATCTTTATATGTTTACTTACAGCTTCCTCTTGAGTTGCAAATCTCTCTGAACCATGGCCTTACAACCCCTTCTGAAATACACTGTAGAGCTGATACCAAGTAACAGCTCCTGCTTACTTCTAGTCCTGCTGTGTCTCCAGGGAGCAGCCGGAAAATCTGGCTGATGATCAAGATAGGAGCTGTTTGAAGAAAACACTGCCTCATACTTGCAAGTGCTTGTGGTAGGACTTCAAATAACTTCTTTAACTCTAGGCCTTGGATGAAGACTGGGGTTGAGAAAGACAACCTCTCAAGATGGTTTCCTTGCATAGAAAACTCCCATCTGGCTGACCCTGCAGGCGATAAAACACTTAAGCCTGTAGTAGCACTTGTGGTTATGTTTTCAAAGCTAAACTAGGCACCATGAAAAAACACAGTCAGAGTAATTCTAGCAAACATCCACATATCACTGAATTATATGCTGACCTGTAAGAACAAAACAGGCACCTTTCAGTCTGACAGAACAACAAGGTTTTCTGCTGGGCTGCAGAGTACAGTTCTCCACTCCTGAAAGGAAGCTTACTGCCTTCACCCTAGAAATCCAAGATTCCTTTCTCCCTATCCACCTTTTTTAAGATTTCCTTTTCTTTCCCTGCTTCTGAACTTTAACACCACTGTGAGCGGAGTCAAAGCAAGTGATGCCTTTGAGTATGGAGGACCCAGGCACAAAGAAGGATGCTGCCTCTGTACTTCCACAGGGCCATAAGAAAACCAGTGCAGTAATTTGTAGACTCAAGGGAAAGAAGCAGCAGTACAAAAACTACTTCACAGAAATAAATGTGATACACCATTCAGATAAGACCTATAACTGCACTTGTTGAAGCCAAGGGTAAACCCCAGTAACTGCAATGTACAGGATAAGAGCACAGAAAGGAAACAGAAGGTTTCTGTATGAATGACTTAAAAGCACAAGGTATGTAAGAAACACAAAAGATTTCTCTTTTATTCCTGCCTTCACAAAAGAGGTGAGATAATGATACAGCTGTCAGAAACTCCAGGCATTTGTATGAGTTTTTGTGCTCCAAGAGGTTGCTCCCCTGGAGAAAATCCTCAGGATTCCCACGGATCCAGCTGGAGTTAATTAAGCCTTCTGGAAAGAAAGTACAAAAAGACTGTGCCCATTGGTCACCTCCAGGTTCCAGCAGAGACACCAAGCAGTTGTCTGGGGGTTTCCCTGACATCTCAGAGAAGGATTGAAAATGCTGCTACCATCAGGGTTGATTTCTGCCAAGGCAGGAAAGTCTCTGTATGGAGCCTCCTATATGGAATTTCCTTTTCCTGTCATCTATTAACTTGTTCACTTAAGCACCTTAGAGTGCATCTCCCTTCAAAATAACATCTGCTTTTAAGGGAATGCTATCAGGATCCCAAAATCTCTGCCATAAGTACTGCCAGAACTGGCTCCAACCTTTGCCTCATCCTGTCCAAAGAAGAGCTGCCAGATCAGAGCTGCAAAGCACTTGCAGCAGAAGACAGAAGGTTTTCACACCTCTTCCCTTTTCTCCAGGGTTAAATCCCAGCCTTGAGGAAGTTAGGGGCTAAAGTACTAACAACCTTCCCAGTGCACATCTTGCCAGTACCTTTCCTAATGTGCTTACACTGATGACCACTGTTTGCCTCAAAGAAAAGGCTCCTTAACAAATATTTTAATCTTCCTTTTTAGAGATTAATCATACTAATTTTTTTCCTGGTACAAAATTATGTTAAAAACAAAAATATTGGGAAAGTAATTGCAGTATTATTGTTGTTGTTGTTGTTGTTGTTTGTTGTTATCGTTATTATTATTCCTGTGGGAGAGCCACTCTGTTGGCAAACCCTGATTGTTTTTTCCCTCCTAAAAACATTTTTCAAACCTTTGGAATAAAACCCCTTTTAGTATTATTCATAGTCAAGGTACTAAAGACATTTTTTTTTTATCCATAGCACTGTTCATTAATTTGTATTTTGAAATGGCTTATAATACATCAGAGAAGGAGGTTGGGAAGGACAAAGGAAGGGGCAGGAAAGACAATTGAAAGGACCATTGAAAGGTGCATTTTGAGGATTCAAAAATTCCTGAATTCTAGTAATTCCATCTGTTGCCACAGATCAACTAGCTAGACAATACAAGAAGAGAAAGGAATGCTTAACTCAGACTATATTGTGGTTTACATTGGGAATAAAAAAGGCAGTAAGTGAGAACAAACAGCATGCAAATACCTGGGGAAATATTTGGGAGTAAATATATCTATGCTAAAAACGTGGTTCCCTAGCTCCTTCAGGGAGAAGCTAAGAAATGGTATTTTTGACACTTACCAGAAATGTCTCAGTAAAGCAAAAATGTTTGATATTTTATTCTTGTTATTCCTGAGCCAGAAAGCTTGTGGAGAGATTGGATTTTTACCTCTGCTAGCTTTCCTGTCATAAAGAAAAGTGCCTTTATGTGTGTGTGCATGGATATATCTATAGTGACAACTCCAATTTCTTTTTAAGCTTGAAGGTCACCATTAAGCAAAGATCATGGCGACAATATTGAGTTATATTTAGGGACAAAAACACAACAAAGGAACAGGATAGTCTGTATTTTGTCAATGTCCGTGACATTTTTATTACCTATTTGTTATTGCTGTGTTATGTGAAAGTCACTGAAGCATACATTATTATTCTTTACACCATCGTCATTCCATATTCTTCAAAACTAGCTAAATGTAAAATTTCAGATTAGCTGTGGGAAATTCTGAAGCTATTTTCCTTCCAGCCTGCCATTTGTCACTGTCCAGGAGATAAAGTGGGGTCGAGCCACTACTTGACCTTGTGCTTTTGCTTTCTGGAATCCTGGATTAAGACCAGCCATGCAGGTAAAACCCCATTCAGTTTTTTTAAGACCTTCTCTGCTTATCAGTTATGAATTAATTTTCATTCTTTGTTTTCAAAGTCAGTATCCAGCTGTTGCAGGAGTTATTGATATTTCCTGAACAACCATCCATAAACAGATCATTTCCACTCAAACCCTCCTCATGCTATGAGTCTTCTCATGCTGGTTCAGCTGGTGCTCTGCATATTCCCATGTTGGAGAGAATTAAATTCGTTAGCAGTATGGCTACTATTGAAGAAGCATGTTTACTGCTTCCCAATGAAAGACTCCATTCAAGTCAGGAGAACATCACCAGAAAGGTAAATGAAACTCTGTACTGGTCTTGTAGGACTGTGCAAGAGTGCTCACCAGAAGAAATGCTCCCTTCACCAGTTACTGCATGCTGAAGCTGCCTGGCTCCTGTGATCTACACAGCTCCTTTCTTCAAGTGAGGATCAAGATAGCACATAAGAGTCAGTTAAACTGCAGCAATTACATCAGACAGATAATGCCACAAAAAATCCTGACTTGCTGCAGTTCAGATTTTTTTCTCTTTTGGTTTACTATTTGTTTGCTAAATTTGTTTATCCAAGGATGGGGCCAAGAAACCCTGGACATCACATCTTGGCAGTGCCACAGGGGATCCTTCCTAGTTTCACACTGAAAAAATAAGTGATAGGAAGCTCCCAGGGTCAAGGGAAGTATTCAGTTTGACTTAAATCATTTTTTCATTCTGTTTGCAACTAGGAAATTAAGATTTGGATTTCAGATTTATAGGGCAAAGAATCCCTGTGCATCCACCCCTTCAGAGAGGAAACCTGACTGCTCCTGCTGTAATGAGAGTATTAAGTAATAAGAGTATTGATGCCAATATTCTGTTCTCTCACACAGAATTGAAAACACTAAAAAATTGGACTATTTTACTGTTGAAGCAGATACTTAAGCAAGTGGTATCTGTACTTTCAGTTCACATTTTTGTGTGCCATTTTACCACGTGACTAGCTGCCCTGAAAACTAGCCTGTCCAAGTAAACACCGCATTGGTCTCCGCTGTTCTGTTTTGCTTGCTTTCCTGCATTTATACAAGTACAGCCAAAGTCATAGCTACATAAAAGCTCTTCTGGATTAGTCAGGAATTTTGGCTAAGGTCCCTTCACTGTGTCAGAACAGATGTGTTTGATACAGGTGTCCTGGCACCTGTATTTCCAGACAAACTTGTCACGCACATGATGCACATTTGAGAGCTTGTTTTGGGGGTTTTTTTGCTGTTTATTTAGGGGGGTTTTATGTTGATCCTTCAGGGCCTGAAATGTTAGGAAGAAGGTTGAGATCAGTCAGGCTTGATGGTTTTCTGTTATTTTAACAGAATGGGTCTTCAGGTAAGGCTGCATCTTCAGACTTTCTTCTATCTTTAGGTAAAGGAGGCGGAAGTAGAAGTGGATTTGGGTGTGCCACTAGTTGGCCATATGTTTGGAAAACAGATAAAGGCACAGTCACTCTGATAGGAACTGCAGCCTTCCCATCACTCCATAATCTGCTCCCACACTTCAAGTAAACTGTAAAAATATGACAAAGGTCATTTATACAATTTTGCCTTCTCTGGCTGATAACAAGCTGAACTGATTTTCCTACACCCCTGCTATTACTGCTGCCCTCTGAATGGTGGTTGCACCTGTAAAAGTTCATGCCTGATTTTCCAGAAAATGTCAGCCACTTAACCAACCTCAGGAAAGCTTTTCTAGGTGAAAATATTTCAGAGTGATTACAAGACATGCTCCTATTTCTCTCCTGTTTCCTTCTTTGCAGTGCACAAATGGTGACCTCACACATGCCAGGACAGACTTCTTAGTCATCCTGCCTACAATTTCTGAGGCATTGGCTCAACACCATTTACTGCATGTAGGTTGACGAGATCCCTTTATCAGAATTAAAGCCGCAGCTCCCGTCTTTAACCTGAGTTCCCCTTTTTAACAAGAGACACAGAAAATGTTGCTTCTGTAGGACAACCACTCCCGTTCTCATTTTCTCCCAGAAGCTCTGCTGCACGAGCTTATTGCGCAGGCTGGAGTTTCAGTGCTCACGAGTGTTGATCCTGAAAGATGTGCACGTTGCCATGTGTTTGTCAGCAATGACAACACTTTGCTGCCACTGCCTCACCTGACACACATGGCATGGAATTGTTCTGGCTGGGAAAGACCTTTAAGATCACTAAGTCCAACCATTAACCTAACTCTACTGAGTCCAGTGCTAAACCATGTCCCTAAGCACCACATCTACCTGTCTTTTAAACACCTCCAGGGATGGTTTCAGGGTGGTTCAATCAACTCCCTGGGCACCCTATTCCAGTGTTTAATCACCCTTTCAGTGAAGAAGTTTCTAAACCTTCCCTGGTGCAACTTGAGAGTATTTCCTCTTGTCCCGTTGCTTGTTACCAGAGAGAAGAGACTTACTGGCAGCTGGACATTGGGAGTGCAGCCTCTTTTCTTGGCTCAGACTTCACCAACAAACCAATCACCACTCCAAGCAGCAAAGCACCCACGTGGAAGGAAATCCCAAGCCCAGGGGAGAAGTCAGGTGTGCTGCCAGCACTGCAGCTGCTCTGGCACGCTGAGGGAGATCAGAGAGGCTGAAAGGGCTAGAAATTTGGCAGAGCTTTCAGCTATCCCTGTATACCTTAGGATAAGGGGTGTAATACTAGGGCCAAAATTTTAAATGCTTCCATTTCATGGAGGAGCTCATAAAAAAAAGACACAACCCTTGACTTAGACCTAAGCAGTGCATAGTATTTATAGAAGCCAAATATCCATTACAGATATGCTCAGCTCCAGAAAAGGGAACTACAAAAATGAGGAAACATTTCAAAAGGAAATAAAAAGGGCAACTATGAGAATTAAGTTCCTACAAGCCTGATGGAAGTTGCTGAGGGATTCCAAATCAGTAGCACAGTGCCAGCACACACCACCATTTCAGAAAGGCTTGAGGAAAGGGCAAAAGGTAACACAGCAGAGCAAGGAAAGACATTGAAAAGAAGCTCAAAAAGTTAAAGGCATGTCCAAAGGGAGAAAAGGATCATAAATTCTGGCAGACTAAATGTAAAAATGCAGTAAGGGGAGCCAAAAATAACGACTTTGAAGAACAAATAACAAAAATTATCCAAACTAACAATTATTTTGTGGGCTTTTTGGTTTCGGTGGGGTTTTTTTGCTTTGTTTTTGTTTTTGTTTTTTTTTAATACATCACGAGCAGACAACTTGCCAGAGAGTCTGCAGGAGCAGCTAATGGTCAGGGTACCAGAGGAGTTACCTACAAAGGCACTTTGCCTAAGAAGTAAAGCTTACAGGAACTTCTCACCTTGAGCTCATGTCATATCCAAACAGGCCTTCAATTGCTTTGTGTGATGAACCTTTATTTCAGTAAGCAAATCCTCCCTCTTTTGGACAAGTTCGTTTCCTTCTTGCAAATGCCCCCACTCCCATTATAGTACCTGATGTAATTAACTTGAGTACTTTGATGAGGGGTTGTGCTACAATAAAAATTTCCTTCTAGGTGGATCTAATCTAACCACTGGCAAACAACAGAGCCTGGTAACAGCTCTAGAGACTGCATTTGAATCAGGAGACAGGAGCTGGTCCCTTCTGCACCTGTCTTCTACAACATGCAGGCAGCAACACAGAGAGGACCTCAGGCTAGAGGGAGACATCTCAGGTCCTCATGAAGAAGAGCTGGAGGCCATGGTTGCCTGTGGTACACCTAAGTACCCTGGTTTTGCAAGAGCTGGGCCAGGTGGTCTCCACTCTTTTTTTCTTCCTACTTTGTAGATTATTCAGGAAGCTGCTCAAAGGTAGCTGAGGCCCTTGTGCAGCAGGGATAGAGGGGGCAAGGGGAAAGATGTTTTGTAATTGCAGTCAGAGTGTAGCTTCAGGGACACTGACAGTGAGGAGTGCAAAGATGTGGCATGTTCATCCACCATGTGGCATCCCCCAAAGTCTCGAGCAGCTGTGAGGGCCCTCCAAGCACTTTACATTTTGAGTGGCCAAACAGCTCAACACACCTCTCAGAGATTTCTTGCCCCCAAAAGAGCAGGCCTAATATTAAATACCTACTCAGATTGCTTCAAAGATGTAGATAGAAAAGTCAAATGACCCTTTGAATTGTTATACAGCTGTATCTGTGACTGTGTCATCCATCCCCCATATGCTTTTAAATGCTTATTTCTTCAATGAAATATGAGATTAATATTTGCTACGTATCTGTTCTCCTATTGCAACAGGTAAACTTTCAAAATGTCAGTGACATACATATATGCATATGGAGCAATTACTATCTATCCTTAAATCCTGCTGTTAGAAAATAATGCATATTTTACAAAAATATGATTTTTCTAAAAAACTTTTGTGCCAGACAAAAATCAGAAAAAACATGCCTTTGAGTGGTGCACAACTAATTTTTAAAAGCCCGTGGAAAACTGACATACTTCCTTGTTTATCTTTGTGAAGGACCAATTTCATCAGGTACTGCAGGAGAAAATACATGCCACATTATGCAAGGGAGTTTCTGTTTTAAATAATTGAGTACTTAAAATTCACTCTCTTGCTCATTCAATAAAGCACTCAGCAATTCTAAAGCTGGAACGGGCCACTAGTACCATCTTATCTGACTGTCTCCATAGTAGAGGCAAGTAAATGTCGTCCAACTTCCTTCAAGAATTAACTTTTTTGTTAAAGGGCATTTTCAGAAAATGATTTAGTCTGGATTTAAACACTTCTAGAAGAGAATTTGCTGTGTCCCATGTTAGTCTGTTCCAAGGCATAATTGTACTAAAAGACAAGTATTTTAACTTTTCTGGTTTTACATACCAGCCATCCCTTCCACTATTAAATGGAAGGAGGAGCTCATCTTTCAATTATATATAGTTGTGTCTAATAATATTTGAGTATAAAAGCAGGAAGATTCAAAGTTTCAAAACAACAGAAGAAGCTTAAGGAAAAAAGTGAAGAGGGAAAAAGCCAACCTGAGGTAAAGCCATTTGTTAGAAGTGCTTGGAAAGGTGTCATGATTATAGGTCAGACTAAGCCATTAGGAGGGAAGAGTTCTGCAGTCTTCACTGAGACAAAACATCCATCAGCATTTGATGGGAATTTCAGATTTGTAGTGCCTGATTAAGGATTATGATACAGCTTTCCATATTTAAATGTACTTTCAAAGTTTCTGATAAGTGGCATATATTTTAAATTTCCATTCTAACAGCCTTTTTTCTTATATCATTGTTCTAACTGCATAAGCTAGTGCAGTTAAAGACATCTACAAATCTGTCTTCCTTGACAGACATTTTCCAGTATCAAAGACAAGGGTTTATTACAGATTCAGCATGGCCCTTGAAGTATTTTTCTGCTCAAGATGTGACTTCTTGTTGAAATGTTTTCCTGAATCAAAGCCTTAATCCCCTATACATTTAGGTCTGACTGGTAGGTAAATGTAGTATCGTGATCCCAGGCTCTCAGATAAAACCATGCATCAAGTAACACTACAAATTTCTCCCCTATCATGGCTCTTCATGCAGCACAAATGAAGGATGGGGCTGGGAGCCTATCTTTTTGTTTCCAAAGGGGATTTCCCTGACAATTGTCTCCCACCCAACCAGAGTGCTGCTCTCCTCCTCCCAACCATCTTCAGCTCTTCTACCAAGGTGGGAAATCGGTGTGCACGTGGAGTGAGTGGAAGGCAGCAGGACATGGCTCCAGGCTGGCTGGGCTGGAGCTGTTGAGGTGGCTGAGGCAGCTAATCCACATTGCTGGGTCAGGGGAGCTAAGGACAGCCTTGCCCAGTGATGTGGAGTAGGCATGACAAAGGTAGACATGTTTATACTTATGTCCCCACCCCTCGAGACTTCCCTGGGTGACCACTGCTGCCTTCACCCTGTCCTAGCACCTCTCCTGCCTGTTTGGCAGGACTTGGCTGGGTCAGCAGTCATGCTGAAGATGGAAAGCACAAGGCACAGAAAATAACCTGGAAGTACTGGAAGCAAGACCATTTGCCCCCTCTCAGAGGGTTGCTCTTAGGTCAGTGCAGGCACAGCATAAATTTCAGTGCCTTCAGAGGTGAAAAAATAATGCGGTACCTGTAGAGAAACAGCAGCTGCTGGATGCCTATTTTGAAATGTGTAGTTGTAAAGCAAATTAATGGAAGAATTTCCAGCTTTCAGATCCCCCCTTTACCTTACAAAAGGTGGATATTCTGGCTAAAGAGTTTGTTAAAATGTTTTTCATCCTTTTGTCATTTAAGTCCATGGTTAACAGCATCCATATATCCCAGAGTCATTATGTCTCTTTAAACACCAGTGCAACTGCATAGCAGTAAGGGCTGTTTTCTCACAGATTCTCTGCTAAGGAAAAGAAAGGTGAGTCTCACTATTCCTGCTTGCCAAATGGTCCAGCAATACAGCATGAAACCTGTTCTCCTCCAGAGAAAATGATCTTTGCAGATTTTATGGTAAAATGAACAGTCCCTAGCAGGTTTGCCTCTCAGAAACTAAATAGTAATACAGCTAACTAGAAGAGGAGGCAATTAATTTGCCTTTTGAAAGAGCACAGCATGTATATACTGCACTTAGATTTCTATGTAGAATCACATGAAACAGTGTAATCATTAGGCTCACATCCACTGGATGATCTTCCACCTATCAGTCAATATTTCAGCTTTTTCCAGCTCATCAAGCAGTTTCTTTTCACCACTTGAACAGAGGGAAAGCAGCAGATGCTTTTTCTGCCTCAATTAAGCAGATGCTGATGGAGAATGAGAACACTTCTGATATTAAGGCATGTTCTGGCAGCAGTACTAGGTCCTTACTGGCTGATTTTAGCAAATTGGAAATAAATCTGCAGTATGAGAATTTCCAGAAATGTATTTAACTATGTCAATGGAATGAGCTTCCAATAGACTTTTTACCATATAGGCAGACCAAAAGCAACTCTTGTGTGATTCATATTCTCTTTCTGAAATCACAGCATATTTTGACCCATGCAGAGCTTCATAAGAGATGTCCTCCAAAATTCAAAAGACTTAGCAAAGCACAAACAAAAGCAGGGCACGAACACTATAAGTTACATGGTGGCCTGGCCCTTGTCAGCAAATTCAGGTCTTAACAGGAGTCTGGGAAGGTTTAAGTTGCAAAAACAACTAAAAAGTAATGATATTTATAAATCAACCTGACAGTGGCATGTTGCAACACAATTGCTTTCTTCAGAAAGGACTCGCACTCGCTATCTAAGTCAGTAATTTTTCCACATATAATCATTTGGCTCCATTTCCCCATGCTTTATCTACATGCCAAAATAAATGCTTGCCAAAGGTAAATTCACAGATCTGGCAGGCTGGGGGGAGTCTTGGGAGATCATCTTGTCCAACATTCTGCAATAAAGGAGGCTAAAATTATCTGGACACCGTCCCTGATTTTTTATCTTCTTCACTTTAAGAAACTGACAGCCCTGGGTAGTATGTCCTGACACTTTGCCCCACTTTCAGAGAGAAACACTAATCTAATATTCTGCCTAAGTCTTTTAGTTGAAGGTGAAACTGATTCTTTCTTGCTCATACCTAAACAGGTGTGCAAAGTAATTTACAGTTGCTGCCCCATCTGCATGGGTCCCCTTCAAGCTGCTGTTCCATTTCTCAGTCAGATCTCCTCAACCCAGTGCCTTCACCTTATCCATTTTATGAGTCACATTTTCTACATCTCTTCTCATGCTATTTTTTTTTCTGCCCTTTTCCCTTGACTGTGCTTACTTACTGCTTCCAGCTGAGACAAAGAACTCCAGCTGGGACTTCACCACTACCTCATAAGGTGGAACAATTGCTACTGCTGCCTACGTAAATGTAGTTTTATTTTCAGAACAAAGCTGATCTCCTCTTCAGCAGTGTATGATTACTGACACATACCTAGCTTGAGCTCTGTAGTGTGGATCATAGAAAAACAGAATTGCAAGGAGATAAAGAGGGACTATCTAGTGAATGATAGTTTGAAATCTTCAAAAGATGTTTGTCCTTTACCAGGGGAGATTTCACAATCATCATAGCCAATCTATTGAAGTCCTTCAGTGTCTTCATGTTTAGATGTTAGGAGACAAAAATACTATCTTAAATCACAGTTGGATTCAGTCAGAAAAATCTCCCTTTTGCTGCTGTGATGCTGCCTAGTCAGTAACTTAAAATTTTGTGTCTTCTGAATTTCTCCTTCCTAAAGAGGAAGACACTCACATTTGTCTTTGCTGAATTTCAGCTGTTTTGACTTCAGATTCTAATTTTTTAAGCATGTTTTGAATTCTAATGCTTTTGTCCACAGTACTTGCAATCTTGACCTATGCCACTCCCATCCACTAGTATTATGACCATAGTCTTTCATTGGTCTCTAAACTGTCAAGAGAATTGCTGAACAGGGCCAGGTCCAGAACTGAGCACCACCAAACTTCAATTGGAATTTGACAGCAAAGAGCTGATGAGTGTTCTTTGAGAGTGAGTTTCCAACCATTGCACTCATACATTTCTTCTCATGATCACATCAGCACTGTGTTTCTTTAGTTTCCATATCAGAATGTCAGTGGCAGAAATGTCACTGGGACTGAGATTATATCACATTATTTTTTTCCCCCACTAGACCACTTAACTTGCCAAGGGCAGGAAGTAAGCAGGCACATGTTCTCAACAATTTTTGTTGGCATTTTCTTTTACCAGTTCATATAGAAACTAATTTTTTTAACAGCTTGTTCCAGAACCTGTTCAAGACTCAAAGTTACTCTGACATATCCAAAAGAGTAGCATTTCATTGTGTATAAAAACACAGACAGAACATGTGTCCACAGAGTTTCCTAACTCCTCTTATCAGAATATAGATCTCCTTTCGCGCCTGAAATGTTGCTAGTGTTTGCTCAGAATTTCAGTTTCCACCATCAAATTGATAACTTCATCAGAGGCTCAAGCATGACAAGAGGGATATTTGCAGGCTTTTTCATTGTTAAGTGACAGTGAGCACTTGCCAGCAGTTTTTCTCAAGGGTTTCTGACTGAAAGTAATACATGTTAAAAGTGATCTTGCACCAAATGATTTGACACTGCCCCAAATCAAGACAATGATGCCAGAATGTCTCTAAGGTGACAAAATTTAAGTCCTACCATTCTTAGCTCAACTGTTGGATTTGCTGAGTTGTACTGATTGAATCTTCCAAGAAATAAATGCAATTGGGGGTGGGGAGGAAGACAGTTTCCCAGGTGGAATACCACATCCTGAATGGAAGCCTGCAATAATATGGGTATTGTGGTTTTTCCTGGTTGTCCTACACAGGAGAAGAACCGTGTGTCCCCACTAGATCTTCCACATGGGTCCATTAGAAATTTGAGCTATGTTCACAACATTTTCCAGGAAGTGGAAAATATTATCACCTCTTTCTTACAGTCAGGAAAATATTAAGAAGCCTTGTTTAAGGTCAAAGTGAGTCAACAGAGAGCACAGCAGAGAGCTAGTCTCATGTTTTAATAACTAAGACAGCACTCTTCTTTTTACCCTCTTTCAGATAGTGCTCACTTGAGTAATATTATCTCCAAGACAGAAGAGTTCCTCAGAGGTCTATGGTTGAAATAGTGATGAAAGTCAAAGGGAAATGAGCTTTCTCACTTGACAAACACCTTATTTTATGCTCTATTGATTTACAACGCCCTACAGAATTGTCAGGGGACATGGTGTGATTAATGGACAGTTACTGAAGTTAGCTGTCCCACAGCACAGGAGCTCGTCCAAAAATAGCTTTTAAAAATACAAATAGCCCTTACAGTACCATTTATGAGATGAAGAGTGCCCTGTCTCCCCTTGCTTTACTTTTTTTTAATTTAAAATATAATAAAAAGCAGGAAAAAACCCCCACAAAACTAATGTGAGGCTGGGCTGATGGTAAGATTGCTTCACAGAAACTCTCAGTGCATATCCATCACTCTGGAACCTGAGCAGGGATTTAGGTGTCCCTCAGACAAGTACCCATTGCTTCAGTCATTACACCCTTGAACTGAGTGATGTCTCTGTTCTTTGTTTTCTCTTTGTCATGTTTGCACCTGATTAGTGATAAATTACATTGATTTTTTTTTTCCCAAGTTGAGTCTGTTTTGCTTATGACCATAATTGGTGAGTGAATCCTCCTTGTCCTTGTCTCAACCCATGAATTTTTAGTTGGACTTTTGTCCTCCCCATCCCACAATGGGGAGCAGGGTGAGTGAGCCATCATTCTTCGTTGTTGGCTGGTCCAGAAGAAAGCAGGGAAAAAGCCTATGACACACTGGCCTGTAGGGACTGAAGGAGACTTTATAGACATGCTCTGAAATGTGTCTAAATAGCAAAGAAGCAACTGCATTTCTCTGCCTACAAACCAGTTACAGTCTGATCTGTGCATGCATAGATTTTCTCACCTCATTCAAAAGAGAGAGTGTTATTTTTAAGTGAAGGATCTGCACAGGTGCATTCCAATGTTAGGAATCTCTAAGACTGCTGAGGGCTACTGTATAGATAAATACTCGTTGGAAAAAAAACACTGAATGTGTTCATATAGGAATCAGGTGCTTATGTGACTGCATCTGAAACATGTTTTAGTTGCCACTTTAATTCACAGGTTTGCATGCACAGCAACAATCATATGCTTGAAAAGTCTGGTCTATGGAATAAACCTCATCTAAAATGCTTTGGCTGACAAATGAGAAACTCAAAGGAGAGCTACTGTAGGAGCATTAGGGAAGAAAACAGCTCTTCAAAAGAGTCTATACAAGGGCACGAAGCATAAGAACAACAGCAGATCACTGTGAGCTGGCAAAGCTTTACCTTTTTCAGTTCCATATAATTATATGTTGTAATATTATTTCTGTCTAAAGGTCATGGTGTGTTTATAATCATGAAACCAAGAAAAACCTGCTCTTTGAACAAGATACAGACTTCTGCCAGTTATTCTAGCTTGGAAATTGCAGATCCCTTCTCAAAAAAAAAAAGTTTCCATAAGTTTAGGATACTACTTGGTGATCTGTTGCATTTGGCAAAGTGGCAAAGTGCAGTCATATTCAGTGTTGTTTCTTTAGATGAAACACAGCTATTTGTAAATTCTTTGGGGTAGAAATTCAGTTCTTTCTTAACCAACCCATTGCAAGTACTGTAATAGTAATAAACAAAGGTTAGAGATAACAGAAAGTCCCAAGGACACAGGGCAGGATGGCACGGGTTGATAATCTGTCCTGCTGAGATGAAGTTAGGATGGAGAGAAAGCACTAGCATAAACATTGGTTTAATTCCCAGAAGGTGTTGGCCAAGTTCCCATTTCTTGCACACGCTTGCTCTGTGCCCTTACAAAGGTCACTTGGGAAGAGCTCCACAAACAGACACATACATTAAATGCCATTTCTGATCTAGGACATAAGTCTTCCTGCGCCTAAGTTCCTTATCTGTAAATTCCAGACAACAGTACTTCCCTATTTTAGTGTGGTATTAGGAAGATAAATACATTAAAGACATTTAAATGCTGCAGTGAAAAGGGTCATGCAAATAAGCAAGATGGAAAGAAATTAGCCTCAGTTTCTAATGTCTTCCAGGACTCCTGAGTGGGGCAAGAGCATAGAGGCTGGAATCAAAGAAGAAAGATACAGGATGGAAGAGAGCTGCCAGACCCCACGATACATTTTCCTGGAGGGCAATAAGGGGTGCTCAGTTTGAAAGATGACAGCAAAGTCAGTGCCTTTACAAAGTAGAAGATGGCTGGGTCTATTCTACGAGCAAGGTAAAATCCTCCAGAAAGCTTTAGCAGAACACTTTCCCTGTGTGGAACTTTACCTTCCCCCTTGGCTATGGGCATGTGTGTTTTGAGAGCTTCCTCTGTGAGAGGGGACGGGTCTTTGTGGGTTTTATTTAATACCTCCATCTACACATTAGTGCCCTGTGATCACAGGTTTAGCCTTCTAGTATGCTTTGGCATTGCATCCCAAGAGGAGTGGTACAAGGTGAGCAGGGGTCAGAAGGTGGCAGGTTTTCTTTGCACTAAATAAATCACTACCTTTCTCTGCCTTTCTTTCCCTGGAAGTGTTTAAAAGAAAGATAGATATAGTGCTTAGTGACATGATTAAAGCACTGAACAGGTAGATTGGGTTATGGTAGGTGGATTTAGGTTATGGTTGGACTTGATGATCTTCAAGGTCCTTTTCAACTAGGATAATTCTATGATTCTATGATTCCCTATTTCCAGCAGTGTCCTGGAAGGCTCAGGTCACCCAGACTGAATATCTGTCATAGTTTGACATCCCTGGGTGCCTTGTTTCTAATCCCCTGGAGAACTGAAAGTGGCTCTTGCTGTCCAATGACTGAATAAGGGCTTTCCTAAAATGTTTAGGCCTTTAGGTCTCCAGGACCACAGTTACTCTGCCAGAACTTTCTTATGATCTAAAAGGAAACATTTTTGATGGATGATTTGCAGTAGCCTTATGAACAATGTGTTTTACAATAATTGTTTCCATCATTTTCCTCCTGAGAAGAGCTGGTGGGAGACAAGGCAGAAGGACCCACCTGCACTGATCAATAGCATCACCCCTCTGAAAACCCAGGCAACCACACAGAATGCCAGCACACCAACAAACACTGGCACTGCACAAAGGAGGACTGGTTTAACCCAGCAGGGAGCTAAACACCACCTAGCCAGATCAATCCCCTCACCCAATGGGATGGGGAAGAGAGTTGGGGAAAAAAAAAGGTAAAACTTGTGGTTTGAGATAGGGATAGTTTAATATGACAGAGAAGGAAGGGAAAATAATAATAATGATAAAAGAATATACAAAACAAGTGATGCACAATGCAATTACTCACCGCATGCTAACTGATGCCCAGTCAGTCCCTGAGCAGCCACCACTTACCACACTGGCCAACCTTCCCCAGTTTTATTGTCCATCATGTTCAGCATGACATCAATTGGTATAGAATACCCCTTTGGCCATTTTGGGTCCTGGCTGTGTCCCCTCCCAGCTTCTTGTGCACCACCAGCCTCCTGGCTGGCAGGGCAGTAGGAGAAGCTGAAAAGCCCTTGATTTAGTGTAAGCACTGCTTGCCAACAATTAAAATACCACTGTGTTGCCAACATACTTCTCATCCTAAATCCAAAACACAGTTTTATACCAGCTACTAGGAAGATAATTAGCTCCCTCCCAGCCAAAACCAGGACAAGGACACAGAGACCCAGCCCGAAAAGGGTTAATCAGACATACCAACACCTGATTCCCTTCTTACTGGGAACTAGAACTTTGTACATCTGCACTAGTTTCATTTGAAATGCTAATTACTGTACAAATATTGATTGTGACTTAAAATGTGCAGCTCAAGTGGATGATTGTCTCTCAATTGCTGTTATTGTAGTCACTTACAAGCAGTCCCACTTCCTTGTCAGATTTGGCATGAACCCACAAGGTTCATGAACAATGGGCACGAGATCTTCCTTCTGGAAGGTGCCTACAGTAACCACCAGATAGAGGTTGAGTTTGTACCTTATGTTCCTTGGAAGCAAAAGGATTCTGTTCTCCTCCTACACAGCCCACCTCCTGAAAAAGAGAGGACAGAAATAAATGTTTAAACACACCAGCTGATACACCGATTATAAAACAAAACAAAACAAACAAACAGGATGGGCATGTTCAGCTGGCTAAAAAACCACCAAGTTTCTTCTTTTTCTTTCAGTTTCCTGCTGTCTGACTCAAGACACTCTCACTCTGCACTTCCCCCAGGCTCTCTGAATTGCTCTCCAGAGGCACTAAATGCACTACAGGCACAGACATCTAGGTGGAATTCAGGCTGGCTGGAAATGGCCCAAAGCAACTGAAAAACAAGCTAGAAGACAGAGGCACAGAAAAAGAAATAAATGTTCTCCATGTTCATTCATAATTTCTGCTCCTTGAAGACCTGATATGGACTAATTGAAGGTCTCAGATTTCATGGGACACTGCTTTCCTGTAATTTTTATAAGAAATTTTTCCTGCTCTGATATTTTTCATTCTGGGAGTAGATCTTGGCAAAAAGAGAAACAACTCTTGTAAAATACATGGTATATTTTCACTGTAGTGATAACTGAGAGTCTTGTCATCAGGTTTTTCATCTGTGGAGTTCTCAGTCCCTCAGAAAGGATCTTTGCAGCCTTTCCATGCAACAAAGCAGGCTTTATAAATCCAGCAGTATGTCAAAATCTGTCCTCTGGTGGGAGAGAAAACTTTCCCCTTATTTTCCTTCCCATACATCACTCTTTTCCAAGTTAGCATTTATCTCAGGGAACCAAGCCTGATGTATCTCACTCTTTCAAGCAAAAAGGAATGAACATTCCTATGGGCCTAGATCCAAATACACTGAAGGTAACAGTCTCCCAAATAGTTCAACTAGCTTTGCATCAAAGTCACCAAAGGCAAACACATGCAGACTGTGTAATGAAAATACACGAGCATGCAGATTTTAAGCCTCTGCCAGCCCATGCAGTGAAACTCAATGAGGCAGCTGCTGTCAGCTTCTTGACTAATCCAAACTAATAATGCTATGAAACAGGTGAGGAAATAGAGTTGCAGGTATGTGCTTCTTCTGAGTGGCATAACAAAACTGGCAGGGAAGAGCACCCTGTCACAAGCATGTGAGATGGAATATAATTAACCTGGCTCCATAGCAAACCTACACTTTCTTAGTGAGCTGAAGATCTGAACTAGATTCTTGCTTGACAGCCACATAAGTAACCCCATGTACAAGTGAATTATTAAAGCAATATAGCTAATAAGTACATTGCAAAGAACATGGCTTTGTATGAGAAATGGTCCAGCTAGAGATCCTGTTATGTTGGTATGTTTCTAGGTGGGAAAGGTGTTATTTTATCTTATAGGGAATGCACACATAAGAGATGCAACATGAGCTGTGTGTTACTCTGCAATGCTGTACAGAGGAGGTTTGGGGTAGGGAGAGGGGGTAGAGGAGGCAAGGTGGAGGAGGCAGTGGGGGGAGGGAGGCACGGGGGTGGGAAGAACTGCCTCCTAAAAAAGCTCTGAGACAGAAGAATGGCCTAGGTCCCAGTGGTTTACCTGAGGAAAACGTGAAGGACAGAATCAGATGTGTTTAGGAGAAACTTGGAAGAAAAAAAGCTCTGTGCTACACAAAGCAGCTTGACAAGGCAGCAGCCAGCTCTTTTAACTTCCTAATGCCTATCTGCTAGAACAAACATTCAAGAAGAGTGTCCTGCAGCTCTGAGCTGCTGCAGTACCCCTTCCTTGGATGAAGCTAGAAGCTTGTGGTTTTGGCCCAGCCGACCACAAAGAACCACCCAGCCCCTCACTCACCCTGCCCCCCACTATGGGGTGGGGAGGACAGAAGTCCAACCAAAAGCTCATGGACTGAGACAAGGACAAGGAGGGTTCACTCACCAACTATGGTCACGGGCAAACCAGTCTCAACTTGGGGAAAAAAAACAATTTAATTTATCACTACTCAGGTGCGCACAGGACAAAGAGAAAACAAAAAACAGAGCTTAAGCTTAAATACCTCACCCCACCCCTCCCGTCTTCCTGGGCCCAAATTACTTTGTTCCTGATTTCTCTGCCTCCTTCCCCACAGAGGCCCAGGGGGACAGGGAATGGGATTTAGAGTAAATTTGTCACATGTTGTTTTCTGCCACTCCTTCCTCCTCAGGGAGAAGGATTTCTCACAGTCTTCCCCTGCTCCATTGCAAGGTCCCTTCCATGAGAAAGAGTCCTTCACAAACCTCTCTGTCATGAGTCCCTCCCATGAGGTGCAGTCCCTCAGGAGCAGACTGCTCCAGCATGGGCTTTGCACAGAGTCATGGGCTGCTTCAGAAACAGTCACCTCCCCTGGTGCAGAGTCCTCCGTGGGCTGCAAGTCCACATCTGCTCCACCGTGGTCATTCCTAGGCTGCTCCACTGTGCTCCTCCCTGGGTTGCAGAGGGACAGCTGCCATCTCACCACAGCTTGAAGGGGAATCTCTGCTTGGGCACCTCCTCCCCGTCGCTGATCACCACTTCAGCCTTGTTCTTACCTCCTCTCTCCTCTGCCCTGCAGGTCTTACAGCAGTTTGTTTCCCCTTCTTGAGTATCTTAATTGCAGAGGTGCATCCATTGTCATTGATAGACTTAGCCTTGGCCAGCGGTGTGGCCAGATTTTTGGAGCTGGTGGAGCTTTCAGCAGCTTCTCACAGAACAGCCACCTCTGGGGCTCCTCCTGTGCTACCAAAATCACACCTCACCAGTCTAACACAAACCTGAAAGGTCTCAACCCCCTTGAATAAGAGTGGCACGATCTGGTCATGAAAGATCCCATGGTAGCTTCAGGTGGAAGAGAACTGTCAAATCCCATCTGGTGATGGCATTGCCCATGCAGATTCCCTTCTCACCACTCTGCCCAGCTTAAAAAGCATTCAGCAGCCCTTGTTTCCACATTTACACTCTCCAGGCTGTTGATTTTCTGTTTCCTACACCGAAGAGAAGTGCTTTTTGGCAACTGCCAATTTCTGTTGTGGAGAGGTGTCATGTAGATTCATTAGTTGATTGGGAAGAGATTTAAGACCATCAAGCAAAAGATGTAACAGAAGTTCAGAAAACTCCTGTGATCACTAGTTCCAAAGTTTTAACTCCAGGTAGCATATTTCCAAATGTATTTATTTTCTTTCTATGCTGGCTATATTAAGGGCTAATGCCAAAAAAACCTTGACATACAGAAATCCTATGTGAGTTAGGTCAGGCTAAAACGGCATGTAAGGGGGCATTCTGGCACACTTCAATAAAGTGTTTTCTGCTCTTTCTTCATCTAGTCCTTACACCTGACTCTGTTGGTAAAAGTGGACTTCTAAAGTTCTACTACTGTCCCCAGACTTCCCCCAGCTAGCCCTAAGGTCCTTGGCCAGCAGAGTGAAACAAGGCCTTGGCAGAAGACAGTTTTAAAGGATAAGTCAAGAATTTTTATCCAGCTACTATAACTCACTGTACATTTTCATTTGATCTATAGCCCCAATAAAAACCACCTCCTGTAAAGCTAAGTTGTGCAGCAGTAGCTGCTATTTTACTGAGAAGTAAAAAAAACAAACAACAACGACCCTCACATGTTACAAGACACTCTGAGTCATCAGATGTGCTCTCCAGCATTTATTATCTGATTTGATGTGTTAATGGCTGGTTATTCTCATTAGCTGCTCTCTGGATTGATACAAGCTGTTTTTCTGCACTTAGGCTGTGCAGCCTACTGTGTAAAGGTAATTAGCATGGGGCCTATGGATTAATTGGAGAATCAGATGTCAGCTGTGTTTCTATTCTCTACCAGGGGCCTGAAGGAAATTATGCTTCTGGAGTGCAGTTAGCTATGCAGTGTCAAGAGCCCCTGGCTGAGATGAAAGCAACAGTGTACAAACAGGATGGCAGCTGCTGCCCTTATGAACTTGCACCAGGGAAAGACAAGACAAACAACGTGGAGGTGAGGCAGACCCATAGAGATTAAGATATTTGTTAAACAAGAACATGCCAAGTAGGAGACAGGGCTCTGCAAACGTGCTGTTTTGCAGAAGGGTGCTGGCTTTTAAGCAGTTGTACCTGGCTGTTCCACTTGCTGTGACAGATCCCTCCCTTGTGATAAACAATAATTGTCCACTGTGTTAAGAAAATCTGTGCAAGGATGATCAGTCATTCTGTACCAAAACCAACAAAACATCAAATGAGGAAAACTGTGGAAAGCTACATGAGCAATTAACAAAGTAAGTCTTGTCTCATGAGGCCTGAGATTGAAGCACACTGACATTCTCATTATGTGTGTGAGGTAATGCTCTCCTCAAGGGCAAAATCACTTTACATGATATGAGTGCAAGAAATACAGTACTTCACCTTACTCTTAAACCACCTGAGAACAGAAAGCCTTTTGTTTTGTTCCTTTGTAGTTAGAGCAGGTGCAGAGTAGGAGCTGGAAACTGAGACATGAGCCACACCTACATCTAGTGCTGAAAAGGGGTTGTCCTTCCATCTGGAACAAAGAGCTAACAGACTTCACCTCCCAGGTGTAAAATCCTTGTCCTGGCTGCATTAAACCTTTCTGTTACCACAAAGTATGACAAAAGATAGGGCCAGATCCTAGAAGGTACTTGGAAGCAGATCTTGCTACCCAATGTGATAGGATTGCTTGAATGCAGCTGATGGATGAAGCAAGGCTGGTAATAGTGGCCTGCCTGCGTAGCGTGCCCAAAGCCCAAGTAAAGAAGGGCAAAAAAAATAGCACATACCAAAAGCATACTGTGAATTTTCAGGTTAGAGGAGGAAAAGCACAAGTATAAACAAAGTGTTGGAAAAGCTGAACCTGGTGACTCAGCCTGGCATCTTAGCAAGAATCTTTGCTTACAAGGACTGGAAAAAACCATACAGGGCCAGAGGGATTCAGGCCCAATTAGATCACTTGGAAAAGCCTAATTCAACCCAGCCTAAGTTTGTGTCTAAACTGAACTTGCAAAACTGAAACATGTCAAAGCCATAGGGGCTGACAGTGTTCAATGTGGGGGACATAGGCAAGAGAAGGATCCGCCATTGATGTACACTGCTGCATCTGCTGGTTCACTGGAGAAGCTGGTCAGTTGAACACAGAGGTGCAGACACACTGTGGAAAGAAGTAAGAAAGGCACTCAGCCACCCCCCTGGCATCCCTATGCCCATATGCCCCGTGCCTGGTGTGGCTGTAGTAGTGTCATTCCAAGACCACTGGTGTTGCATTCAGCTTTTACAGTAGGGTCTTCTGACTGTGTGGTAACATGTTGCAGGCCCCTTAACTGCTTAAAGTGTACCTATAACCATGTTCTGGTCCTAAAACTATCTCTAAACCACATCATCAGAGTAGCCATGGTATTGATGTGATCCCCCTGCTTTGAACCTTCATGAGGCTAAATCAAGGCTAGTATACCCATGGAATATGGCAGGCAATTAATGTCTGCTACAACTCCACCTAAACAAACCATCACTACACCAACCTTTCATAATGACTGTCTGTCAGTCAACAAATGCTTATGGTCTCCTCATATTACCAGTAACATACCAGAAACTTTACTGGATTCCTTTAGAGGAACTACCTAAAGGCACAATGCACTGTACTCAGAGAAGGAGATTATGTAGTCTATAAAAATATTAATAGTCTTTTAGGATAGCAGGCCAAGAACAGATCAGCAGAAGCATCTATTAGGGAATAATCATTATCGTGCCCAACCTAATGGATGCTAAAGATTTGACCTGTAATGACAGTTTTGAAGGTGTGTGCAATATATCAGCTGCTACTAGCAAACTTGGTTTGGCCATATGTGGGAGATAATATGGGCCCATCCAGACAAGAACTAATTATGCATTCACTTTGATCAGATCACTCTGAAAAAGCTCTGCACAAGCAGAAGTCAGGAGAAAGAAGGTGAGGGGATGAGTCTGGCTTTTGTCCTGCAGCTGCCCTACAAGGGCATTCTCATTAGCTGCAGGAAAGGCAGAGAGTAACCCAGTGACAGTACACTTGATACACTGACAGTGTTGAGGAGGGTTAAATCCTAATCCACCTGAGACAGAAACAGTATCAGATATTAAAGCAGAGGGCAACTGTCATGATTAGGGGGAAATACTGAACAACACAGCCATACACAGATCCTAACGCAATCACAACACTCCAAGGTAATTACTTGCTCTTCTGGCTGGGGAGCACGAACTGGTGGCCTGCAGGGCTGTCTTACATTCACGTTCTCAGGAAAGCAGCCCCAGCCTTTGAGGAATAATCATGTTAGGCACAATGGGAGAAATGCATTGTTACCTGCTCATTTCCATCAAACCGCCCGCAGGCACAGACAGAGCCCAGTGGTGGGTCCTCAGAGACTGTTCCAAATCAGGAACTGGATGATGTCAGCCACAAGCAGCTGTGACAGCATTTTAGGCAGGCCAAGTGGTAAATTCATGGCATGTAGTGACACAGATTCAGTCAGCCTCAAAACAGCCTGATTGGGAGCAAGAGAAGAGCAAGCCACATGCTGCCATCAGCTGCACCATTGTGTGTGACAGCTGGAGGCCCCAGGCTTTGCCAAGCTGTCAGCCATATGGTAAATGAGGTAGAGAACCATTAATCTACATCCCCACAATGAACCTCCTCAGATAATGCACGTGTGGGGCCATGTTAACACACTGCAGACTTTGCTTCACTTCTCTGTAAGAAAGGTAAATGCTACTCACATATCCCATCCCACACGCAGTTGCTGTTCCGGTAAGCAGGGAACTTCCATGGTGCCACTGACCCAACCGCAGGAGTGAGTCACCTGGCAGGATGCATTTGGGAGGGCAAGGTTCTGCTGGCCATGCTGGGATAAAAGCAGGGCTAAGTTTTAAGGGATTTGGTTCTAGGGCTCAAGGAGGGTTTTCATTTGGCACCAAAGCCATTGAAAGGGGAGGCCTCTCTACCCCTACTGGTAGGAAGTGATATGATTGCCCTCTGATGTTTTTGCTTTTGAGAGTTAAATGCAAACAGTAAACCTTGGTCTTCCCCCAGGGCTGAGCTATAGAAACAGGCTAGGATGCAGCATTTCAAATTCCAGACAGATGCTGTAATAATATGTGGAAATTGGACGCAAATTATTTACTACATTTATGATACCACATTATTTACTGGTACTGCAGGTTGATAATCACAGCAATAATTTTCAAATTACCTTTGCTCAGCATTCACTTTCTTTTATGAGTGCCGAAATGCTTCCTGTTCTTAAGCAGAGAGGATTTCTAAGACTTGTCCTGTGCTTGTAAATTGAACCAATTTGCAAATGACTGCTGAGGCCAAATGAACTTAAGGCTGATTTTCAAGGGCACAAATAGCAGTGAGGCTTATTTCTCTACAGACACCAGGACATTAAACTAATGATTTGTTACAGACCACACTGGAAGTCTCATGTAAAACACTGTGTTAAATTCATGGCTCACAATTCCCAGCTAGTGAGGAAAAATAAACAGAAAGCCACTAAACCAGCTGCCTTTTCCTAGCATTTACTTGCTCTTCATACAGAGAGACTCTCTTTGTGTACAGAGAGACTGACTCTGTGTATCAGAAGAACATGCTTGTCCCAGAACCCAATACAGTGGAGAGGATAATCTGAAGCTGATAAACTCTCCCCTGGGGCATGTGCTCAGTATTGACTTCCTTAGGTCTAACTGTTGGCTAGGGCACATGGTAAACCAGGCCATCAGATATGTGCTGGGACTAGGTGGAAAATCAGAAATATGATCCTGGGAGCCAGTATCTTGGCATACTATGTATCCAGGCAGGCAGTACCGTAACGTTGACAACAAACAGGAAACTTTTGTGTCCCATTAAATCAATTATCCATTAACAAACTAGACAGAACAAAAAGATAAGGTAGGTCTGAGTACTTCAGAATATACACAGCTAGGCAAGACATCCTGACTCTCACAGCTTCTAAGAGAAGCTCAGGAAGAAGAAGCACACAGAAGCTATCCTCCATCAAAATGATCTGACTCAATATGAGGAGACACTGAAACATAATTATTGCATGATGGTCATCTTCAGTTGTGCTTATCCAGTGTCTGCACCCTGGAAAAAAGGCTGATGGGGATTACTTAACTGATGATGCACACAGTGTACATTTTTATCCCAGAGTCATCCATAAACAAAACCATATTTATATGCTTATTATGTATACTGCAATAAAAATAAAAATAATAAAAACAAACAAACCCAAACCAATGAATCACTTCCTTGAAAGGGTTTTGGTTAATCATGTGCATGGTCATGCTGAGTGATGCTGTTGTGAGTGTGCTGACACATCTCCAGCTTACTTTTCTCTCTGAAATAGTCATTCACATTAGCAATTTAATGTGTTGTCTCATTCTTGTGTTTTTGCTAATTAAGGATATTGTGCATCACAGGGCAAGATAGCAGGTAGCAATCAAATATTAACTGTGCCCCATGCTGTGCAGTATATCTGGCACAGATAAGCAGACCAGAAAAAAGCCTGAAGCAAAATACAAACCTGCTCACATGTTTTCTGAGGTGCCCTTTGAACTTTCTGTGACTCAAAGTGATTGGCCCTTTTACACACCCCTGAACTGCAACCTTTGTTGTTGTCACGCTAGGATGAAATTTATCTCACCTAACTTTGCTGTCTTAAAGTACAGGTGTCTGACCTACATCTGTAGGATGCCTTTCAAGCTGATGAGGGAGAGCAAGGTAAGTATCTCCTGATCACATTCCTCCTGTGAGTGGCCAAAGCCAGGCAAGCAAATCCCTTCCATGCCTGTGTACTCATGCAGCCTAGCAAGAACGGCACATGCATCCAAAGGAAGGAGTAACAGTGCATCTCTGGAAAGACTCTTCACTGGTACTGGAAAATACTTAGCATTTACAGACTTATCTGAAGTATGAGATCCAGATCCTCAGCTCATATATACTTACATCCACTTGCAAGGGCCACAGGGGCCTGCAGGTACTGAGTTCTCCTAAGGATTAAGCAGTCAGTAGAGGCAACATAAAATATAACTTCACATAGCCTTAATGTAGCAGGTTTACTGCAGTATTACCATCCTTCTCACTGCAGAGTCAGATTTTCTCCCTATCATCCCTACACCATGCAACCAGTTTCCAGCATTCACTGTTTTGTATCTGACACCTCGTCACACATTTGTCAGGTGATTACATGACACTTACTTAAAACTCTGCCTTACTTTCTCTGCTGTGATAGTAATGATGTGTTCAGTAACATAAACCAGCTGGGTGTAACAAAGTCTGAAATTACTTGTGCATTTCAAATTCACTATCTGTTGTTCTGGAGCCTGTGCATTTCAGAGGAGGTTTATTACTCAGGCAGACTACACTCTGCAGTATTACAAAGCAGGATTTTGCTTGCAGGGCAAAGTAGATATTTGTATTTCACAACCTGCATTGATTTGAAAAACTCTCAGTGAGGGATTCTTTCCTACTATAATCACAGATTGTCTTATTTACGGGAAAGTAAAACTAATGATTAGTCTAGTGAGGCAATTAGGAAAACTACATTAATTATCAAGTGAGTAAACAAAATAGGTCTGCATCAGCATTTACAAAGCTGAACAGCTGACCTTTCCACTGTAGCAAGCCTTCACCTTTTCTTTTCTTCTCTTGTATTTTCTGCTCCAGTTTTGAGATTTGAACAGCCCACAAGGTGTACCTCTTGCTGTCATCACACTACTGTAGAAGCTAGTCCCATTTACAGATGGCATGTAGGGAGGAGATCCTGCCTGGTGGCCCAACATGTTCTGCAGGAATGTGTCAGTGTGAATGAATTTCTGGTGAAGCATAGGCTGGTTTTCAGGGGGAAACATGCCTGCCAGGCTGATTTACACTGGAAGTCAGCTGGCTTTCTGTTAGTGTGTCTGGCTGGCACCTGCACAGCTGTCATGGCAGGCAGCTCAGGTGCCAGCTTTAGAGTTCCCAGCTTCTTGATAGCCTGTCCTTGGTAATAGAAATACCTGCACCCAAGACCATCTGACCCCTTGGCAAATAAGAGGTTGTTCCACTTCCTCCTGAACATGTGTAAACAATTGCTCTCTTTGGATTTCTGTAGTGTTCTGATCACCTGCTGTTTCTTATCTTTCAGGTGATCTTTTTCACCTCTTTATCATCTGAAGGGTCTTCACCTGTGTATTAGGTGTATTGTATAATTCAGGACACTGTTGGTTTCATTGCTGTCAGCAGAATTCAAAGCATCTTCAAGAAACAGCACAGTGCTGTCCTCAGCTGCCCCCTTCTTGTTATGAAGTCTTCCTTTCCTCTTGAGGCTGAATATTTCTTGGCTGTGTTCAGCTCTTCAAGTGGACTGTGTGCTTCATAAATGAGCCATATAAAACAAACTGACGATGGACTGGGGCAGAGTGCCACACTGATACAACAGATAGCAGCAAAACTTGCTGTACCAGTAACAGGCCAGGAAGGTTAGGGTAAGAGCATGAAGAAAACCTAAACACGTAGGACAGGTGGAGAGATATTGACATGCTTTAATCATGCTCTGCATGCACTGAACCTCCATCATAGGCTGGGTGCCTTCTTCTGGTCCTTGACACACAGAGAATGTTGAGAGCTCAAGCTTTCACATCTGGATCCAACTCTGAGAAGTCCATCACCCATCAGTGCTTCTTGTAATGCTTAAAGACATATTTCCATCTTGTTCAGCTGATTTTTTGAGATCACTGGAATGTTGATCCCGTGTGGAGTACTCAGTCACCTCAAAAATCCAGCCAAGAAGAATAAAGTGCATGAAGGAACTGCTTTGGTAAACCATAGCACTCTATAAACACGAATAAATAAAACAGTAACCTCTACTGGGAAATCACACTCTTGCAGAAAAGGTATTGGTTTGCCAGTGCAACAGTAACTTAGTGAACATGCATCCTCTCATTAAACATTTAATAACAAACCATGATCTACCAGAAGCTGTACAATTTTTTGTAACCATCATAAGGGTCCATAAGACCCATCTAGTATTTTTTCTCCCTGATGCAGAACATTTTGCCAAGCATCAGCTCTCAAACAGTGGAAGCACCATGTTTTGAGTAGCTGATCAGCCCACTTAAATTTTGTTACCTACTGAGGCCTTCACACTTCCTGAAGGATCTCCTCTGCCTACTTGAATTTTGTGTTTGATGGAAATGTTCTTCAGCCTTCAAGCTAAAAAAGTGCAGGTTTCAAACACACCTGGTTTTCTTCTTCTGAGTATATTTCACTGTGAAGCCCCAAGGAAAGATCACATGCAATAGGTTTGCATTGGTCTAAGTGGCATTTGCTGATCTGTTGGAATCAGAACTGGAGCTAGTGCCCATCTGTGAAACAACTCCCATGAAATGTGTTTTGAACCTTGAACTGAGTTATCCAACAAAGCTGCCTAAGGGAGCTTTCCCCCCTACTTGCAGGAGCCAAGGCTACTTGGTTCTGCATTGGTAAATTCCAGAGACACCCGTATTTACCTGCTACAGTAAAGAAATAGAGGAGTGGTCAATCTGCACTTTAGCCCCAAGGCATCTACTAGACAAAACTGGCTCTGGCTTGTTCAGTTCTGAATCCGGAAAAACAATTAAATAAAACCCTGAACCACCCACAGGATGATGAAAGATGTGCTTAACCTGCCTTGGATAAATATCGGGTCACCAAAAATCTCTCACAGGTGGGAACAAAGACTGTGTTGCAGCCCTCCATGTGCCTACCTTTTGCTCTGCTGCTTTCCCTTTGTGTGAAAATTCCTCACTCCACTACTTTTTCATGAAGCATACAAACAAAAGCAACTCTAACAAGACAAACCAAGAGAGGCTCCAGCTAAAACACATGCAAGCCTGGCACTAGGAGACTTATTTTAGCGACCCCACTGCAACCTAGTAAACTTGTGTTTTCAAAGTAATCATCTGCCTCAACAGCTGTCTTAAAATACACCTGAAATCTGATGCAATTTCTTGTTGTTTCTTGGCTTTTTCCTATTCCTTAGCATGGCAGTAGCTCACTTGCATTAGGTACCAAACTCAAAGAGTGAATTCATGCGGAAAGAGAAGCACACAGAATCACCCACTTCTCTCTACTAACACTGAGAATTAACCTTGGGCATATGCCTTTGCATTTCCCTCTGGCTGATTTGGGGATCAAGAGAAGCATGGCCAGCAGGTTGAGGAAGGTGATTGCCCCCTCTACTCCACTCTCATGAGACCCCACCTGGGGGTGTCCCAGTACTGTGTCCAGTTCTGGAGCCCCTATTACAAGAAAGATACAGACATGCTGGAACGTGTCCAAAGAAGGGCCACAAGGATGATCAGAGGGCTGGAGCACTTCTCCTATAAAGACAGACTAAGAAGTTGGGGTTATTTGGTCCAGAGAAGAGAAGGCTCCAAGGAGGCCTTAATGTGGCCTTCCAGCATCTTAAGGGGGCCTACAAGAAAGCTGGTGAGGGACTTTTTAGGATGTTGGGTAGTGGTAGGGCTAGGGGGAATGGATCAAAACCAGAGGTGGGCAGATTCAGATGAGATGTTAGGAATAAGTTCTTTACCATAAGGGTGGTGAGACACTGCAACAGGTTGCCCAGAGAGGTGGTGGAAGCCCCATCCCTGGAAGTGTTCAAGGCTAGGCTGATTTGGGCCTGATCTAGTGGGAGGTGTCCCTGCCCATGGCAGGGGGGGGGGAACTAGATGATCTTTAAGTGCCCTTCCAACCCTAACAATTCTATGATTTTCTTGCTCAACTTGCTGCTTTCTCTGAATCTCATCTTCCAATGTCCACACTCTACAAGGACAACTGTACAGAGCACCTCAGTATCCAACTTGGAGCCAGTTAAACTAGACAGCACAGTAGACTCCATATGAAAGGGTGGTTAAGTACTGCAATTCATAAACCCATTTATATCCATAAGGCAGATAGGAAAATTAGATCAATCCCATGTTCATGGTTTCACTCTTTCTAACACTTGAAAGAGTAATAGAAAGATAAACTGAAGGGCTGTGAGTATGAACAGGCAGTGTAAATTCCTTCATGAGTTTAAATACTGCAGCCAACACAAAATTTCTGTTGCTGTTCTAAATCCTGAGTCATGCAGCTTTCACCCCTCAGCTCTGACATAGCAGAAAATATAGGGAACTAATAGCTTATTATGTTGACCTCTACACTGATACTGACACTTCATGATGCAATTCCTGTGGTTCAGTTAAATCCATCTTCTTGCTGCAAAATTCCCCTGTGTTGCATTTTCACTCCGATACATTAAGAGCTTTCATAGGGGATAGGAGGCAACTGAGGTGAGATCAATAAATACAAGGCCACTCTACTCATTCCAGCTTTGAGCTCCTACCTAACAACAGCTTGCAAAAGTGAAAGATGTTGGGTGTTTTCTTTTTAGCTTATCTTCTGATGTAAAAGCAGATGTCAAATAGCTTGATTTTACATTAGAAATATCAAGTCTTGCTTTCATTTCCTTACTGGAGATTTCTTTTGGAAATCTGCTTGTTTTTCAAGGGGTTTTTAAGCCTTCTTGGGATTAAGTTAAGAGAAGTGTCACTGTGGTTACTAAACACTCAGAGGATGAAGAACATGAGAAATGTAGACTTTAGTGAAGGGAGAGTGCAGAATTAAGAGCTCTAGGAAAACAAATCAAGTACATTTAAATGTAGGATGAAAGTAGGATGCTTTCTAATATACATAATGAAAAGCAGAAATATCATGTAAGGAAAAACAATCAATGTATTGGCTATTGCCTTTAAAATTAGATAAATCCAATCTTTAAGATTACATAAAACAATACATTTGTGGAGCAAAATCCCCAGTCAGCAATAGAATATTCAAAAGGATTTTAAAAATGTCAAGAGGTAGTATAAAAGTGAGAAATGGAAAATACATATGAGACACATAGACAAGTTACTACTGCCTCAATCTTCTAATCTCCCATCCTACTAACCTTAAAATTACAGTCCTGTTTTGCAGAATTGCACAGCAAGTGCCTTAAACACAATGTATTTACACAAGTTGAAGAATGAGAAATAATTTAAAGTCTCACCTAGTAAAGACAGGCCACATTATAAAAATGCAGTTCCTCAATTATGAAAAGTGCTCAACCCAGTTAGACAACAGTATTCAGTATTTATACAGTTGTTTAACTTGCAAGTGCTTCACAAATATTATCCAACTTAGGGCATAAAAACCCTTCCCAATCCATTTGCTTTTTGTCCTAAGCTGGATGATACTGGCCCCAGGAGCTCTGCCTGTGCTCCTTATCGGCTCCAGTGCAAGGTCAGGGGGGTGAGCCCAGTCACTTCCACTGATTTATAGGAGGCATAACCCACCTGTACCCTCATGAGTTATTTTTGGTAGCTGTTGTAGGGGTAGCAGCCTCCTTCAGAGGGACAGCAACACCCACAAGGGATGAAATGAAGCAGTATTTTCAAGCGCTCGTTTTTGTAATACAGATATGCTCCTGACCTCCCCTTTGAGAGACAAGTAAATATTGTTACTCCTAGTGGCAACAGCACTCTTGTCTTGGGACTTCTTTTGGAGTACCATTGAGGCTAGACAAATTTCCAGTCTGTCGCTTTTCCTATTAAAGCTATTGACAAGGTGAAATGATTATTTATTGGTGCTGTGTTTCTGCAGCACAGACTTTTGGCAGCAAGAAATCTCTGTCCAGACACATGATGTAATAATCTGAGCTTTCTACAAATGACTAAATGTTTCTTGGTGATTCCTAAGAGAGTTAATATTTCCTAATCAGTTTCAAAAAAAGGTGTTGTTTTTTTTTGTTTGTTTGTTTGTTTTGGTTTTTGTCCTGTCTGGGATACTAAATGTGTCCTTTTTCTTGATCCAGCTGGTCATAAAAAATATACATGCAATTTCTCAAACTTTTCTATCTAAATTTTTAGGTACCTTTGTGACTCATACAATATAACCAAATGGAGAAAGATCACAGGGTCAGATCTGAACCCACACACTCCACCCTTCTGAAGGAGTTTGAGGCAAACTGCATTCCACCATCACTGGGATTTTGCTAGAGAGACTCTTTTGGTAAAATCGGATTCCTTCAAATACACAAAAACATACACACACACACACACACACTCACTCTATAATTTGCATCCGTGTCTGTGAACCTCTATGATCAATTCTTCCAATTCATTAAAATTGCCCAAGGGATATATGTTTTATATTTGGTGAATATAAAACTTTAATCTGAAAGCAGTAATCCTGACAAGTAGTATCCGTATTTTTTGAAAGTCAGGGCTAAGCATCTTTCCTACGGCTACCCAGTAAATCATTAATAGATCAATCTAGCTTTTATTTCCAGTTTTCTGCAGTAACTACTTTGCTGGTCTGCATTGCCAAGAACTAATGACTGCTTTGCCC
This sequence comes from Chaetura pelagica, assembly GCF_000747805.2. NCBI lineage: Eukaryota > Metazoa > Chordata > Aves > Apodiformes > Apodidae > Chaetura > Chaetura pelagica. The sequence goes on along the minus strand of NW_009954317.1, from coordinate 977,500 downwards.
TTTTCAGGCTTCTCTTTTCTTTTTGCTCTACCTTCCTTTTTTTTTTCAGGGATCATTGCTTTGTCATCTCAAAGAGAGAAAAGCTTGAACAGAAACAACAGAGATGAACTCCTTGAACTTTAGGGACAGTGATATCTGGATTCTGTCTCTGTGTTTTGTGACTCACACCTCTGTAGCTTTGAGAAGTAAATGAAGTAGATTGCCTCTGTATCACATCGTTGAGACAGCAGATGTGAGCCAAGCTATTCTCCAAGAAATGCCTTTCTTGGAGAAACAAAGCAAAACTATGCAGATCATCTGGGAAAGCCAGCTGCTCTGCAGGGCAACGCAATGTGCCATTACAAGGAAACTGACACAGGGAGAGTGCACATCACATTTCAACACTCTCCCCTCCTCTCCCACCTGTTTCTAGCTAGTCTAGCTGGGTAAATTGGATTGAGATATTGCTGATAGAAAGGACTATATAAAATACTCTGTGATGAGTTATTGTATAAAATTAGTTATACAGAATTAACCCAGTTCCCTGCATAAATCAAATTTATTTGATTTGATTATATTTCTTGCTTGCTGAATTCTATACAATTATATGAAATTACAGAGATTAGCTAAAAATCAGTGTCCACCCTTTGCATCCCCTAAAATATCTGCAGGGCACTTTCCTCCATGGATCCAGTCACCTTTCCTGATACTAAGCAACAATTGCAATTCCTAAATTTTGGCAAAAGTCCCCTTGCAAGATCAAATATTTAAGTCTCTATGCCCATTTAATGACCACTGAAAATGTTTTATGGTCCTTGGAGGACACGATGCAAATTAAATCGGAAGGGTTTTCCATGCTGATTACCCTCCTCCTTTGGATAAACAGGAGAGATTGTCTGGGAATGTCAACAGAGAAAACTCAATATTTTTTCTAAAATTCATTCCATAAGGGGGCATGGATGTGGCAGAGTGAATGAGCACCAACGGCTGTATTTAGATTAATTGCCAGGACATTACAGCTTACACCATCCAAACTGGAAATCTAATATAATGCTTTTTCTTTCCTCATCCCAGAACCAGCCCAGCTCTTCACTCCACTGCACACTCCCCATCGGCTCTGCAGGTATCCTAGAGACACACACCAGGAGAGCCCATCCACTCAAAGGAAAGCAGCTTACTCTGTGACTCCTCAATATGGAGACTGTCCTGTAGCACATCTTCTGAAGATGCATGCTAATTTCCTTAGTGCTGGTCATGAAAATTTAAAAAACTCTTTTTGTGAGCATGTTTATAGGACTGGCACTGAGTACAACATAAATTGCCTGCTGTTGGTCCCCTGCACCTAATACCTATAATGAACTGCAAGCTTCTCTGGACAGGAAAAATGTATCTCCAATATCTGGAAAAAGACTCTGTCCATAGGTAGGGCTATAAGTAACAAAAAATAATTCAAGCTAATGCCTATACTGTATTGTCTTTAAACAGATGGGGAAGGGTTTGAGCAATGAAAATGTAGTCAGTAGTATTTATTGAGTTGCCTTCCTTGCTCTGTCAGTTATTGCTGCAGGAGGCCCATAGCTCCACGCCCTGTTTCCTCTCCTGTTCTTCCAAAAATAAGCTACATTGAGGCCAAAAGTTCTCCTACATGTTCCCAGCTTGTAGTTTGAAAAGTGTCATGAAGAGAGAAAGGGTTATTGTGTGGCAGACTTTTCCTCTCAGATCACAGCAACGATGTACTGAATGTCCAGGTCAACAATCCCTATCCCCACCCCACAAAAATCCCCAGGATGTAATAGATGCAGTCCCAGTACACTGACATATTTGATGCTACATGTTGGACAGCTAGAATGACAGAGAGATCATATAAGCTTTTCCTTCTCAGATAACAAACATGTAGGACCTGTTGTTTTCATGGTATGAACGATGTGTTTGTGAGCATAGTAGCACTTGACAGCAAGTGCTGACTTGCTCTCTCTGTAAGCAGTGAGTTTCTGCAGTAAGATGGTCATCCCTATCAAGCACTCACAGCCTGAAAGCAAGTGAAGGGGGGAAAACTTTTCAAAATAAGGCTAATTAGGGAAAAAGGAGTGAATAATTTCTTCACCTAATTGGTGTCCTTAACATTTTACATAGTCCCATGGTTTGTTTTGTTTTTCAGATGATTCAACCAATTGATAATGTTTTGCCCTATATTTAAGGCACAACACCAAAAAGAAATTCTCTTGACTTTGACTAAATCTTGCCATGTTGACCAGCACAGGCTTGTATAACAAGCTTTTCTTTAAACTTTCATAGCACAACTTCTTTGAAAATAACAAACACCAACAAATTATTTCATTTCTAGCTCCCTTTAATTTCAAGTGCCTTAACAAGACCTGCAATTTGTCTTGCTCTTTATTTCACCCTTTTCTACTAGTCAATTTTCCTTACAACACAGTCCTCTGTATTTTTAATTAAGATGTCATCATGAAAATGCACACAGGCAAAGAGATGTGAAACCTCTAAAAGAGTCCTTCCCCTTCTAAAGAGTAACTATGAAGAATGGATGTTGTGGTGATAAAGTACATCAGTGAGAGAGAAGAGCCAGTGTGTAAGTGCTGCAGTTGCTGCTCTCAGCATCATCACTAAAGCCATAACCTCACATGTGCACAGAAGTAAATCATGGAAGCTTCATGCCACACATGATGTCAGAGGGGAACAACCCCACAGCAGGAACAGCAAGGCTTCTAGACAGCTGGTTGGAAGAGAAGCATCTTTACTACTTTAGGACTAAACTTCAGTTGTAATCAATAACTAGGTAAAAGTTGCCATGTTGTTGTGTTAACTATGATCTGGATGGCCCCTGCTTTTCTTAACACATTACCTGAAAAGATCTTATTTTGGCAATAATGAGGAGTATTTCTGAATACTTTCTAAGAAAGCTTAAGAAACTGGGTTAAGAGTTTTAATGTAAATTTTACGTACTGCAATAGATGGAACTTTTGTCAATCACTTTGACATTTAGGTGCTGTCTCTCTAATGACATCCTCTCATTGTAGATCTCAAAACTAGTTCAAGAGGTGTCACTTTAAGAAGGGTGTGATGAAAATTTCACAAACAAAGGGGTGTAGTCCTGTGTGACATATCTAATTGAGATGCATTTGTTGCTTTTATTTTTAATTGCCTCACTGATGTTCCTGCACATCTAAGAGCATTATTACAGGCAAGAGCAGAAGAAATTTGTCACCTGTGTCATGCCACTGCACCCATGCAGGCACCCAGTCCCTGGGAACCTAGCCTGGTTATAGGTGATGCATTTTATGAACAGCGTGCTAATCCTGCAGATCTCAGGCTATTTGCCCTGTCTTATTAGCACTTGTATCTATCTGCTTCATTAGGTAAGTTCATACCTGGAGTGGATGTGGCAACCACCAAGTTGCTGTAATAAAAGCTGACTTAACACCATCCTGTAAGGAACTGGTATATTTGCTCTGGCTTAAAATAAAATAAGGCATTGGATGGTGCTTTAGACATGAGGGGAGGAAATTATTGCAATTTAAAACAAAATCAGGAAGTTTTACCATTAGATAAGTCAAAATTGCTGGGCTAGATGTGGTAACACTTGAAGCATGAAGTAGCTTTACCAGTAGGTTACTTATGAATTACTCCTTGGTGAATGTTCTCTTTTTGAGGGAGTTTTTAAGTGTGAGTGTGTTGTTTTTTTTTTCTTTTCAATTCTATTAAATTCAAAATAGACCTTGGATGGGGTAATAGTGCAATGGCATAAATTCTGCCTTCCTGGATTTGGTTGTGCTGCATCATTATATTTTGAAAGTCCAGTTAGTGAAATGTGATTTTTACTGGCACCAGAAGTAGCTTTTCATATCCTTTTCACCTAATCAAGAGTAATACAGAAATCTTGCACTAGGTAGCAGACAATTGTTTGTGAGGTAGTTGATAGTTTGCTCTTTGACAGGATTAGCTCTGTTAATGTAGCTGATAGAACATGATTTTCATGCTTAAAATACAGCATGCAAACTTGAAATCAAATGAAGAATGGATATAAAAAAAGCAAGCTAAAAAAAGCACAAATTCAGTGATCACTTGTCTAAAATAAATGGTGTGGCTTCATCTGACAAGCCAAAACTGTTATAGAATAGAAATCCTGCTTCAAATAGATATTTTCTTGAGTGAGGGGAAAGTCAGTGGTGGCTGCAGTGTTTCAGTTTCCCCCATATTTCATAGAGGACTGGAAGGAGTTCTTTTAACACCTATTTTGATACAATAGACAGGGCTTTTCAGAGAGGGAAGGAACAAGCAGAGCACTCTGATTAGCATCTCTTGTGATGAAACTTGTATTACTGTACACCTGAAATTAGTTTGGAGAGTTGGAGCTTTGGATTTTGGCCTAAGCACCCCAAATCATTGCATGGCTCAGTGAACAGCAGCTTTCAATGAAGTACTATTTCACTAATGTTTTATCTAAATGACTCAATCATCTAAAGTATGTTTTGGGCCAATTTTGACAACAACTGATGTTTAACAAAAACCCTACTAAAAAAAGCAAAACCAGGTGAGACCAGATGAGAGCAAAATCAACCTCACCAGCAGCCTAAGAAACACACTCACAGTGGTTCAATACCAGCATGAAGTTGCCAGAAAACCTCTAATGGTCAATAAGGAAATCAAAGGCCTGACTAAATAAATGCACCATTCAGCCTGCCTTACAGAGCTCTAAACTCAGACTCCTGTGTATCTCTTAAGGAAAAAAAAGGTCTCAGCCAGGTGCCTAAACAGAAATACATTGCATTAGACCTACAGCTCTCCAGAAAGCTCCTGGGTGATCACAGAAGCGGGGAGCAGTGTGATTGAGCTGAATTTTACAGTATTCATAGGAATATATGGGAAAAGGGAGTTTTCAGATATGTATAGAGCTATTAGAGATTGCAGTCAACACCATGTGT
>NW_009954317.1:967796-972407 GCF_000747805.2 Chaetura pelagica | reverse complement strand
TGTAGGGAATGGTAAAGAAGACAGCATATCTTGCTGGTCATTACTGGAAAGTGTTTTGGAAATCATCAGCTGCAGGAGCAACTCACAGCACCAGCTATGGGGTTTAAACTGTTACCAGTGGATTAGTAGCTTTGAAACATTAAATACAAATGCTTTCAAAATTAAAAGAAAGGATTTGGACCTAAAGAAAAACAAATGTCACTGGATCTCCTTAATCTACTCTCCTATGTATGGCTGATGTCCCTTGACCTGATAAGGTGTGCTACTCACATGATAACCACATGATAATCAAATACTTTTTGCATGGAAAGCCATTTCCAAGAGCCAGTTACAAAAAGGATCACGTAGCAGTTTTGGCATCCTGTAAAGTAGACACTCATTGAAGTATCATAATTACTTAAAAAGAATAATTAAAAAGAAAACAAAACTACTTGGAGGGGAGTAACAAAAATTACAGAGCCAAAATCTGCTCAGCAGTGGCAGATGGCACAAGATGGAGGCACAAACTGTTCTGGAAAGTCCATATCGGACATTAAGATACGTTTTTAGTGGGAGGATGGAAGAACATTGGAGTAGATGCCCTTGGAGGTTTTCAGGACCTTGCTAGACAAGACCTTACATGACCCACCATATTGCTGGTGCTAGCCCCAGCTCAAGTGGGTGTTTGGACATACTGATCTTCAGAGGTTCCTGCCAGTCAAAGTGCTACAGGTTTACAGGCACAGACATAGCACCAACCACAGCACTAACACAGGCTGAAGACCAATCACCTGGAAAGCTGCTTTGCAGAAAAGTACCTGAGGGTCCTGTTAGACACCAAGCTGAACATGAGCCAGCAATGTGTCTTTGCAGCACAGAAGGCCAGCAGCATTGTGGGTTGCATTAGGAACAGTACTGCCAGCAGGTCAAGGGGTTGGATCTTTCCCCTCTACTCAGCACTAGGGAGACACAACTGTAGTGCTGGGTCCACTTCTGGGTTTCCCAGTATAAGCAAGACATGGGTGTACTGGAGCAAGTCCAGTAAAGGGCTGCAGAGACAATGAAGATTCTGAAGTCTCTATCATAACAGGAGAGGCTGAGAAAGCTGGGATAGTTTAACCAAGAGAAGGCTCAGGGGGAACATCATCCATGTTTATAAATATCTACTAGGAAGATAGAGCCAGACTCTTCTCATTGGTATTCAGTGAATGGACAAGAGGCAATACAAACTACAAAGGATTCATCTAAAAATAGGAAACAACTTTTACAGTGAGGGTGAACAAACAGTCCAATGCTGGCAGTGGTTGCCCAAAGAAGCTGGGCAGTAATGGAGATAACCCAGCTGGATGAAATCCTGAGCAAGCTGCTCCAGTTTGCTTTCATTTCAGTTAAGGGACTGGACTACATGGTCTCCAGAAGGGCATCCCAACCTCATTATTTTGAGAGGTTGTGACTCTGAGTCGTGCAGCTTTATTTTGTGCCAGAAGTATGTCTGCTGATATGATTGCAATGTGTGGTTAATTCTTGGCTGTTCATATAGCATAATACCTGGGTCGAGGCTTTGGAATAACACAAAATCAGAGACACATGGGCTGGTTCTGCAGAGAGCCAGGGTGAACAACAAATGTAACATTTAAGGTGCATTTCAGTGTGGGTGATACTACAGTTTTCCAGGATGAGCTGAGTTTAGCAGCTTTTACAGGCTAGTAAACTGCTGGCTCTAGCTGCATTCTGTTCCTGGAACTGGAAGCACTGGGCATCTTGATGCAGTGACACCTTGGCCACTCCTCATCTAGCTTAGCTTCACTTAGTTTCATACTGAAAATGGGCTGGCTCCACTTGGAGATACTTTCTCTAAATTCCTTTCCATATCTTTTCAGGTTCCAGATTTTTTCATGAGACTGTGCCCTCTGGTACACTGTGTGATGTAATGGGAAGCCAACAGTGTGTTCATTTCCAATACCACAGCTCCTGAACGCTTTCTTTTTCAGATCAGTAGAAAGTGGTGCATATGACATTATATTGAGGCCAGCCTATGCTGACTTCTCTATGAGATCAGAGGCCTCTGTAAACTCTCTGTCTCTGAAGTTTGTGTGATTACGAACGTGTATAGATCTTTAGGCACAGTAAAACAAGAGAAAAAGAGTGCAGTACTGATTGCATTATGGTGTACAACACTGAAAAGGATGTTTCACTGAAGTTCACCTTTAGCCTTTTTCAGGAATGTAGCTGCTATATAAAGGCAAACAGCATGGAAACAAGAACTGTCCTACTCATGTCCAAATGAAAAATGACATCTTCTTTCAGCTCTGCTTTTATGCTTAGAAATGCTGGCATTTTGGTTATGGGGTTAAAGATTGCCTTTAGCCCACCATGCTCTACTTTGCTAAAGCTCTTTTTCTCCCCTGTCTCTGCTTGGCTGGAGATAAAGAGGAGGAGGAAGAGCCTGGCAGGGCACTGAAGGCTCCAATAGGCTATAACTATCTTGTCTCGCTTTACGTGGGGCTTCTACCCACAGCCTTTCCCAGGAGCCACGGGCTGTTTAAGCTCAGGCCTGGGCTTCAGACCCTGCTAGAGCTACACTGTAGGTGTACCCTTCTTTAGTTCCAACTGTGCTGGCCATGGACCTCCTTGAACTTGGCCAGGCCTGACTGCAGAGCTGCAACTTTGCTATGGACTTCCTTGGTGATCACAGGCTGACCCTGACCCTCATTATTGACACGGGACATAATCCAGAATTGCTAACTCATGTTCCCTTGGACCTGCCTCATCACCATGGACTCACTTGATGATCTGGACTCTTGGTTGACCTCAGCTGTCATCCCCAGGGCTGCCCTGCTCCCTTCACTTGGAGGCAGTGGGACAGGGCCTGGCTGGTGAGATCCTGATCCTGCTGGCCATGGTATCATGCTTGGCTTCTCACCCCTTAGGGACCAGTCCCTGCTGATTTTTTTTAGATTAGGAAGGAGAAATGGCAGCACACACATTGTTCCCTACAGGGGAAACCTTACCTGGGCAACTAGTTAGGCAAACATAGAGCTGCACAAGTTTTACTATGTGTAAAAGTGGGAAAAATGCAGCTTGTAAGGACTTCTGACATGGTTGCACTTGTTGGAGAGAGCTGGTCAAACCAGCCTGGTGAAAATGTCCTAGACCACACAGAGCTGGCCCCAAGAGACTAGCTCCTCTGCTCCATTAGCAATTCATGGAGTTCTATCTTATTAGCAGCTGCTTTGCCACAACTGCTCACATCAAGAAAATAGGATGTTATCTACACGATATGCCTGTAAATGTGTGAAAAGAGCTCCAAACTGGGGCTTTGTCGGATCTAGAGAATAAAAGACTAACAGAACTTACACTGAACATTCCATTTCAAAGTCAGGTCTCTTCTGAAAGTCTTTCAGCAGAGAAGGAGCAAGCCCAGTTTCCCAAAGTACTCTTGCTCTATATCTGCCATTTCCTTCACTGACCCCATTCCTGGCAGAGGTGAAAAGCACCCAGTCAACTCCAGCCCCTCTTTGAAGCAGAAAAAAACTTAATTTTGCTTCTGCAGCTGAGATGCCTGGAGGCAACTCTGTTGTCACTAGTTTCCAGGCTGAATGCTTTATAGTTTGCTCCAGGTTATCTACATCAAAGTCCAATCACAGAACTATATAGAGGTCAGCAGTACTTTGTGATGCAAGTGGAACGATACATGATGGTCAAACTGACACTTCCACTTCCCCTAGAAGTGGAAACAGTAAACATACAAACAGGACATGGCATAATGAAAAGGTGAGTAGCCAGTAAAAATATATGCACTTAGAGATATAAATACGTTTGCTAAATCTTAGCAATTTTGTGTATTTTTCAGTACTAGGTAAGCTTGGAAATGTGCCTCTTAGTGAGTTGAGCTTTTGGGTCTCTTTTCAGTTTTTAAAGAGTAAATATCATATGTTCAACTTTTAGCAAGGGCAGGAGCTGGGACAAAGACAGTTCTTGATAAGGAAACATCTCCATCTTCATTCTTACTGCTATCCAGCTCTGGTGTCAGTGGGCTTTAACTGAGGCCTGGTGTGTCAAAAGACAGTGTAGGTCAGGCTCAGAGAAAGAAATCTTGAAAAAACAGTCAGAAAATGAGTACCTTTGAGTATGTATCTTCATTTTCTTCAGTTATCTGTAGCAGGCAGTAAGAATGACAAGTGGGAACAAGAACTTCTTACATATGTTTGTATGTCCTCAACTTGGAAATAAAACTCCAGTGAACTGTACAGTCCTCACAACTGAAGAAATCAGATTTTTGCCTGCTACTTTTAAAAGTTAAATGCTCTCACTTAATTTATTAGCTGATATAAATTGCTGAAATATGTATGTCATCCCTAAGCAAGATAACAACATGGAAAACTTCACTGAGCTAGAGATAGCAATGGGGGAGTAATGTATATGCAGCTGGCAAACCTTGACCTGTGGCTACACTAATAAGATAACAACATGAAAAACGGCAGAAATGAGAAACATACGTACCAAAGAGGGTCTGACAAAATAGAATTGCTGACTGAGGCAGAAATTATTCAGGCAGCAATATGATAAGCACCAAAAGAGTAACAGGAGGGATGATGGGAAAAGAGTTAATCAGTGTGGATTGTTTATTTG
>NW_009954317.1:961767-967654 GCF_000747805.2 Chaetura pelagica | reverse complement strand
GAAAGAGGAGGATCCTGGAAGGGAGAAAAGAGGAATATAAGGGAATGAAAAGTAACAGGGACTGACTGGAGGTACCTGCAACAACCCTGCACTTAATCTCTGCAGTTCAGAGGACACTAAACTTGCTGTTTCCACCTTACTCATGTCTGACTTGCTTCCCTGGTCAGGAGAGACCTGGCGTATTTTTCCTTGCCAGGGCTTTCAGTCCTTGTCCCAGTTATGTTGTAGAAATTCCTGTACCCAGCCCTGTCTCTGACACTGTTTCCCAGTTGGATCTCTGATCCATGTTGTAGGTAGCTTGTATCCTCTCTCCTGGACAGACCTCAAATCTACATTGCAGTCTTGTCTCCAGTTCTGTTTTGTGCTGCTCCTGACTGAACTCCCTAGACAGACTTCAGAACTTGCCATCACCTCGTCTTGTCTGGGACTGTTGATGGATGCTGCACACTCCATTCATATACTGCAGGATTGTGCTCTGGCCAATGAGGGCATTATCTGTGCTGTGGTCACCCTTGGCTCCAGCTTTTCCTCCCTCATGGACAAACCCTGTTCTTGTTGTTCCCTGACTCTGCCAAACATCAACAAAGGAAGATCCAGAAGGTACCACCTAGTATCACCATTACTTCACTTCTTTCTTGCCTACCATAAATGAAACTACTTCCTAAATTATTTTACAGATCTTAATTATTGCAACAAACATTTATGAAGTGTAAGTTTATATATTCTTCTCCCCCTTCAACATATTTCAACAGTCGTTCATATCTGAAATATTTTCTTCCAAGAAGAAATTTATCCAGCTTCTCTGAAGAATTCAGTTAGTGTTTGCTTTTGTCACATTTTTCCTTTTCATATTCACTGCCATGATGTGTTTTTAGCATACAATATTTTGGATACAGAACCAAACCCAGTCCTGAATTTACAGTTGCTTTGTGGGTCCCTCCTCCACCTCTACATGCAAAGGTCAGGAGTCTCATTAAAGAGCAGGGATTCCTAGGTAGTTCAGCTGAAAAGTTTCCATCTACTGAAACAACCTATATGCAATCCCTCTGGAAATAGCACTGGAACTTTTGTTTTTACTAATAAATGCTCCTGTTTCAGAGATATGGGAGGCTAGTTAAAATCATAAGAAACCTAAAAGAGTTCTCACCCCTGCTTACTCTTTTTTTGTATGCACTCCTTACCACCAAGCTGTTTGCTTTGATATACCCTCAAAAATCTAAGCTAAATAATTTTGCCTTACTGTTGTCCTTCCAAAGCTATTTTCTTTTGTCAGTAATACTTCTGAGTATACTGATTTTTTCAAGAGTTTTGAGTTAAATCAGGTGCTCAAGCCATGGCCATGCATGACTAATTAAAGTGGCAGAAGAAAAACAAGTACATTAATTAACATTCTGCTCCCTTTGGAAAGACTAGAAAATCACTTTGGCAGCTCCAGATTCACTGACATCTTGCTGGCAACTTATTGCTCATGTTTTCTGAACAATCATTTTTTAAAAATGTGGCTGTTCCTTGACTGTTGACTGGAAGGGTGAGAACAGAGTTTGGGGATTTGATGTTTGATGCCTATTAAAAAGCATTTCTTCATTGAGCCCCCTGTGGCCTTTCTCCAATAGTGGACTTGAGCATTCCAGGCTTAATTACTTGCTCTTTTCCATTCGTGCCCAGTAGCCTCTGCATATATATATATATAAATCAAATATAATACATTTTTAATATAATTTTTTTCCCCCTTACATTAAGACCTTAAACACGTATTTTTTCTATAGGGTTCTGCCTCATCTTTATCAGACCCAACAGTTTTCTTCATGTTCTGACAATTAATTGGATTGTTTTAATTCAAAGATCCAAGTCCACAACATAACTGGAATGGAATGGAATTGTTTTCTTTGCTCTGCTCTCTCTTATTAGTAGTCTAAACAAGTGTGAGGCTGCATTAGCTTTGTAACTATTTTGTTAGCTTGGAATCACCTTCTTCACTTCTGTAGATGGAGACTGTGCTTAGATCATTATATTCCAGTGTGTGGTTGTGGTATATTAAAAGTGAAAAGGCTTGTTAGATAATTTATGTTTTCAATTACCTTGATAGTAAAAAAGAAGGACAAGAAAGGTCTCACATAAAAGAGCAGCAAAAAAAAGGAAGAAAATGACTGCATGTTTGAATATTTTTTACTGCAAAAGTAGCATAAAAGACCACCTCATTAGATCTGTGCTGAGAGGCTAAATTGGGAAGATCACAGTATCACTGCAAGCCCTGCCTGCAACACAGGTGAGATTTCAAAATGTCATCCCATTTATTATGTATGTCTTCACAGGGTGATAGTCTCAATTTCTTGTGGGCTTGACCTACAAATGCCATGGTTGACCAGTTCCTCTAAGTAAACTTGGAAAATTGTTATGAAAACGCTAAAACTGTTGTTGAAATGCTCACACTAATTAGCACCTCATTTGGAAAACCTCAGAAGGTGCTTTTGAATGGGAAAAGCACACATTGATCTGTGTGGTTGCATGCACACTGGCTGAACATGCAGGCAGACACCCTGCTGTATAGGACAATAATAGCAGGTATCTTTACTTGCTCTTTATTGACATGAAAACTCCAGAATCCAAGTGATCCTGCTGACATAGGCCAGTACACTTGGTATCTTCACATGCCACATGTAATGACACCGACCATGAGTGGGTGTGCTTGTGTGTAGGACAAGCAAACAGACAAGACTCAGAGTCCCCATACAATTTATGTCAATAAAGAACTGATTCTTGATAATTTACAAGACTCAGAGTCCCCATACAATTTATGTCAAGAACTGATTCTTGATAATTTATCTAGACTTTACTAGCAGCACAATTCATTTTGCTAGGAAGAGTATATTTTCTGGGTATTTATAGGGACTGTATGAGATACAGAACAAAACCGATTCTTACACCTCCATTTCAAATCAGAATTAAACTTTGTTTTTGAAATGTTTTGTCTATAAACTCCTACTTCACATTAGATGATACATGTAGCTATGCAAATTTGCTAGAAAAGCCAGTTCATTTAAGAACAGACCTTTGCCAAGCTGAGAACTACAATTTTGATATATCTGTAGATTTTTACTGCATTTAATCAATGTGTGAGAAATACCTAGATCTCAAGAGCTGACAAAAGCTGAACTGTTCTCCTGCAGAGTTCTCTCTCTCTTTGCATAGCACAGCCAATGTTTACTGTTTACTGCCCAAGCTGGAGAAGTGCCCTTTCTGCAACTTTAGCAGTAGACAGCATCTTCCTCAGTAGCAGCCTACAGCTTTGAGAGAGGAGCAGCAGAGGTGCAGGAGAAGCACAGTCATGGTAGAAACAGCAAGGGTTTGAACCTTTGGCTTCAGTGCCTGGCTGAGAGGCAACACCTCTCAGGTGGGAACCAGATTAGTGTTAAAAACTCAGAGGAGACTTACGTTGTTAAACAGCAAGCAATATGGAAAACACTACTCAGTACTATACTGTTCAGTAAAGAAGAGTCAGTAATGAAAGATGTCAAAACAACATCCTTCACAGGCTGGAAACAAAGGAGAAGCTGTGCCAATCTATTAGTGGGTTGGGGAAATCTAGAATGAATGTGAATAGAGTTAGGTACCACTAAGAGGATTTAGGGAACAGGGAGGGCTCTAGGGAATGGAGCTTGAAGACTCTGAGGGAAAGGACTGGAAACATAGATCAAGAATGCTGCAGAGCAGGGGCTGCATCTTTCTATGTGTATTTAGGATGGAGTTTTCAGGCTTTCAACTATTCCATTAAAATGAAAGGTAGCGGGGGAACAAGGCACAGGAAATTAAATAAACAAAAGCACTTGACTCTAACCTCAGGATTTCATCACCATCACCTCCTTCTTCTTTTCCAGACTTGTGGTTTTGTGAAGGTTTGGGAGGGGAGAGCAGATTTAAGATTTTGTTGAGAACTTCAGAATTTGCAGGGCTGCATTAGTCTTGGATTAGCTTAGCTTTGGATAAGAAATGCCTCCGAAGTTCTCTCTGACAATCCCTTTACACTGTCCTTACTTCCTTAATCATGGAAATAGTTGGTCTGCTCTTGAGGCTCCTTGATGCTTGGAATTGTAGTTTTCTCATGCTATCTGTGACCCTTGCTCTAGCCTCTTCCTTCACCAAATCCCTGTCCCTTCACTGCAGCTCCTTGAAGGGTATCTACAGCTGGACTATGCATCTTATCCATAGAATGCCTGAACATGGATGCAAGCTTATGTTCTACCAGCCACTTTTGGACAAATCTTTTGTGGTCATTTTTAAACATTTTGTCACCACCCCAGTAATAGGTGATCCTGCTTCTTTGTAACCTGTCCTCTAACCTTCCATACTGACTCCGTATTTTGAGTTCTGAAACTAACTGCAGGTTTTGATTCTCCTGCAACTGACCAACCATACATTAAGATATTAAGGGGGAGAGAGGCCAGAAGCCCATAGCCATCAGGCAGGAAGCTTGTCACCTTGCACAGGCAAACTTCAGCCCCACTCTGTGTGACCAGACACACAATCCTACCTTGTGACCTGAAGTGTGATGTTTCAAGTTATGGCAGAAGAAATATGGCAGGTCAAATTCCAGTCAGCTTAGTCTCATGCTTTCTGTGCCTGTTTTGTTGTCATTGGTTCTCCTTTGAGAACTACACTATGCTGTGATGCCAGCCATCCCTTACAAGCAAGAGTATCCACTTCCTAAGCTGTTCCAGAAGCCTGTGTTCAATGGGATAGCTCCCATGAGCACAGAGACTTCAGTATCAGGCCCTAAAATAGATGCATTACGGTTGAAAAACAGAGAACAGAATGTAACTGCAAGTTGCATCATTTTGTTTACATCTTGTTCCAGTTTCTTTTTTTTCATAATTTATTTTAAGAGCTCTATGTCAGACACAAAAGCTGAACTAGACAGCTATATAGCAAAGACAAGCAGAAAGCAAACATTAAATAAGAAGAGAGATTGTGTGGTAAGCTTGCAATTTACATACGATCTCACGTGTATCAGGAAAATGTGCAAGTAACAACGAGGCTAGAAAAGAATCTACAGAGAGTCTTTGTTAAGAGGAAAAGAGCATATGGTCACTCCTGAAACAGAGTAGGAACAGATGAAATGTATTAACTAAGAATGAAATATCTGAAAAATAGGAGTATTTTTGTTAAATGTATTGGTTTTTGTCTCTGGGGTTGACTGAAAATATTGTCAACTTAATTTTGCTCTAGAACTTGGAAGAAAGGACAATGCTGACTATGCTAAGTGATGAATATTGAGCTTCCTTACTAACTAAAAATAGTTGTTATTATTATGTAGTGGGTTTAATAACTTTTTCTGTTCCAGACTTTCCGTGTTTCTTTGTTTATGCGTGTCTTGCAAGTCCACCAGAGATTTTCTTCACAGAGAATCCAGGAATAATATTTTAAGAGATGACATTGTTTAAGTGAACTCAGCTCTAAATATTTTAATTGCTTACAAAATTAATCAAATTTGTCACATTCTTAGCTCCTGCATAAGGAATCTGTTATCTTTGTGCCAGGAAGAACCATACTGTGGGTTCTAAATTGCCTTCAAAAGTTGCAACCAAGCGAGCAGTTGATGCTAAAAAAATACTACTACTTACATAGAAAAGAAGTCACTTATATGGTATTGAAAATTGGAAAAATACTGGTTGTGGAAGGATACTTGTGAACTGCTAAGACATCCAGGACACAAAATTACAGTCTCTAAGGTGATTATAGTAATTTCCTTGATTTTGTATAGCTGAATGAGTTGCTTTGTTCCTTAGAGTATGCATATGGAAACAAAAATGGTTTCCCAGTGACATAGATGCTATTAATACACAGAAAATTAACTGGGCTTTCAGGAAAATATAAACTAGAACTTTCTAAG
>NW_009954317.1:957198-961582 GCF_000747805.2 Chaetura pelagica | reverse complement strand
AAAGAGTGTGGTATCAACAGTCTGTACTTGCTTTTATGGAGCAAAGCTGGACTGTTGCAAATGCCTTCAAAAGGCACATCATTTAAAAACTTAACTAGTATTACTTGCTTGCTGATACTGTTACCTTTCCAAGAGGGAAGGCAAATGGTGTATTCTGCATGCAAATTAAGAGGTGAGGCAAGTATAATGCCCTGAATAAATCCACACCTTGAATAGTGACATTCTGTTCGCTGTACTTCCAGAAATGCAATAGAAATAGAAAAGACTTAGAGATGGGAAACAAAGATGATTTAAAAAAATAGAAAGACTTCCAGGGTAGGAATCTTTTATCTGGAATAAAGACAACTGAGAAGGCATAGGATATAAAAAAAAAATAATTAAAAAAAATTAAACAACAGTAACACTGCCAGAATGGACACGGATCAATAGTTCATTGTCTATGCTGATGGCCAAACCAGGAGCCACACCAGGATGCTCTCAGGAACCCAGGTTCAGGACAAACAAAAGGAGGGGATTTTCACACAGCAGGCTGCAGAACTGTTATGGGAATGCAAGAAGTCTAGAAGGTTTTAAGAGGAGTCTACATAAACACTTGGAAGAGTACACTCTGGGAGTTACTATTTAGACAGACCACATCCAGCTCAGGATAGCTGGAGGGTGGGAGGGTTTTACTAGACTCCATCATTAAATTGTTCTGTTCTTCCTTTTCCCTAGTGTCTGCCCATGACCACCAGGAAGACAGAAAATGTAACCTAGAAGGAGCCTAGGTCTGAACCAGTGCAGCCATTCCTATGTTGTTCTGTCTTTTTAAATACTGATGAGTTTCCTAAATGTGGAGCTCAAACTAGGATACAAACAGATGAGTAATGTTACTTCTCTAATAGTCTCACAGAAGTAAACCCAACCCATTTCAGTGCTACCTAACTCTTCAAGAGTTTGCAGGCCCAAGATCAGCTCAATTGTTGAATTCAACATTGCATATGAAGTACAGCCATGTGTGTCTCCTTGTAAGTTTGTACACTGCCTACTAAGAACTTACATTTTCTTTTATGCCACAGCATTTTCTGTGTATTTCATTCACTTCTGTGCCCCACAGGAATCAAGCAACTAAAGAGCTATAGTACATTCAGCAGGTGTGAATTCTTGTCAGAATTGTATAACAGCATAGTAAGCATAATAAAACAGATTAAAAATGTTTGTTGTGGTTTTGGGTTTTTTTTTTTTCCTGGCCTAACATGTATTAAACAACAACAACAAAAAAAGTCTTGTTGCTATTTAGGGAGTTACAAGTAAAATTTGGATTAAATATAGTATGAATCACAGCTTAAAAAATTGTAATAAGACACTGGAAAATCTGTCTGAATGTTTCTGTCTGACTTGCACTATGGTTACCTAGGCCTGTATCACTTCTTTACCAGTCTTAAAAGTTTTGGTATTCTTGACTTATTTTGATAACTGGTTTATATTTGATAGAAAAACAGTAAGAAAGCAAGAAAGGAAAGTCAGAATTGACTCCTAAATGTTACATTGATTAAATAATTAGTTGCAAACTACTTGTAATGCCTCCTGTGAATTAAACATTACCAGTTTTTTTCTGATGCTAAGAAGGACCTTTCATGGTTCAAAAAAAACCCCAGAATCTTCCCAAGAGACATCTCCAGTGTGACTCTGATACAGAATTTGTACTTGTTACACCGATTGACTGCAGAAGAAGGAAATGCATGTCAAAATCTCACTTAAATGTCCTTTCAGACACAAGATATCCTTCTTTTGAATTACAACAACGACGACAATATCGCTTTGGCTTGCGACAGACCTTCCCCTGAGTTCTTTGAAAGCTTCAGAGGCTCGGTGGAATTTGACAAGAGGTATTTAGGCTTTTGTGTTTGCCTTTAATTGCTGCGCTCCAGGGTGTATCCTGATGCTGCAGCCGGAACCGTCTGAGCAGCGGGTGCAGAACCTTTTGCTGCTTGTTGCAACTTGTTGGACTGGAACATTATACAGTGCGCAGAAGTGTGCACATTTAGAGCAAAGATTTTGTTTCAAAACGTTTTTCTGAGCCCTGTGCCTGGCAGCTTAAAGAGATGTTGCCCTCCTACATAGTGAATAGGTTCTTACACCTCTAAATTAAGGGCTAACTCTGAAAATGCACACAAATAGAAGTTACTGAGCAGACACTGCTGTTTATAACCGTTAAGATGCGCCACAGTTAAAACTGGTTAAAACCTTACATATTTCTGTGAACTCTCTGCACTTCATTTGTCTGCACAGAAATTATCTGCAGGTTTGTTTCTGCGATGTTTCATTTCTGATTGAGCATTTGTTTGTAACTTTAAATTCAAAGACTTGCTTAATTGTACTCGCATAAGGTGACTTCATCTGCCACAGCGGTGATTCCACTGCGAGATCAGGTAAGATAATACATAACTTAACATAGCTGTCTATGTCTACAGCTATGTTAAAATAAATAAATAAATAAACAAACAAAAAAAAACCCCAACATGCATGTTTTGCACTGGAAGATCCACTAACATAAATACTTCCACAGCCACATAAAAATAGAAACATTAAATGTTTAGTTTTTCAGTAGGTCTCAAGTACCACCCAGTGCTATTGTTACCATGTCGTTCTTTTTCAAATTGCACTGCTATTTAGGAAAACTCACAATTCTGACTAATGAGGAAAGTTATATGGAATTAACCAGGAAAACTTCTTGTGTAAACAGATGCGTCTCATTTGTCCAAAATAAGAGACGGGTTCCTTACATGCCAGTAGTTTCAGTAGTCTTGGGAACCATTTGTTTTCTTTTCCTCTCCTGAAAATGATTAGATGAATAGAAGTTTGCCACACTTCGCCCCTCACACACACACACACATGTACACAGGACCAACAAACTCGGTAATTTTCCACTGGCACAACAGTGTTTCAGTGTCTGCCATCTGCTGTGCTGGCAGGACCCACAAGAGGAGTAGCAGCAGCGAGTCAGGAACTGTAACGTCATGTTGTGAATATTCATTCAGTTTTCATTGTCACAGCTGGTCCTCATCCTTTCCCCGAGACTGACCTTGCCTCCCCCAACTTCCCTTTGCCAGCTTTAGAGCTACTGAAATCAAAACTCTCAAATCCCCAGGCAAAACCAGTACCCATCCCTGTTGGGGGCCGAGAGGGGAAGAGGGGGGTGTGGGGGGTTCGTCTGTCACTCCCATTTACCAGTGTTACTGATAAAGGTCTTTGAAGACTTCTGCTCTGGGAAGAGTGCTTTAGAGAAACTGCCCTTTTCTATCCAAACCCAGTTTATTTTGAATTTACATAGCAGAATATAAAGTGCCTTTCCCACTCTTGCTAATTCTTTTTCTGGGTGATGTGTCCGTGCTTTCAACACTGCAACGTGGTAAATGGGAGTGCACAACTTCACTACCATAGGCTCCAAAGGTGGAAACGGGGTTCAGGTATCACAAAGGCCAGGTCCTCCAGGAAGCAATCTCGCATCGAATTAAGTTTGAACATGTTAATTTCAGGCTCCTGTTGTTTCAAACCTACCAAATGTAAGGCTTCTGAAAACCGGTCTCTGCAGGCAGGTCCACAGTGCTCAGGGAGGTCCATGGTGAATTTCCTGGCCATGCCTGCAGGTGAGGGGGACGTATGTAGATACACTTGCAAGTCCTGAGACTGCAGGATCTCTGGGCAATTAATTTTAGTGTTCAGAGCTCCTAAGACCCTTGTCTCTATATCAAGACTAACAAGGTCACACAAATGATATGCAGCTGCTGAGTAAGTTCTCTTCATCAGCCACTGCCCTCAAGTCAAGTGACAACACTAGGACAAACTTTCAGCAGCTTCCACACATCGCACGTTGTGACAGAAGCAGAAGAGGGTGGTACTTTGGTCATTCTTCTCACCTGAGCTCAAGAGATTGGCCTTCCCTGTGGCAGGCTTAGCAAGCCTCCTGCACCACTGCATCCTGGGGATACCTGCTTGCCCTGCAAGCGCTGCCGCGCCGTTTCACCATCGGGTAGCACTAAACCCAAAGCAAGGGTTCCACTGATCTTCTGCCTGCTTGCACAACCTCACCCTCGCACTCTGTCGGACACAAGGCCCCAAAAGCGAAGGGCCTGCAAACGCACCGTTCCCAGTCAATCCCGCCGCCTTCTGCTGGAGCACCCGGGCACCCCCGCGTGCTGAAGGCAACGCCAGCAGTACCGTCCTCCGGGGTGGGGGGGGAAAAACCTCTTCCCACCGCCAAACCCCCCGGGGAGCGCTCGGCAGCCTGAGCCCCGAGGCCGAAGCTCCGGCTGGACCCACAGGCCGCCCCCTCAGCCCTCAGCGGCGGCGCTGCGGGATGTAGCCGGAACGCGGGGCCGCCCGTATAGTCCTGAGGAACTTT